>NC_088362.1:6173509-6216009 GCF_034508935.2 Berghia stephanieae
ACTTACTTACTTATTTACTTACAAATTACTTACTTACTTACTTACTGACTTACTTATTTACTTACTTACTTACTTACTTACTAACTTACTTACTTACTTACTTACTTACTTACTTACTTACTTACTTACTTACTAACTTACTTACTTACTTACATACTTACTGACTTACTGACTTACTTACTAACTTACTTACTTACTTACTTACTAACTTACTTACTTACTAACTTACTTACTTACTAACTTACTTACTTACTTACTTACTTACTGACTTACTTACTTACTTTCTTAATTAATTAATTAATTAATCCTCGTCAAACTATGGGGCGCATAAGACTTCCATTTCTGTCTGTCGTCTGCATGGACACAGATCAGATGTTGTCCCAGGTTAGGCCAACCTCTTTTAGTTTTTCATCCATGGATCTACTCCGGGTTCCTTTGGGCCTGCATCTTCCGTCTTTTTCCATCAGCCATCCAGCGGAGTGTTATTATTCTTGGCAGAACCGTTCCCTCCATTCTTGCTAACATGTCCAAGCCATTTTCATCTGCGTCTTGTATCATAAACTCAAAGAAAAAAAAAAACCAAACAGCTTGAGCAATTTTATCGGGAATATCACAATGTTTTTTTTTTTCTTGACAGATGCAACATTGATAATAATAGCTTACGATACAACCAGTATGAGATTAAAGAGTCTTTTCCAAGGACTCAATCATGGGCAGCTCGGAGCGGGACTCGAACCCAAGACCTTCCGATCCGAAAGCGAGTGTCTTTTCAGAAGACATATATACCCGCACAATAATGGGGGAATCAAATATGATTTTAATGAAAGATTAGCCTCGCTGTTTTAGACTAAGACTTACTTATTTTGACATTTCCTGCCAGAATTTTTTTTAAATTTCATATTCTTTTATTCCCTGCTTCAAAAGTAGCTCCCAAACCTCCCTCGCCCCGGCATCTCGGTCGTCAGCTTCATCGACATATTCTGGAGAAAAAAACCCCACACATTTAAAAGATTGACCCGAAAACTTAACCTTCAATAAATATCGATCGATTATATAATGCCTGAAGTCCCAGGTTTGAGAGAATTTGACAAAGATGAGGGTTATTTTAATTAATCGATCGATATTTTCAGGATGACTGAGTCTGTTTTCTGGCCAAAATTATGTTTAAAATGTACTTTTGTCAGAGTGAGGATCACGAACGTTTACATGAGTACTCACCTTTGATTGAGTGTCAAGGATAATGTATTTTCCTTTCCCCTACCTACCTGCCTGGACAAAGAGAAAACAACTCACCATCATTGACTACATCAAAGAGGGGTATCTAATTTGCGGCACGTGCCGAGATGAGTTTTTGTTTGTTTTTTTTGTTTTGTTTTTTTTTTCACCTTTCACTTGTTATTTATTTAGTAGGTTTATTTTTGTTATGAAGCAGTCTTAAGAGCTGGACACATAGACAGTCCAATCGAACGGATTTATCTCATGCGATTTGAGTTGGGTTTTTTTGTTTTTTGTTTGTTTGTTTTTTTTTTGGGGGGGGGGTTGGTTTTTTTATTTATTTTTTTTGTTTCCTTGTTTTGTTTTGCTTGTTTGTTTTTGTTTTGTTGTTGTTGTTGTATGCCATTTTGTGTGTTTCTTTTTTCTTCTTTTTTCTTTTCTTTTTTGTTTGTTTTTGTTTGTTTGTTTTTTTTCTTCAACTGTACATTCCCACAGAATACCGTTTTGAAACGTTAGAACACAATACATATGTGACCCACCGTATCAAAACGGTATTATGTCGGGATCCACTCGGTAAGGGAAATTGAATTCATAGCCACAAATATCCAACTTGGGTTTAATTTCTGTACGTTACGGTGAAGTATAAAGACTATTTCTTGCATTGCACAAACTTCTAAGCTCCAATTTCTCATCATTCTATCTCTAAATTCACTTTTTGGGGTCTGAATCATCCCGACATAATACCGTTTTGAGACGGAGGGTCACATATAGTAGAAATAAAAATAGCTTTTAAAAAAATAAGGACAACTCAGGCCATTTTAACTTTACAGTCACTTTTTCAGTACCTAGTTCAACACATTAAAAAAAACATGAGCATTTATACAGCGCAATATCCATCAATTTCTCAAAGCGCTTCACAAGCCATTCCCTAGCCAATGGCACAACACTTAACGTATATGACCAGAATGACGGTTGTAAGACGATATTACAAAAAACGTTTCAACGCTGTTACCGGAATGGTACTCATTTTACACATGAGGACAGAGATACAGAGTGTACGTAAAGAGCCTTTTCCAAGAACTCAACTTTGCGCCGCTAAGAATGTGACTGACTGAAACCCGTTACCTACATACCACTGGTCCACAAAGACGCACAATTAATATATTATTGACAATGTACATACACTAAAGTTCTAAGCATGGAGGAGTAAACGGAAGTTTCAAAATAAAAAGTCTTAATGAATGTTTTAAAAGGGCAAAATGGATCTTCACACATGATAATATCATGATTTTGTTTTCTGACTCTCTCCTTACCAACTACAGGAAAATCGTCACATTCGTTACGATACAACCAACATTTTTTTCATATTTAAATTTCTTTTGCCCATCATAAAACTTAAAAATTCAAGAAAATGAACAGTGTGTTGTAGAGCCTTTTTTTCTAAAGAAAGTATTTATCGCAAGAACTTACTGCTATTGTGTTTGAGTGATAAAAAAATATTATTTTTTTTTTTTGTATTAGTCCGGTGTGAAGTTTTGGGGAAAATCCTGAAAACGACTGGTAAGGAGAGAGTTAACCCTCTCCTTACCACCTATTGGAAAATCGTCACATTCGTTACGATCCAACCAGCACTTTTATCATTCAGATTTCTTTTGTAAATCACACAATTTAAAGAAAAATGTTTTATTATAGCTAGAGAAAAACGTGACACTGTGTTGTAAGGTTCATTTTGTTGATCAATATAATGCATAGAATGTATTTATTGCTTTTGATTGAGTAAGAAAAAACTATTATTGTGTTGGGTGGGTGTGAAATTTTGGGGAAAATCCTGAAAATGGCTGGTGAGGAGAGAGTTAGAGCTTGATTCAGCTATATATGTAATTATTTTTTTTAATTGAGCTTTATATAGAGCAATATCCACTAAATGTGCTCAAAGCGCTTTACAAGGGGTCCCTGGTCAACAGCAACATTTAACATGTAGGACGGGACATGACGCCTGTTAGGCGATATTACAATTTTTTCGGACAAGGACAACGTTGTTAACGGCCAGGTACTCATTTTACACCTGATTACGGTGAGAGAAAGTGAGTAAAGAGCCTTTTCCAAGGACTCAACTATGCGCCGAGCGCAAGGCTCGAACCCAGGACCTCCCGATCCGAAAGCGAGTGTCATACCACTAGACCACATAACAGCACAAAACGAGAGAGTTAAAGCTGGATTGAGTAATGTCTGTGCCATCAATGTGTCCGATTCAGGACGTTGCCCCCACAAAGTCCATTTCAATAAAATAAAAAAAATTCACACGAATCTTAGAAATCCAAAATGTTAGAGTCTCAGGTGGTAACTGGCGCTGAAATGACCGGAAAACATCATTAGCGCCAACAGCAACAAAAATGAAGAAGAAGAAAAAAAAAAGAGAGAGAAAAAAAAAAAGAAACCAGTAAAAAAAAAAAAAAGGAAGAAGAAAAAAAAAGAAATAAAAGAAAAAAAAAAAGAAAAGAAAGAAAGCATAACCTGGCAATCTATTGCGCCAATTTTTAATTGACGTAACGAGTAACAAATCTGTCAAATTGACCCATTCTTTTTTTTTTTTTTATTCAGACTCGAATTCTCAGGTTTGAGCCTGTTTCACAAGTAAGCCGTTGAGGGTCATTTTAATCGATCAATATGCGAATCATAAGTTTTCTGATCCAGTTATGGGGACGATTCATATTATTTATCCGTGTGCTCGAGTCATTGGTCACATTGCAGAAATGTGCTCAAAACTGACGCACACAAATTGGATTCAGTAGTCTGATGTCACGCCGCCCGGCAACGGCGGCCATCTTGGTTCTAAACAAAGAAAATCATTACTTTTTATTCTTCATGCTGGCTAGAACTTTTCATATGCCTTGTGATCAGAATGTGTAAAAGTCAAAACATGATCAACTTTATGTGTTTTTTTTTCCCTCTGGATACATTTTTATGCTCGCCGGGGAAATATTTCATACGGGCGTCCGCCATTGTTCCGATAGTTTATAGCCAGTGTTACTAAGTTACCATGCGTCATGAGGAAGGAAGTGACGTTACGACTGTTGAAGAGTATTATAACAAACGTTCACAGTCTTTGAAATATCTAATATCACAATAAGTCATAAGTGTATGCTGACAACGTCCATAAACGAATCAGAGTGTTTAAATGTATTGATAAACATCCAATCGTTGGACAACAATTAATCATATTTGTCATCAATGACTCGGTTGAACGAAAACCTTAATATTCGTTTTTAAATAAACAAAAACAAAAACGCAAATAGTATCTATGATTGGACGACAGAAACTCTGTCGTAATATCTTCAAAGTGAGACTAAGCTGATTAACTCACTCAATCCTAGAGATTTTTGCTACTTTTCAAAATTGGAAAAAATATATTAAAAATAATCATGTACATAGATAGTTTTATTCAACTACCATTAACGTGTAAAAACTATAAAACATTAGCTTTGATACTACGCCTATAATTTGTCTCAGAAAAAGGTAATAAATAGGCATGGGGTAAAAGTAACCCCGGTAAACTACGGATATAGTCGGTGTTAGGGTTGAGTGAGTTAAAGCTGTGGGCTGTAAAAAAAAAAGTAAGAAACAAAAAAGAATATAACAGCTTCAAAATAGATAGAAGAAATTACCAAACAAGGAACGTTTCGGGTGGAAAAACCCTTCTTCGGCCAACATCAAAACCCATGATTACATAAATACATTACTAAAAATTCAGATCGACGGCAGATCGTAATATCTTGCGTTAATAACATAAATAATAATGTGAAATTGAATATAAGCTTCAATTTAATTACAAAAACAGATCAAATGAGCGTTTCGGGTTTCCCCTTTATCAACAAAAAAGGATGAATGAGATAATGTGGTAGTGGCGTAGTTAACTAAATTGAAGCTTACATTCAATTTCACATTATTATTTATTTCTTCGAGCTTCGAGCAGCAACATTTATATTGAGTCAATAAAATAGGAACGAACCTATCCATAACTGCCGGTAACAGAAAAGAATGATATGGAAAAGAATATCAGGATACCACATAGACCATGGCAGCCCAGGTGACCACAGTAACCAGCCATTTGTGACCCTTCGTCTCGAAACGGTATTATGTCGGGATGAATTGGACCCCGAAAAGTGACTTTAGAATTAAATTGATAGTAAATACCAATTTTTGAGCCTTTGCATTGTGAGAAATTGTCTTCTTTCTCTATCATAGCAAATCGAAACAAACCCCAAGTTTCATGTTTTTGTCAATAAATTCAATTTTTTGTACCCGAGTCATCCCGACATAATACCGTTTAGAGACGGTGGGTCACATTTTCAGAATGTTCCCTAAAATTTCACACCACCCAACACAAAAATATTTTTTTCTTACTCAAACAAGAAAGCAACAAATACATTCTATTTCATAATATTGATCAGCAAAATAAAATCTACAACACAGTGTCACGTTTTTATAGCTATAATAAAACATTTTTCTTTAAATTGTGTGATTTACAAAAGAAATCTGAATGATAAAAAGTGCTAGTTGGATCGTAACGAATGTGACGATTTTCCTATGGTTGGTAAAAAAATTATGCCCTTCCCGTCGCGACATCATAAGACATCGTCGCCTAGGCATTCCAAGAAGGAATATAGATAATTCATCAAACAAATTTAAGATGTCTGATGTCAACAGGAATCATCCATGTTGTCCAAGTGAGCAAATTGGGTGTTAGTAATCTTACTCATGGAAAAAAACGAAAGCGCCTGAAGCGGGGCTTGAACCCGGGACCTTCCGGGTCACAGTGCAATGCCTTAACCACTCGGCCACATCCCCCCCCCTTCCCTCTCACCCCCCCCCCCCCCCCCCCCCCCCCCCCCCCCCCATGGTTGGTAAGGAGAGGGTTAAACTGTTGCCGTTCTTCCGTTCCGTCGCTTAAGAAGTATTTGGCACGAATGGAATGAGCATGTAGACGGTCCCTTAGAGAGAAAGAAACACATTAGATAAAAATAGAACAGGAAAAGGGGGGGGGGGGGGGGATAAAGCATTTATTCAAAAATGAAATTGAAAAGCGGCTTTCCCAAAACTTGTTGAGTCCATCTTCCCGCTTTTAAAAATTGACTTTCCATCCAGCTAAGTTGAAAACAAAACGTTATTCTAAATATGTGACCCCTCGTCTCAAAACGGTATTATGTCGGGATGGACCAGCTGCTAAAAAGTCAAATTATAGTCAAACTGGTCAAAAATATGACACATTGGTATTTAGCACAGTAAAATATGGTATTCCTCCTCCTCCATAAAGCATATAAACTCAACTTAAGCATGATATTTCTGGCTACAAATTCCATTTTCAGCATCTTAATCATCCCGACTTAAGACCGTTTTGAGACGAGGGGTCACATTAACACAAGGATTTCCTTGAACTGGTGGTGACTCACTGAGGTTCAATCCCAAATAAAACAAAAAAGATCAAAGGGAGATTCTAAGGGAAATAATCCTCAATAATATGTGACCATTCGTCTCAAAACGTTATTAAGGTTGGTTAAGATGTTGAAAATTGAATTTATAGCTAGAAATGTCAAACTTGAGGAGAATGGATACCATATTTTAGGGTGCTATTCCCAACGATTTATATTCCTGACCAGTTTAACATTTAATTTGGCTTTTAAGCATATGGTTCGTTCCGACATAATACCGTTTTGAGACGATGGCTCACAATATCTCAAAATGGGAAATAATGAGTTTTGGAAAAACACTCAACAATTCTGCCGTCCTAAGCAAAAAAATGGGTTGTTTAAAAAATACACACACATTTTCAAAAATTTTTGACAGAAAACTCGTCCTTCAAATATCGATGGATTAAAATTACCTTTAACCTGACAAAACTCTCAAGTTGTTTAAAGACGAGTTTTCTGGCCAATTTTGTTTAAATGTGACCCATCGTCTCAAAACGGTATTATGTCGGAACGAACCAGATGCTTAAAAGCCGAATTAAATGTTAAACTGGTCAGGAATATAAATCGTTGGGAATAGCACCCTAAAATATGGTATCCATTCTCCTCAATAAAACATACAAACTCAACACAAGTTTGATATTTCTGGCTATAAATTCAATTTTCAACATCTTAACCAACCCGACTTAATACCGTTTTGAGACGAAAGGTCACAAATTATGTGTTTTGTTGGGGTTTTTTTTTTTTTTTTTATCAGAGCAGAAAAATTGGAAACATGACTTTTTACTATTTGTGACTCACTGCATCAAATGGGTATTAGGTTAGGTGGAGATTAACAGATGTTAAAAAAAATGGAGCATTTCCAATTGAAATAACCATCAATGTGCCGCATCTATGTGGTATGACACTCGCTTTCAGATCGCAAGGTCTTGGGTTCGATCCTCACTCGGCGCATAGTTGAGTCCTTGTAAAAAAGCTCTTTACTCACATTCTCTCAACGTACTCGGGTGTAAAATGAGTACCCGGCCGTTAACAGAGTTGCCTCTGTCTGAAAAAAAAAATTATAATTTTGCCTAACAGGCGTCATGTCTCGTTCTACATGTTACGCGTTGCTGTTGGTTTGGGAGTCTTTGAGCACATTTGGTGGATATTTCGCTATATAGAAGCTCAAGTTTAGTTAAGAAATAATGAAAATATGTGAGACTAAAAATCTATTTATATTCCTCAATATAATATAACCCATCGTCACAAAACGGTAGTCTGTCAGAGTGATTTATATGCTGAAAATTATAATTATAATCAAAAATATGAGATTTGGGTCAAGTTTTTATTGGGGAGAATGACTATAGGGAATGAGATTAGCGGAAGAGTAGCGTCCCTTGATTGGACGTCACCCATAGTCTGTGACGTCACCGGCGGAAAAGTTATTAGAGAGAGAACGTCATGTTAGTTGTGCGCATGCGTCTCTCGTCCTCGCTTCCGGTGAAAGCGGCTTGAGACACTTCAAAACCAAATTGACGTTCTCTCTGTAAGGTGACGTCCAATCAAGGGACGCTACTCTTCCGCTAATCTCATTCCCTATAGCTTCTTACAATGACTAAAACTATCACTCCATATTTCTTGTTATTTAAACTTTAGAACTCATTTTTAGGTCTGGCTCACCCCGGCATAGTAGGGGCATTGCAGGTCTTTGCTTCGTACCCGAAAGGTACCGAGTTCGATTATCCGCCGCTGCGCTGTGTGGCCTTGAGCAAGTCACCTCGCCATAGCTCAATCTGCGGCGCTGCACTGCGGCTGACGCCTGGGTTATTCCAGTCTTCCCTTGGAATAGACTCTAGGGACAGATTTCCTCTATGGGATGAATTAAGGGAATTTTAGTTTATTTATTTATTTCAGTACCGATTGAGGCAGTGGGCCACATATAACATAATAACTTGATCAACATCTCATATTTGTAGCTATAAATTCAATTTCTTCCATCTAAAGCATCCCGACATAATGCCTTTTTGAGATTATAAGTTCCATATTATAGAAACGGTTTGAGCAATAAATGACAACCGACGTGAGCTGATGGCGTCAGTTAGTTAGTTGCCTTTCGACATGGTTGTCTTGGAACACCTTGTAAAACACTTTGAGCTAATTTTAATGGTGATTGTTCTATTCAACTCACTCAACCCTAACACCGACTACATCCGTAGTTTACCCGCGTTACTTTTACCCCATGCCTATTTATTATATTTTTCTGAGACAAATTATAGGCGTAGTATCAAAGCTAATGTTTTTCATTTTTACATGTTGATGGTAGTTGAATAAAACTATCTATGCACATGCTCATTTTTAAGACATTTTTTACAATTTTGAAAAGTAGCAAAAATCTCTAGGATTGAGTGAGTTAAAATATCAAGTAAACCTAAGCGAAAGTGAGTAAATTTTGGAGCGCGTGCAGTTATTTATCCATTGAGTCCTTCACTGTTTTCATTTTCCCTTCTAACTCACAACTCATAACATGGCTACCGAAAATAAATGAATCATTGGAGAGGCTCAAGGTAAGGAGATAATAAACCAACTGAACACTGAACACCACACTGTCTGTCGTACTCTGGAAAAACACATAATAAAAATTTTTGACAGAAAACGTGTTCTTCAAATATCGATCGATTTAAATGACTCACTCACTCACTCAATCCGTGGCCTTCGTAAAGGTATAGATAGTATGCAGATGACGTCACTCAGGCCTTTGTTATGGTTTTTGCCATCCGCGTTTGTGAGTTGTTCTCACTAAACTGTATTAACCAGACTATAAAATTTCATGGTTACACAGAGTTTGTGTGTTGGTCCGTTGTACTTCCGGATGGCAATGTTGTGAACTCCTTGGCCAAGCGCATTCTATCTATAGCCTGATACTGACCAAAATGACGTCAAAACGCCAGTCTTTTGCCACAAAAGAAAACAAATCGTGAGTTGTAATTCAATAGTTCAGCCCATGAAATAACTTGTTTCCATGAGCTCTACTAACGACAACTCACTAGACGGTGCAAAAACCAAACAATGACGTCAAACTGCCAGTCCTTTTGGATTTCAGTATCAGGCTATAGATAGTATGCAGATGACGTCACTCAGGCCTTTGTTATTGTTTTTGCCATCCGCGTTTGTGAGTTGTTCTCACTAAACTGTATTAACCAGACTATAAAAGTTCATGGTTACACAGAGTTTGTGTGTTGGTCCTTTATACTTCCGGATGGCAATGTTGTGAACTCCTTGGCCAACCGCATTCTATCTATAACATAACGATGGCTACGCTCAATCCCATGACCGGATGGTCGTCGGGGGGACTTGCGTGTAGCAGAAGTTACAGTCTTCCCCCATGCCTGCCTGTTGCTAGCCCTATGTAGCAGCTCACATTTCGTCAAAAGCGCTAAAAACCTGGGAATTCGAGGTCCAAAGTTTGAAAAGTTTATGAGAAAATGAGGTTGAAATCCAGGATTTTGGAATTTTGACAAGATAGGCGCCATTTTAATCGATCTATATTTAAAGGACGAAGGTTTTTCTGGCCGAAATTTAAAAAATGGGGAAGGGGGGGGGGGGGGGGGGGGTCAGAGTACGACAGCCGAACATTAGAACGATTCAGTGTTTGGCACAGAGATTGTATAGATTGTTCGAATATGACGTCAATCAGGTCTTTGTTATTGTTTTTTTTTTTGCCATCCGCGTTTATGAGTAATGCTCACTGAACTGTATTTACCGGACTATAAGCGTTCATGGATACACACAGTTTTGTGTGTTGGAAAGTTATACTTCCGGATGGCAATGTTATGAGCTTCTTAGCCAAGCGCATACTATCTATAGATTGCTATTATCCGTTTCACGTTTTTGTAACCGGGATAAAGTCCGGCTTCATAATGTGCCGACAGAAGAAAGAAGAAAACGTAACGAAAACGCCCTTTTGTGGTATTTTCGCATGCAGAATACTGCAATAAACATACATAAAGTGAAAGAGTTACCGCCATCGACACAAAAACTAAAACACGTTTAGGTGTGAAAGAGAAACCAAACCAACCATTACATTTTGTGACGACTATCTGTTAACTGGAGCTACCGTTCACAATAAATTCAGTCAGTTACATGGACACTTTGCTTGTATGTTTTCTTTTTACGTTTCCTGTCATTAAGAGGCTTGCTATAAATACACGTTAGTGACTATGATGTATTATTTATAATTGCTAAAACAGCATAATAATAATAGTAATAAAAATAAAATAACCGCTCGTTCGCTGTTTTTTTTTTTTTTACAAGTACCACCAAGGCAAAAACAAAGTAAACGCTTCCTGCCGCTCCTAGCACAGCATGAACCCAAAAGATTTCTCAAGAATTCATTGTGTGTTGCTTTATTTGTGAAATTTGCTCGACCCAAGGTGTCCTGTTCATTGTGCGAGTGAAAAAAAAAATGATTGAATCTACTTTCTGCCCACTCCTTGAAACGACATAATAATACTTTTATTTCTAGGGCAAGGATTATTACATTTTGACGTACAATTAGTTCAGTTCCCACGAAAATCAAGGTGAAATATTTATTAATAAAATCAAAGCGAGAGGTGCCTAAATGAACCAGTAAAAATGGAGAAAGGCCCGGAACGTTGTTTGTTTTGTGTTGTTCCCTTATAATATATGAGTCACATCTACTCACTTTGTGCGGCTATGTGGTCTAGTGGTATGACACTTGCTTTCAGATCGGCGCATAGTTGAGTCCTTGGAAAAGGCTCTTTACTCACATTCTCTCACCGTACTCAGGTGTAAAATGAGTACCTGGCCGTTAACAGCGTTGTCTTTGTCCGAAAAATTGTAATATCGCCTAACAGGCGTCATGTCCCGTCCTATATGTTAAATGTTGCTGTTGACCAGGGACCCCTTGTAAAGCGCTTTGAGCACATTTAGTGGATATTGCGCTATATAAAGCTCATTTATAAAAAAATTCTCTCCATTTTGAAATATTTATGATAATCAGAGGTATCGCTTCATACCATTAGTAACCAGCTACGTCTATCTTGTATTAAGTTCAGAATGAACTAGAAGAAGACAATTCGAGTAAATTCTCGAAAAGATCAAAAATTAGAAAATATAAGTGTTTTGAAATTTGTGAAATGAAACTGACTCTCTTCAATTATTACAGCATTAATTTTGAATCAAATTTTTTAAAAGTTAAAATCAAAATTCAATTTTAAGAATTGGATCGAACTCGACATAATACTTTTTGCAGACGATTGGTCACATTTCCTATTGTTTAGCATGTAGGCAGCCATGTCCTTCGTATAATGTATTTTCCTAAGCTTAGATAATATAGATAGTATGCGCTTGGCTAAGAAGCTCATAACATTGCCATCCGGAAGTATAACGGACCAACACACAAAACTGTGTGTATCCATGAACGTTTATAGTCGGGTTAATACAGTTCAGTGAGCATTACTCATAAACGCGGATGGCAAAAAACAATAACAAAGAGCTGAGTGACGTCATCTTCGAACTATCTATAATGCAAATGGAGAAAATTCTGTTGTCTTTGACAAATACAATTCCCACCGATTTCCGCGAAGTTGAAAGATAACGGTGGCTATAATATTCGTTCCAAACAGGAAGGCTTTGTTTTAATATGGGATTCGTTCCCACTTGGCGCCGATGTTGTTGGGGGTTGGGGGGGGGGGGGTGTCCTTGCAATCCCTCCAAACCATTTTTAGCACCTTCAATTCTGTCATGAATTCAATACAAGTCTTTTAAGATTTTTTAAAAAATCATTTATCCATCCCAAGGGGAACTCAGACCTCAGGAGCAGGCAGCGCTAAAAAGTGAGCAAAAGGGTTAAATCTCTTGCTCAACAGAACTCCCCCCCCCCCCCTATCCAAAAAAAAACCCCATAAAAAGAGATGCCCACAACGGGCGGGGCTCAAACTCTGGACCTACGCGTGTAAGTGTGCAACTTATCCACTCAGACCCCCCCCCCCCCCCCCCCCCCCCTCTCTCTCTCCTCCAAGAGACTTTACACTTTTTTTGTTACAACACGCTATGAAAAATCCCAAACCATTTGATGATCGCTCTTTTGGATTTTTTTTGCCCCAAACTATGGAACTTACACGGCGGGTAAATCAAGTAAAATGGAAACTCGTCATATTTTCTGAATCCATAAAAAGAATATTATCTTTCTTGTTGGAGTCATATTTTTATTCGCACCCCCCTCAGTACATACCTCCGAGCTGAACCAGCTAGCCTTTCAGGTTGTAAGTATTTATTTTCACCATAGATAGTATGCGCTTGTCTAAGAAGCTCACAACATTGCCTTCCGGAAGTATAATGGACCAACACACAAAACTGTGTGTAACCATGAACATTTATAGTCTGGCTAACACATTTTAGTGAGAATTACTCATATACACGGATGGCAAAAAACAATAACAAAGACCTGAGTGACGTCAACTTTGAACTATCTATATGTAATGATGATTCAATACAAGTTACATAGTGTGAAAGCAGTTTCAAAAGTAAATGAACAAATAGATATTCTAGCCCTTTTTAGACTCAATTTATTCAAATCGAAGATCGAATTGCTGTATCGCTGCAGGACAATTTATTACACCAAACCCAACACACGAAGTGCGTCAATGGTTCTTTCTTAACAAAATTTAGGATCGATTAAAATGTGCGGCTATGTGGTCTAGTGGTATGACACTCGCTTTCGGATCGGAAGATCCTGGGTTCGAGCCTCGCGCTCGGCGCATAGTTGAGTCCTTGGAAAAGGCTTTTTACTCACATTCTCTCACCGTACTCAGGTGTAAAATGATTACCTGGCCGTTAACAGCGTTGTCTTTGTCCGAACAATTGTAATATCGCCTAACAGGCGTCAAGTCCAGTCCTACATGCTAAATGTTGCTGTTGGCCAGGGATCCCTTGTGAATCACTTTGAGCACATTTAGTGGATATTGCGCAATATAAAGCTCAATTAAAAAGAAAATTATCTGGCGGTCATATGTCACACACACACACAGACACATAAACACATACAGACACACACACAGACACACAAACACACAAACACACTCGTTATACATTTGGTGACACCAACTTATAGATAGTTCGAAGATGACGTCACTCAGGTCTTTATTATTGTTTTTGCCATCCGCGTCTGTGAGTTGTTCTCACTAAACTGTTTTAACCAGACTATAAAAGTTCATGGTTACACATAGTTTGTGTGTTGGTCCGTTATACTTCCGGATAGCAATGTTGTGAACTCCTTGGCCAAGCGCATTCTATCTATAAATTGCTAGCGCGATGTTTTGTCGTGTCTACGACCGAGCGGTCACCGAATTCCAACGGTCAGTGACAAGCGGTCATTTTCATAGATTTACAAATTATTGTTATTATTATTATTGTTGTGTCGTTGCTGTTATCATTGGCCTTTCTCGAGAGATAGACGTTATGTCCTTGGACTTAACACCTGATTCAAGTTTGTACGGCTCTGTGGTCAAGTTGTATGACATTCGCTTTCGGATCGGAAGGTCCTGGGTTCGAGCCTCGCGCTCGGCGCATAGTTGAGTCCTTGGAAAAGGCTCTTTACTCACATTCTCTCACCACTCAGGTGTAAAATGAGTACCTGGTCGTTAACAGCGTTGTCCTTGTCCGAAAAATTGTAATATCGCCTAACAGGCGTCATGTCCCGTCCTACATGTTAAATGTTGCTGTTGACCAGGGACCCCTTGTAAAGCGCTTTGAGCACATTTAGTGGATATTGCGCTATATAAAGCTCAATTTAGAATTTAGAAGTTGTATGACGTTCTTCGTATGACCTATACTTCCTGGGTTCGAGTGCCACTATGAAAGGTCCTTTACCGGCATTTTCTTATCATACTTGTGTCAAAAATAACTCTTCATTATATCTATCTATTATAACTGTTTATTCTTTATTATAGTGTTGGGGAAGCCCTGATTTCGCTATAGATAGTATGCAGATGACGTCACTCAGGCTTTTGTTATTGTTTTTGCCATCCGCGTTTTTGAGTTGTTCTCACTAAACTGTATTAACCAGACTATAAATGTTCATGGTTACACAGAGTTTGTGTGTTGGTCCGTTTTACTTCCGGATGGCAATGTTGTGAACTCCTTGGCCAAGCGCATTCTATCTATAGCACAACAGCAACACATTTATGAGGCGTTCCTATTATAGATAGAATGCGCTTGGCCAAGGAGTTCACAACATTGCCATCGGGAAGTAGAACGGACCAACACACAAACTCTGTGTAACCATGAACGTTTATAGTCTGGTTAATACAGTTTAGTGAGAACAACTCACAAACGCGGATGGCAAAAACAATAACAAAGGCCTGAGTGACGGCATCTGCATACTATCTATACTTTGTTTTTGTTTTTTTTTCAAATGTAAAAGTTCAAGACGAGCACCCATCTTGTTTTGCTAAAAGAAAATGTACACGCGTAATGGTGTTATGGTCGGCCAAATAGATCATTGTTAATGTTAATTTTTAAATTTTAGAACCAACTGTTGTAAGAAAAAAGAATACATTTTTTATAAGAAATGATAGAGCTTTAAAAAAAATAATAGAGCTTTTATATAGCGCTATATCCACTAAATATGCTCAAAGCGCTTTACAAAGGGCTCCTGACCAACAGCAACACGTAACAATTAGAACGAGACATAACGCTTGTTAGGCAGTATTACAATTTTTTTTCCGATAGAGACAACGCTGTTGACGGCCAGGTACTCATTTTCCACCTGAGTACGGTGAGAGAATGTGAGTAAAGAGTCTTTTTTCCAAGGACTCAACTATGCGCTGAACGAGGCTCGAACCCAGGACCTACCGATCCGAAAGCAAGTGTCATACCATGAGACCACATAGCCGCATGATAAAGGGAAGGTTAATGAAGAGGATAATTAATGAGATTCTTGAATTTCTCCGTTACAAATATCGAACTTGTTCCCAACGCGCGCTCCATTGGTCGCACAATCGCATTGAAAACTTTTTCTAAACTTCAAATGTTGGAGTTCAATATTCTTATATTGGCTAATATTATAGCATTGTCTATGACTATGTGCGGCTATGTGGTCTAGTGGTATGACACTCGCTATCGGATCGGAAGGTCCTGGGTTCGAGCCTCGCTCGGCGCATAGTTGAGTTGAGTCCTTGGAAAAGACTCTTTACTCACACTCTCTCAACGTACTCAGGTGTAAAATGAGTACCTGGTCGTTAACAGCGTTGTCTTTGTCAGAAAAATTGTAATATCGCCTAACAGGCGTCATGTCCCGTCCTACATGTTAAATGTTGCTGTTGACCAGGGACCCCTTGTAAAGCGCTTCGAGCACATTTAGTGAATATTGCGCTATATAAAGCTCAATTTTATGGCTAAATGAAATGTATAGAGCTTTACATGCGCCACACCTCGCCTTACATGTTAAGGGTAGTTGAAGGAAAAGGGCCCGTTATTTATAAAGCGCTTTGAGCGCATTTTGGGGAAATTGCTCTCTATAGATAGTATGCACTTGGCTAAGAAGTTCAAAACATTGCCATCTGGAAGTACAACGGACCATCACACAAAACTATGTGTAACCATAAAAATTTACAGTCTGGTTGATGCAGTTTAGTGAGAAGTACTCATAAACGTGGATGGCAAAAAAAAAAAAAACAATACTAAAGACTTGAGTGATGTCATTTTCGTTCTATCTATACAAAATCTCACTTTTTATGTGGAGACGTTGCCGAAACATTCGAAAAGCAACACAGTTGAATCTTCCTAAATTTGTATCCACGTCAATATTGTCTCGCATCTTCTTAATATTGAAAACGAGCTCTTAAAGTATCGTAAGATATCGACTAAATGTGCTCAAAGTGCTCTACAAAGAGCCCCAAGCCAGCAGTAAAACGCGGGACGATAGATGATGTTTGAAGACTTCCTTGAATAATAATGATGATGATGATGATGATGGTGATAATAATGATGATGATGATGATGATGATGATGATGATGATGATGATGATGATGATAATAATAATAATAATAATAAATAATAATAATAATAATAGAGTTCTTTATACAGCGCTCATCTTCCACATTAGTGCTCAGCGGCGCTTTACAATGTTAACTGTCATTCAAACATTCATTCTTTGACAATTTTGAGAATATATTATATGAAGAGAGTAAGACACAAACACATACACATGCACACAAACTCAATCACAGAAACATTTACATTCATACACGAACATACAAACACATACTTACACCAATATTACTCACTAACATTAGTAACTTATTCTAACAAAAGACGTTTGAAATGATGAAATACAAAAAACACACACACACACACACACACACACACACACACACACACACAAAGGAGAGCCGTACTACCATTTTATTTTTCCAAAAGAGACAAGGCGGTTTACGGACAGGTACTCATTTTACACCTGATTACGGTGAGAGAATGTGAACAAGTAAATAGCCTTTTCCAAGGACTCAATAATGCGCAGTTAGCTCAGAGCGGTTCTCGAACCCACGATCTGAAGACGAATATAGAAGCACAATACCGACATGAATACATCATGAGAGAAATTTTGTGTTTAAACTTTTCTGCAAGGGGGAGAAAAACCCATTGCGTATGCTCCGGTAATCGGCCTCAAACCTGGAACCACAACGTTGAAGTGCATTGTCCTATCCACTCGACCCCGTTTGACCCTCTTCCACCTCTGACCGTCACTTCAAAGACTAAATTAAATAAATAGAATAGTCGTTACCACACCTACGCTTTTTATTCAAAATAAAATGACAACTCAAAAAAGACGAAAATAGCAGCACAACAAAGAAAAATAGAATCTGCCACGTTCTCTATTCAATAAATGAATGATAATTGTGGTCATAAACCAGTAATAAAACGTTTTCATAAATCTTTATTTATTCATTCATTTTCATAATAATAATAAACTGTTCAATAGATCATACACACAAAAATAACAACACAAGCACACATACACATACAGACACAAACGAACACAGAATAATATACGAAGGGAAAATCCCTAGCTCCGATTAGCCGGCTCAATGTAAATAATGTTTGGTCACAACAACGAATCAAAATGGCGAGATGTGTTCTTTTGTCGGCCACAGCTAGCAGAGCAATGGTGAATGAATGGGAGACTGAGAAGGAAATATGCCATTCATGGTGTATCTCCATTCAGTCAGTCATTCATTCATTCATTCATACATCCAGTCATTGATTCATTCATGCCTCTAACCGGTCCGAGTCTGAAGGTCATTGCAGTAACTGGACGACGGAAGGATGAAGAGGAGGTGGAGGAGGAGGCGGGGATGGGAGGTGAGAGAGAGGGGGGGGGGGGGGGGGAAGAAGACTCGGCTACTTGGGGTCAAACAGGTATTTCATCGGAGATCTTATTTTTATTATCTTTTAAATATGAAGGGTCTAAAAATAAGCGCTGCAAACTGCAAAGTGAAGCCGATGAGGAGACAGACAGCACGTTGTCGGAGATTATCCCGGTTTCTTTCTCTTGTCTGAAAGGTATTATATCTATGTATTATGGGACTTTTTTTGTTCTTCGTCAATGGTATTGTGCTTCGTCTTGTGCGGCTATGTGGTCTAGTGGTATGACACTCGCTTTCGGATTGGAAGGTCCTGGGTTCGAACCTCGCGCTCGGCGCATAGTTGAGCCCTTGGAAAATACTCTTTACTCACATTCTCTCACCGTACTCAGGTGTAAAATGAGTATCTGGCCGTTAACAGCGTTGTCTTTGTCCGAAAAATTGTATTATCGCCTAACAGGCGTCATGTCCCGTCCTACGTGTTAAATATTGCTGTTGACCAGAGACCCCTTGCAAAGAGTTTTGAGCACATTTAGTGGATATTGCGCTATATAAAGCTCAATTTTTAAAGATTTAGATTGTGTAACAAAGTCAAGCATTGTATAGCGTGGTCAGTGACAGGACAGGACACCCATTGATTTGTAGTCAATTGTAAAACTCTTGCCCCGGCATTATTATGTCGTCGGCTGAGTAAGTTTACACATAATATTATTATCTCACTCAAATCAGGTGTGAATGAGTACCTGGCTTTGGGCAGTGACGGATAGAGTAAATATTACCCAGGAAGGTCTTGAATCTTTGGAAAAGGCTCTTTATACATTATCTCATCGTACTCAGGTGTAAAATGAGTACCTGAATGTCAACAGCTGTGTCTCTGTCGGAAAAAATTGTAACATCGTCTTACAGGCGTCATGTCTCGTCCTACATGTTAAATGTTGCTGTTAGCTAGGGACCCCCGTGTAAAGCGCTTTGAGCACGTTTAGTGGATGTTGCGCTATATATAAGCTGTATAAGTTGTTTTTGTTTTTGTTTTGACTGATGCGTTTCCATATATCTAAATGCTTAATTAACATCAGGATTACGATTTCCTGTTCGACAGTCTTTCTTCAAGGCCCGCCATGTTCTCTGTGTCTCTTTTCAGTTCCCCAGAGAGGCCCATCTAAAAATGCGGAAATCTAAAGCAATTTTGTTTTGTTGTTGTTTTATTTATTTTTTATTATTATTTTTCTTGTGAGCGTTCAAATAAATAAGCTAGGACGATTTTTCACTTAATTAATGCATCACGTGATCTTTCAATGCAATAACTTCATGAAGATAGTATTTTCCTTTTGGCAGCCGGTCAAGAAAGGATAAGTCTCATAATATCACAATTCAGAAATGTTGACGTCACAATAGCTCTAGGCCTCGTGACATACAACAGTTGACAGTCACGTTTTAATATTATGTCATGAGGACATCTTCCTTTGAAACTTCTGAGGTGGCCAAAATTTTCCTGATAGTTATCCAGTTTGGGGCACAATGTAGAGAAACCGAGAGAACATCAGATTTGCATATTTCAGTCTAGACATAATACCGCTCTGAATGAAAATTACGTCGGCATACCAAAAATATCAGTAAAGCATGCGTCTATGATATTTGGTCTGAATGAAAATTAAGCCGGGATGTCAAAAATATCATTAAAACATGAGTCTATGATATGTGTTGAATGAAAGTCAAAGGCAGAAAGGAGATGAAAGTTGCAAAGACGCCAAGAAAACAGAAATTTTCTAGAGAGTGTTATTAAAGGTGACTTGGCAAAGGTCTACAGATATGATCCAAAGACATCGCAATAATCAGTTTAATGGTTAAATTATACAGATATATAGAAAACTCAATCACTCATTCATTCCCTTGTTGGAAGTCATTCGTGGGAGTGTATTGGATGCAGAAGAATATCAAATGTCGAGAGGAAATAAACTGTGCAAAAACCTATCCTAGGAGCACCAAGACAACATAAACTTTGGAGAAGGTTATTTACAGCAATTTATTATGCGACTCTTTGCCTCAAACCGGTATTAAGTCGTGATAAACCAGATGCCAAAATGTGAATTTCCAAGGTAAAATTATGAAAGATATGAATTTTAGGGTTTAAGCACTTCATGAAATTATAGTTTTTCTTCAGAATTCAACACATAAACTTACCAATGGTTTTTCTTTTTGGACCAAAAATTCTACTTTCATCATCAATATTCCCTCGAGATAATGCTATGTAGTCTAGTGGTATGACACTCGCTTTCGGATCGGAAGGTCCTGGGTTCGAGCCTCGCTCGACGCATAGTTGAGTCCTTGGAGAAGGCTATTTACTCACATTCTTTCACCGTACTCAGGTGCAAAAAAAAGATTACCTGGCCGTTAACAGCGTTGTCTCTGTCCCAAAAAAAAAGTGTAATATCGCGTAAAAGGCGTCATGTCACGTCCTACATGTTAAATGTTGCTGTTGGCCAGGGATTCCTTGTTAAGCGCGTTGACCACGTTTAGTGGATATTGCTTTATATAAAGGCTCAATTTTTTTTTTAAATACCTTTTTGAGGCAGTCGATAACATCATATCTATCTATCTATCTATCTATCTATCTATCTATCTATCTATCTATCTATCTATATCTATATATATATATATATATATATATATATATATATATATATATATATATATATATATATATACATACATACATATATACATCCACCATCTCCTCCTTCCTCCCTCCCCTCCCCCTACCTTTTCTAAAACACGGCCAAAACGTCCGCCAAAATTGGTCCGTCCCTTGACCTTTGACCTAACAGTCTTCGCGATTCCCACGAGCCCTGGAACGAGGGGAGGTCACTACAATGATACATAATATCTTATTATTATTAATAATAATATAAATCCTTAATATATTTTTCACCTACTTTTTATTCTCATGCCGCCGTATTACCTTTATCTAACACAATGTTGTCCATATGACAAGCGTTTAATAACCCAAAGTAATATAATAGTCTTAAAAAGAAATGTTCACAACAAGACAATTCTTAACAATTATCAAGCAATGACCTGGAAAAAAACTTGTTAGAAACCTTCAATTATTCCTACTCCTACCTACGGAGGAAATATTTCTTAAATTAATCTCGTTTTTTTTTTTTTTAAACAACCTCTTTTGAGTAAAAAAAAAAAAGTTGAGTGATTTGGTGCACAAAAACAGAACGTTGAAAAATCAGGATCAGCAGATATGGACGTGAAAAGAAACTTGGACCAATTGTTGTTGTTCACCGTCTGCTATTAGTAGATACTATTCTTATTGTCCTTTTTTTTTTTTTAAATTGAGCTTTATATAGCGCAATATCCACTAAATGTAATCAAAGCGCTTTACAAGGGCTCCCTGGTCAACAGCAACATTTAGCATGTAGAACGGGATATGCCGCCTGTTAGGCGATATTACAATTTTTCGGACAGAGACAACGCTGTAAAACGGACAGATACTCATTTTACACCTAAGTACGGTGAGAGAATGTGAGTAAAGAGTCTATTACAAGGACTCAACTATGCGCCGAGCGAGGCTCGAACCCAGGACCTTCCGATCCGAAGGCGAGTGTCATACCACTAGACTACATAGCCGCACGATACTTTTGAATTATGCGTTTTAAACAATGTCTGGGGTGCTCAGGTAATTCTGAGTTTGAGAGCTCCAATAGATTAGTCAGTAGAGCACCAACAAGCGCATAGGTCAAGTTTAAATCTTGGTACTATAGATAGTATGCAGATGACGTCACTCAGGCCTTTGTTATTGTTTTTGCCATCCGCGTTTGTGAGTTGTTCTCACTAAACTGTATTAACCAGACTATAAAAGTTCATGGTTACAAAGAGTTTGTGTGTTGGTCCGTTATACTTCCGGATGGCAATGTTGTGAACTCCTTGGCCAAGCGCATTCTATCTATAGAGGTTTTCCATTCTTATATATCAGTCGTTCTGCCCAAAAGTAATTGGGAAGCTGAGTCTGTTGTTATAGTTATTTGTTTCCGGGAATTTGTCTCTTACATTATGTATACATAGGATGTCGCTGACGTCACTCGGCTCTCTGTTATTATTATTTTTATTTATTTTTTGGGGTTTTTTTTTGTTTTTTTTTTTGTTTTTGTTTTTGTTTTTTTGTTTTTTTTTTTTGGTTTATTTTTTATTATTCAACCAGAGGAACTGATTTTTTAAATGTCATTAATGGTCCGTCCCCCCCCCCCCCCCCCCCCCAATACTGGAGTAATTTTTGTTGCAAATGTTCCGAAAACGACCTTTTGACATAGCATCATATATATATATATATATATATATATATTATTATATATATATATATATATATATATATATATATATATATATATAAACAAACTTATTTGGTAAATATTCCCACACTGTTGTGTGAGTAATCAGATAATCAGATCAAAGTCAACTAACTTGAAACCTTCATTTTGATTTTGATGGTCTGATCTTCGGGGGTCAAATGGCGCCCCCCTTGCGGCCTTTTCAACCACATAACCCCCCAGCGACAAGCTGTTTTGTTCAACTAAAATTTAACTTTGAGAAGATACAAATGAACACATCTTTATCAAATAAATAAATGATAAGAAACACGGATGAAATAGTACGAAAATCACAATCGTGATACCAAGCCTTAAAAAGGTCCTAGGTGACCCTTTCAACAAAAAGCTGGGATCTGGGAAGACGGGGTTCTACATACAGGTACGCACAAAGTACAGAGATGGACTGAAAAGAATTAGAACGATAGCCGTCAACTTTGACCACCCAACAGTCACCAGTGGACTAGATAGATATAAAAAATGTTGATTATTATGTGACCCACCGTTTCAATCTGGTGTTAAATTAGATTAAACAAGATGTTGAAATTTGAATATAACCTCATAATGATCAGAAATTTTACGTTTAAAAGTTTTGCAAGTTAAAAAATTATATTAATATTTATTCATGAAACAAATAAACTCAATCCAAGCCTCATATTATAGACTGAAATTCAAATTTTTATAATTTGATCCAACCTCTACATAATACCGTTTTCACATGATGGGGTTTCAAATATTTACATCCGCCGTCATATGATATGATAAGGAGTTCAGCGTTCGGAAGAAGAAAAGGGCCACAAGTACCGATATTCAAGTGCAGCAGACGAGAACAAGGCTGGGGTGGGTGAAATATTGAACTGGAAAATGAAAGGAACGAAAAAAAGGGGGGAAAAGACATGATAAGGAGGAAAAAAAACAACAAAAGTCTCGTCACGAGAATGAAATTGTGAGACGAAATTCGCGTCTCTTTGGTATTCAATAACTATCGTATTTCTATCTGGGAATGTTGAGCTTCAGTAATATAAAACACAAATAAAATGACGTTTCGAGTTTCCCTTTCATTGAAAAAATTACAAGAAATATATAATATATATCATATATATATATATATATATATATATATATATATATATATATATATATATATATATATATATAGAATACAAATTGTCACTCACATTTTATGGATGGCCGAGACGTTCGTTTCTGTGGGCTTATTCCACGTCCTCAGTCGGCGTAATCCTTAATAATGGACATTATTAAGGATTACGCCGACTGAGGACGTGGAATAAGCCCACAGAAACGAACGTCTCGGCCATAAAATGTGAGTGACAATTTGTATTCTATATTAGCTCTAACAATCATTATCGAGCACTTTCGTACCTACGAGTACCCACCAACACTCATATATATATATATATATATATATATATATATATATATATATATATATATATATATATATATATATGTTTTTGAACACAGAGCTGACTTTGATGAAGGTGACGCCCGAAACGTCATTTGTTTTGTTTTGCTGAATTGCTACTTTCTGTTATATTCGTTTCCATTTATTTTTTTTTTGCAAGTGAGCTTTTATATAGCGCAATATCCACTAAACGTGCTCAAAGCGCTTTACAAGGGGTCCCTGACCGACAACAACTTTTACCATTTAATAATAATAATAATAATAATAATAAATGGCATTTATATAGCGCTTTACCCCGTTGTCACAGGCTCTAAGCGCTTTACAATGATATAAAACAAAACATATTACAGTAAGACAAGTTTGATGGAAACGTGATACGAATTCAATTTAACAACAACAGAATATGATAATAGTATTGCAACATTATGATGTAAATAGATAAAATTAAGGACGGGACATGACGCCTGTTAGGCGATATTACATTTTTTTTCCGGACAGAGTCAACGCTGTTAACGGCCAGGTACTCATTGTACACCTGAGTACGTTGAGAGAATGTGAGTAAAGTGCTTTCTCCAAGGACTCAAATATGCACCGAGCGAGGCTCGAACCAGGACCTTCTGATCCTAAAGAGAGTGTCATACCACTAGACCACATTATTATAGCCGCACCAATAAGTCAATACGATTTACTCTCAGAGATTTTTTTTTTTTTGGGGGGGGGGGGGGGGGGGGGGTTTGTTTGTTTGTCTTGTTGCAATCTCTGGGCAAGTTTCATTTATTTCATTTAAAAGATTTCATTTGAAGTTACAACGTCAAAATAAAGGCCATTTTGAGACGATGCATAACCTCAGGCCTTCTAAAACTTCATGGTCAGTCTAGATATATCAATTCGTATTCTGATTCATTCCTTCTCTTTATATTGGAATTGTTGCAATCTCTGGGTAAGTTTCACTTATTTTATTAAAAAGATTTCATTTGAAGATACAACGTTAAAATATAGGACATTTTGAGACGATGCATAACCTCAGGCCTTCTAAAACTTCATGGTCAGTCTAGATAGGTCAATTCTTGCCGATATGTGGTCTTGTGGTATGGTACTCGCTTTCGGATCGGAAGGTCCTGGGTTTGAGCCTCGCGCTCGGCGCATAGTTGAGTCCTAGGAAAAGGCTCTTTACTCACAGCGTTGTCTTTGTCCGAAAAAGTGTAATATCCCTAACAGGCGTCATGTCCTGTCCTACGTGTTAAATGTTGCTGTTGACCATGGGCCCCCTTTAAAGCGCTTTGAGCACATTAAGTGGATATTGCGCTATATAAAGCTCAATTTTTAAATTCTTATTCTGATTCATTCAGTTCCCTTTATATTGGAAGAAAAGAAATAGAGAAAAAATAGAAGATTCCAAAGTCGAGAGAATAGTAATATTATATTAAAATCATTTACAACAAATGAGCACCTACTTGATGAATTGCAATTTTTTTTTACAAAAGAAGCGATTCGAAGAATGTCGCCCGGAAGGGAAGACAACTGAGGAAAATAGAATTCTCTTCAAATGGGTTGAAAAGTAAACTACGAAAGACCTCTTCAGAATAAAAGAAAAATACATTGTTGAATTCTTGAGAAGAAGGAGAAGAAAAAAAAATAAGAATCTGAATATGCGGAGAATGGAAAGAGGTGAATAAAATGATAATGTTGACCAGTTAACTGCCGTACGCTGGAAATACACGTATTTTAAAAATTTGGCCAGAAAACTCGTCCTTCAAATATCGATCGATTAAAACGACCCTTTTCTCGGCAAAAACTTTCAAACCTGGGAAATCGGGAGGTCCCAGGTTTGAGAGTTTTTAGCAAGATGAGCGTCATTTAAATCGATCGTTAAATATGAAGCACGAAATTTCTGGCCAAGTTTTTTAAAATAAGTGTCTTTTCAGCGTAGGGAAGTTAACTGGGTTTTTTTCTTTAAAGAACGGATGGGAACATAGGATGTAAGAAAGCATAGGACATTGAGAGGAGACCTCATCGTAGGTTCACATGAAAGGTCAAGCTTGCTTTGACAACGGAATGCAATGATTCGATGAGGCTATTTAATCTCTTGGGCTCTTTCCCCCCTACTTGGGAGGTTTGGTAGTTCAAGACTACTTAATATTCGTAGTATTGTGTGTGATGAATACATATTTCTCTTTCGTGGTAGTCTGTAGTTTATTTCCATTCTTTATTGTCATTTATACAATTCGAAAAATACAGTTTGGCTGGAGGAAGTCTTTTCTTTTTTCTTTAATACAAGCAGAATTGAATGGGTTGGGTGTTGTGTTTTCATCTTTTACCTTTTTCTGTTTTTCTTATTTTTTTTCTTTGTTTTTGTTATGTATTTGTTTTGTTTTGTTTTTTGTTGTTTTATTTATTTTTTTTTTTTTTTTGGGGGGGGGGTCTAAAAATATAAACAATAGTTAGTTATTCATTTAAAATACTATTTATTTGTATGGAGTATGTTCACGGGTTTATTACTATCTTTACCCCCTCTCCCCCCCCCCCCCCCCCCCCCCCCCCCCCCCCACTTCCTTCCCCCAGCGGATCACAAACAATAATATGATTTCCGCCATACTTAATTAAAGTACAAATCGCCAGTTAGCCCTCCTTTCCTATTATCTTGGGAGTTATTAATAAAAGGTTTGGATATGAAAATTTTGCTTGAGTTTTAAAACGGGGGAAACACGAAGCAAGATATAGCGCAATGTCCTCAAAATGCTTTACTCGGGGGGGTCTCGACGGCGGCCAAGGCAGAATCAAACATACAGGACAATGCATGCCTCAACAATATATTTATGAATATTATAATAATATAGATAGAATGCGCTTGGCCAAGGAGTTCACAACATTGCCATCCGGAAGTATAACGGACCAACACACAAACTCTGTGTAACCATGAACTTTTATAGTCTGGTTAATACAGTTTAGTGAGAACAACTCACAAACGCGGATGGCAAAAACAATAACAAAAGCCTGAGTGACGTCATCTGCATACTATCTATAAGTGAATACGTCGGCTAGTATGTATTGAGCTCGTCTCGGAATGTAGGTCATAGTAAGTACATTAATTTTGCACGATGTGAACACGTAGTAAAATTACATTGGTACATAAAAGGTACCTAATCATACAGGTTTTCATCAGGACATGATAGCTTAATTGGAAAGGTATGTCATTGAAGTAGATTTGCCGAGTTCTGATTTATAGAACAAGTTCATCAATTGAGATTGTAAGTTTATTCAAGGGTTTAGCTAAGATTTACAATGAAGACAAGTGAAAGTAAACACCATTCCTGGATTGTTGTCATAACGCACACTCCTTTTCCGCTTTCTGCTGACTATTTGGATCACTAAGTCATAAGCCTTCGATGTGAAATTGAAAACCGAGGGGATATGCCAGTGCAGCATGAGAATACGCTTCAACAGTCGTCACGTCACTTCCTTCCTAATGACGCATGGTAACTTAGTAACTGGCTCTAAACAATCGGAACAATGGCGGACGCTCTTATGAAATATTTCTCCGGCGAGCATAAAAGCGTATCCAGAGGAAAAAAAACAAACATAAATTTGATCATGTTTTGACTTTTACACATTCTGATCGCAAGACATATGAAAAGTTCTAGCCAGCATGAAGAATAAAAAGTAATGATTTTCTTTGTTTAGAACCAAGATGGCCGCCATTGCCGGGCAGCGTGACATCAGACTAATGAATCCAATTAGGTCTGCGGATCGGATCCATCCCAACACTAAGATACAGCACAAAATTACTAGAATTTCCAATCAAGTCATTTGACTTGAAACTAATATTTCCTCATGTTACAGCATGTCCGTGATCCTTGAATTTTGTATTTGATTTAGTCAATGGCTGTTACTTTTTTCTATAATGATTACGTCTTTTTGAAGACAAGATAATAGCATCCTATCTAAAATCTAAATAGCAACTTAATTATTTGAAACCAATCGCCTCAAAACGGTTTTATGTTGGGGTGGTTTAGATGCAATAAAAATTGAATTTATCGTCAAAATATTGAAACTTGGCGTTAACCAATGAGCTTTTATATAGCGCAATATCCACTAAACGTACTCAAAGCGCTTTACAAGGGGTCCCTGGCCAACATAATGTATAACACTATTTAAATCCAATCATTTTGACAGAATTATCATAATATTATGCAAATCCAAACCTTGTCAGTTTTTTTAAAATATATTATAGTAATGTGTAAATCTAAACCTAGTAAATTTCTACAGAAGATGCATTCTTAGCAAAAATATTTTTATCGATTGGAATATGCTGAAAGAGCTTTAAAGTCCACCATTCTACATTTTCACACATCCTCCATGAAACAGCATACAAATATAGGAAAAATAATTCTATTGCATGTGTGAGTTGCTTGTCACCTGTTTTCTTTGTACAAGAACGTATTCAACATGTAAATATTGCCCCAAACTGGAATATCTGTCTGGATGATTCTGTTTTCAAAAAGTTGTATAAATGATTATAAGTACAAATCATTTGGATTAAGCTTATGTACTGAGGTTAGTTAACACGATAAAAACTAAATAAATGATCTTTATGGTCATGTTAATTTTAAACTCACTTTATAACATCTGACTGAACCCAACATATTAGCGATTTGAGACGGTTTGTCACGTGTTCCAGCAATGCGTAGTGAAAAGTATTTATTCATACTTGTGTCGAGTGAGGTAACTTAAGCCATAACGCAAGGACAAAAAGAATAACATCGAAATTATCAGGTAATTATTATTTATTACTCATCACCTTTTTATGCCACTTAACTCTCTCCATACCCGCCATTTTCAGGATTTTCCAAAAACTTCACACTCAACTAACACAAAATAGATTTTTTATCACTCAGACATAATAGCAGTAAAGTTCTTGCCATACATAATTTCTTTAGCAAAACATGCTCTACAACACACTGTTCGTTTTCTTTAGATTTTATAATGTACAAAAGAAATTTGAATAAGAAAAATGTTGGTTGTATCGGTAACGAACGTGAAGATTTTCCTATAGATAGTATGCAGATGACGTCACTCAGGCCTTTGTTATTGTTTTTGCCATCCGCGTTTGTGAGTTGTTCTCACTAAACTGTATTAACCAGACTATAAAAGTTCATGGTTACACAGAGTTTGTGTGTTGGTCCGTTATACTTCCGGATGGCAATGTTGTGAACTCCTTGGCCAAGCGCATTCTATCTATAGTTGGTAAGGAGAGGGTTAACTTTCATAATAACCACACAATGTAAGAGTACATCGAACCATTTATTTATTTGTTCCATAGCCCATCCACTTTACGTCAAAAGCGTCTGATTTTGTATACAGAATAACCTTGTCGCCCAAGGTGTCGGAATGAATTCGGCCATGGTCACAGCGATGAATCAGTGGGGCAAGGAGAGAAAGCGCGGGCGGACAGATAAAGGCTGGCGGGAGAGTAGCTGCGAAATAACTGGACACCGGATGTGGTCACCGCGCAATGCGGAATGTGACCTCCCAATCACAATAAATAAAGTCACATGAAACATACTGAATGTAGATGTTATAATAGTATTATCATTATGAAGGCCGCAGTGCTGGATGTCCTGGCCTCAGTAATAATAATAATATTATGGATAATATAAAGCATTGGGAGAAACAGAAGTGAGCACAAGTGTTATGGTGAGGGATACAGCAGGTTTGATAAATGTTACAGTTAATTACGTAACCAGTCGGATGGTGAAAAGGTTTGAACTGAGATATTGTCGTAGGTCAATTTTTATCCAATGAGTTCTTGTCATAAATGATTAAATCGACTCTTTTTTGTACATCTTCGGGAAATATCAAAGCTTAATTTCACTTCTAAATATTTGTCACGTTGAAAAAGTACCTATGAAATTTGAGAAAAGTTGCAGGATACCTTTCTCATACATCTGACCATAACTTCGTGAAAAATCACCTGATTTACTTCAAATAAAGATTAAAATGCTCTGGTGAGAATATTCTTTCAGAAAATGCAAAACAATGCAAATCCAAAATTTTCAGCTTCCGACTGATTATGTCATGCACTGACACAAATAAACAGTAGAGAGCAATTCCTTGCAGAATCATGTAAATTTAGTAGCTTGAAGCTTGAGGACGTAAATACCAATGTGAGAAGGAAAGGGAATATAGATAGTATGCGTTTGGCTAAGAAGCGCATAACATTGCCATCCGGAAGTATAACGGACCAACACACAAAACTGTGTGTATCCATGAACGTTTATAGTCAGGTTAATACAGTTCAGTGAGTATTCCTCATAAACGCGGATGGCAAAAAACAATAACAAAGACCTGAGTGACGTCATCTTCAAACTATCTATAACGAAGGGAGATTGGACTAGTTAGTAGAAAGTTTTGGCCACTGTTGTTCCTACCTATAGATAGTATGCGCTTGGCTAAGAAATTCACAACATTGCCATCCGGAAGTATAATGAACCAACACACAAAACTCTGTGTAACCATGAAATTTTATAGTCTGGTTCATACAGTTTAGTGAGAATTACTCATAAACGTGGATGGCAAAAACAATAACAAAGACCCGAGTGACGTCAACTTCATTCTATCTATAAAATGCTGCATTTCACAGCTGATATATATATATATATATATATATATATATATATATATATATATTATATATATATATATATATATATATGTGTGTGTTTGTGTGTGTGTGTTTGTATATAATATATATGTGTGTTTGTGTGTGTACAATATAGATGGAATACTCACCAATTCTGCCCGCCAGAACGTTTACAGTGAAAACTTATAACGCAACTGGCAGTCTACTACAACAAACAAAAACAAAGAACTGTGTGACGTCAATTCCATTCATTCTATTTCTATAACATTGTGTTTTACTAATTTGTCCCCCCTTCATTCAGTCCGTTAGCCCCGCCCACTTTGGTGTTAGAGATAGGATCAAAGAACCGCCATTTGCATGTAAATGACCTCAAGCGACAGTTCAAGTTCGATGTAAATTACGCCTATTATTTTGAGAAAAGTAAGGGGAAGGAATTTTAACCCTGTGAACTCATATGAACTTAGAGGCGGATATCATTATCATATATAACCCACCCCCTCAAACCAGTATTAGGTCGAGTTAACCTAGATGCCAAAAAAGTGGTTTTTGTCTTTAAAAAATTGAGCTTTTATCTTGCGCAATATCCACTAAATGTGCTCAAAGCGCTTTACAAGGGGTCCCTGGTCAATGCCTGTTAGGCGATATTACAATTTTTCGGACAAAGACAACGCTGTTAACGGCCAGGTACTCTCACGGTGAGAGAAAGTGAGTAAAGAGCCTTTTCCAAGGACTCAACTATGCGCCGAACACGAGGCTCGAACCCAGGACCTTCCGATCCGATAGCAAGTGTCATACCACTAGACCACATATCTTAAAATAACCCAAAATGCCAGATTCCAGTTTTCGCCACATTAATTAATTACTATAACTATTGACTTCAATGGAAATATTAACTCAACCCAAAATTCATAATTTTGACATTAAATTCGATTTTTAGTATTCAAATCACCTCGACATAATACCATTATGAGAGGGTGGGTCCTATTTTAAAGATTATTTTATGCATAGCATTTGTGTCGTAATATGATAGCACAATGCTAAAAATACAGGCCGACAGAGTGTATGTATGCAGGAATGCATATATGTATTCTTGAACCCCTAAGGGTGGAATTTCGAGCAGGTTCCCAATACCGCTGGGAGACCATGGGAGTGTGAATAGGGACGTCATACTTTCTGCCTCTTTCCGGTTCAATAATCATTGGAAGAGTGAAACCAGTCCTCTTGTTGCATATTGAATCATAAGGTTTCATAGCCATTTTAGTAACAGAATGTATAGTCAGATTCTTATTATCGCAGACATGATGAAACACTGATAAGAAAGGCTCTGCTATGGACACCCCAAGGAGTAGTAGTAGTAGTAGCGTATGGCTACACCTCCAAATTTATTTCGTCAACCCATCTTCTAAAGTCTTCCTCCGCCCTAAGGACGGTTTCGTAGCCACCTTCAAGTTTAGTGACTGGGCAGTGAGAGGACGATGTGATCGCTGGTCTCTGGGGCTGCCTGACATTTCTGGCAGGTATCACTGTTTTGAAGTTCTAAAGTCTTCCTCCGCCCTAAGGACGGTTTCGTAGCCACCTTCAAGTTTAGTGACTGGGCAGTGAGAGGACGATGTGATCGCTGGTCTCTGGAGCTGCCTGACCCCAAGGAAAGAGGAAGCGAGGCCGCCCCAAGGAGACTTGTACACGTACCGTTAAGAGGGACCCCTAAAACAGAGAGATCTGTCCTTCGAGATGGTCCCAAGAATTGCTGCTGACAGAACCAGGTGTTGAGATCCCTTGCATCGCCTCTAGTGCCAGCAGGCTCGGAGAGGATTGAGAGAGTGAGCGAGTGAGTAAAAGGCGAGGATGGATCATCTTTATTAGCAACCAGCATCCGTCACTCGGAAACCAGAAGATCAGAGATGGTTTTGTCTACATTGCATCTGCGACTGTGGATTTGAAGTTTGCACTCTATTTCCGATAGCAAGTGCTATAGAAGACTGCTACGTGTGTCATATACGAAGCATCGCACAAACGAAGACGTCCTGGAAAAAATAGAAGCTCGGGCAGGCCCACAAGAACCTCTTCTAGTGACTGTGAAGCGCAGAAAACTGTCCTCGTTTGGACACCATACTCGACACGATAGCCTGAGCAGGACAGTCCTACAAGGCACAGTCAAAGGCCAGCGCAGAAGAGGGCGCCAAAGGAAGATGTGGCTGGACAATATAAAAGAATGGACAGAGATGTCGGTTCCGGAGCTGCTACTTTGGGCTAGCAACAGGCAGGCATGGAGGAAGACTGTAACTTCTGCTTCACGCAAGTCCCCCCGACGACCATCCGGTCATGGGATTGAGTGAGTGGGTGAGTGAGTGAGTGAGTGACTCTATTTCCTATACATCTTGATAGTTTACGTGAATGAAGTCAGCGTCATCAGCGTATTTTGTTTCTGGTGGAAGTTTTGATATCTCTTTTATTTCATGTTGTTTATCGGATCTTACGTCTCTGAGGGCTTGTTCTAAAAATAATATGAAAAGTATACGGCTAAGGGCTACCCCACATCGGAGACTGACTCCGACGACCCGGCACAGCCGTCCTCTGCCGTCTTCCAGATAAAGACGTCCGGCACGGAAGTTAATCGGAAGAATAAGTTTGTCCACATCAGACTTTTGTTAGGAGCTACGGTGACTTAACTTTCATATTGGGCCATACGGATAACTCATCGGAGCTTACTACTACTACTACTACTACTACTACTACTACTACTACTACTACTACTACTACTACTACGACTACTACTACTACTACTACTACTACTACTACTACTACTACTACTACTACTACTACTACTACTATTATTACTACTACTACTACTACTACTACTACTACTACTACTGCTACTACTACTTCTACTACTACTACTGTTATTATTATTATTATTATTATTATTAATATTATTATTATTATATTCATCATTATTAATAATAATATAATTATTATTGTTATTATTATTGTTATTATTATTATTATTATTATTATTATTATTATTATTATTATTATTATTATTATTATTATTATTATTATTATTATCCAACCATTATATTTCTTGGTTATGTGAGAGGAAGTGGGGAAAACACCCATAATCTCCAGATACATACAATAATAATAATATAGCAATCTGAGATAACAGTTAGGGGGCAAAGTGTGCGACAGGTGAAGAAGAAGTGGCAGTCTCGTGTTTTGTAGATGGCATGCTGGACAACAACTGACAACAAGTGTGGATCAAAGGATTGTGTCAAGCGTGTGTGCGGATGGAAAATGTCTGGAGGAAAAATGACTGCATGAAAACACCTGCCCTGGTCACTGGCCAATCATAGATCGACATTACGGTGTCGCGTGGCAAAAGTACGACCGGGTATTTTTTCCTTTTCTTTCTTTTCCTTTCTTTTCCTTTTCTTCTTTTCTTCTTTCCGTCACCACTTGTTGCGTTGAGTGTTGAACAGAATGAAATGTGGAGGTGTGTGCGGCCTCGATGTGACACGACTTGTTACGTGTGCCGCGTTCCACAACAAACACAACAGCGCCAACAAAAAACCCGCCTAGTGAGCTACTAGCTAGCTAGCTAGCTAGCAAGCTGTTTGTTGGCCTTGGATGAGGATTATTATTTATTATTTATTATTATTTCATTTTTTTGTGTGTGTGACCTAACGTCTCAAAAAGGTATTACGTATTGACGTAGATGTTTGAAATAATAATTTGTAGTCAACAATTAAAGACGTTGGTGGTCAAGTTAATGTCTTAAATTGAGATGAATAATAAATAATATTGACTCTTACATAGGAATTTTTTAAATTTCATTTAATTTTTCTGCTCTTTTTGAATTCGTTCATTTTACTGGAGCTGTTGTTTTTTGTTGTTGTTTTTTTTTCTTTTTGTTGTTATTTTTGTTGTTTTATTTTTTTGGGCTTTTTTTTTCTTTGTCCTTCAGAGCCATTAGGATTATGGAGTCGGAGTTCACCCGGTTTCTTTAGTGTGAAACTGACAAAATAATTGCTTGCTACCCTTTTGATAAGACACTAGTCTATCGCAAAGTACTTTCCGCCAGATCTAACAGACCCAGCTACCCATTCACTGCTGGGTAGACAGGGGGAATCAGAAAAAAAACCTCGATTGCGCCAGGGTTCGATCTCGGTCCCTTTACGCGTGAAGCGAGTGCTCTACCAACTAAGCTATCGTGACCCCCACTGACTGGAACTGGTTCATCCCAACTTAATACCGATTTCAAGCGATTGGTCACTTTTTTAAAGGTCAATGTATTTTAGTTGTTGTTTCTTACAAATAGCCTTTTTTGTTACTAAAATTTGTTTTATCAACTGGTGGTGTTTTATGTCTGTGTTTTGTTTTGTTTTGATTGTAATCCACTTCCTTCCTGTCTATTCTATTTTTTAAATATTTTTATTTTGGAGGTAGATTATCTTTGGTAATAAATCGGCGAGGATTTAGAGTGTGAATGTGAATTGAATGATGTTGTAATAGTTTGGAATTGAAAGAGAATGACACGGTCGTGTCGTGTAGGAAGGAAGTTGAAAATAAAAGGGAGGATGGATAAATAAGAGTTTGGTAACAGCTGATGCAGCACCTGCGCTTAGCGAGGCGAGTACGGTGTAAAAAAGTCAAGGAACTTGAATTTGATTTTGATATTCATTGGCGCTACGGTGACTACATTAGGGGTTCCACGTCTTCATCAGCTGATATTATATATATATATATATATATATATATATATATATATATATATATATATATATATATATATATATATATATATATATATATATATATATATATATATAGGGGAGACCGGGGCAAGTTCGTCCACTTTTAGTCATTTTGTATCACTGATAAGTCAATTACTGATGGAATACAATGGGATTTGGTGACGTATCACTTTATTTCATTCTGATTTAAAACATGCCTTTGGTTTTTAAATATACACAAAATTGATGCATTTATTAACGAAATAAGATCATTACTTCAGGTGGGCGAATGTGCCCCGTCACTGGGGTAAGTTCGCCCAGGGGTTGGGGCACATTCGACCACCTGGGGCAAGTTCGCCCATGGTTTAAAATTCAGAAGATACATACATGAATCAGTTTGATATTTACTATAATGTAGTGGAATTAAGTGAAAGAAATAATAACAAACACATATCAATAAAATAAAAAATACACTGATCCGATATATGTGGCATTACTATTCTTTACCAATCAATACAAATAGTCTGAATTATCTGAATCATTACAGTTATGGCATACATAATAGAAACATTTCTTTTTGTCTCCAACACATTGTTCATGTGACTATTGTTTACATTCTAAGCACTGAACCCATGTCTCCCTATTGCTGTCTGACCATGGTGATAAGCAAATCGAACAATACCATTCATCACTTTCTGAATCCGATGAATTATCAAGCAGACGCCGCTTAACTTTTCCTTTTATAGTTGCCTTTTTCCCCCCAATAGCCTTCCCTTTCAGTGCAGTTTTTTTCTTTATCTTTGCCAAATGCTCTTCTTCTATTCTATTCTTTTCTGGTGTATCTGTAAGGATACAGCTCTTCCGCTTTTTCCTCCCCCCTGGTGCTCTTTTTCTAGGCGGTGCTTTTGGATGTGGCCTAATTAATTCAGGCGAAAAAGAGTTTGAAGTTCCAGGTTGAACCAGCGAGAGAGGAATAGATTGCTGGCATGAAGGTCCAGGCTGGGGCAGAGATGGAGGAATAGATTGCTGGCATGAAGGTCCAGGCTGGGGCAGAGATGAAGGAATAGATTGCTGGCATGAAGGTCCAGGCTGGGGCAGAAATGGAGGAATAGATTGCTGGCATGAAGGTCCAGACTGGGGCAGAGATGGAGGAATAGATTGCTGGCATGAAGGTCCAGGCTGGGACAGAGATGGAGGAATAGATTGCTGGCATGAAGGTCCGGGATGGGACAGAGATGGAGGAATAGATTGCTGGAATGAAGGTCCAGACTGGGGCAGAGATGGAGGAATAGATTGCTGGCATGAAGGTCCAGGCTGGGACAGAGATGGAGGAATAGATTGCTGGCATGAAGGTCCGGGATGGGACAGAGATGGAGGAATAGATTGCTGGAATGAAGGTCCAGACTGGGACAGAGATGGAGGAATAGATTGCTGGAATGAAGGTCCAGACTGGGACAGAGATGGAGGAATAGATTGCTGGAATGAAGGTCCAGGCTGGGGCAGAGATGGAGGAATAGATTTCTGGCATGAAGGTCCAGTTTGGGGCAGAGATGGGGGAATAGATTGCTGGCATGAAGGTCCAGGCTGGGGTAGAGATGGAGGAATAGATTGCTGGCATGAAGGTCCAGACTGGGGCAGAGATGGAGGAATAGATTGCTGGTATGAAGGTCCAGTTTGCTGTTCATCTAACTCGGGGTTTGGTCTGTCAGTAACAGAAGAGGGACAAAAGTCAATGTCCTGGAAAACATCAGGTCGAAAAGGATGTATTCCGGCTTTTGCAAAGCCTGCCACAATATTCTCTACAGAAACACTTGGGCTCCATGCAGTGTTAACCACCTCCGGAATGTCATATATTGACAGAGGTGATCCTGGGTGTGAACGCAACCAGTTCTGTTGAGCTTGCCCTAGTCGTTTTTTAAAAGGAGAAAAGACGGAAAGATCCAGTGGCTGTAGCTTGTGAGAACAATGAGGTGGAAAAGACAATAAGACTATCCCATTGTCTTTAGCGAACTGTAGTACCTCAAATGCAACATGAGAATCGTGATTGTCTAACAACAGTAGAATGGGTTTCTCCTTTGATGGGTTCACAAATTTTGTGAAATGTTTCAAGAATTCCAGAAAATTTTCACCCGTCATCCATCCTGACTTGTGAGCCGCGCCTTTGCTACCGATAAGGGAACCTCTCAGAAAATGTTCTTTAAAATGTACTCTAGGGAAAACGAAAAATGGCGGAATGGTCTGACCACATGACGACACTGCAGCACATACGGTAACTAATTCTCCACGCTCGGCAGATACAAGTGAGCCCACTTGTTTAGATCCTTGTGTGGCAATGACTTTAGGCGGCTTGGTGACTGTAGTGACGCCTGTCTCGTCGCAGTTCCAGATTGAAACAGGTTCAAACTTAAATCGATCGAGTACTTTCCGAGGTTTGTCGAAGAAAAGATTTACATTTTCTCGATTGAAAGCGGTGGCTCTTCCAATGCTAGTAGCTTCTGGTGTCCTCAACGAAATTGTTGGATGTCGTTTAATGAACCCATAGAACCAGTCTTCACCTGCTTGTCCGGCGTCTTTCCATGATGGTGGGCACTTAATCGAATGCACGCTGGCCAATTTGAAAGCCAGTATGCGACATTCCGTTGTTGTTAGTCCAAAGTAGATTGATGCGGCTTTTTTTAGGTAGTCTACAAGAATTAACTCTTGATCATCGGTAAATACCTGACGATGTTTTGAGTAGCCATATGATGTAAGCTGTCCTTTCTTTTCCCGGGCAATATAATCTTTCAATGTTGATCGAGGTATGCCAAACATTTCAGCCGTTTTTCGAACACTTTCACTTGTTGTTTGTATGTGCTCGATAGCTCTTTTTATCGTCTCTGGTGGTGTAAGGCCTCTCTGTGTTTTGCGTGGTCGGTTTCTCATTTTTTACTCTAAATAGTGATAGAGAGTAAGAAAACAACCTTGTTAATACACAGTCTAATACAACAACTTTTTTTTAAAAATAAAAAGAAACACACCAAAAAAAAAAAAAAAAAAAACTTGAGCTTTTATACAGTGCAATATCCACTAAACGTGCTCAAAGCGCTTTACAAAGGGTCCCTGACCAACAGCAAAACGTAACAAGTAGAACGAGACATGACGCATGTTAGGCAATATTACTTTTTTTTCGGACAGCGACGTTGCTAACGGCCATGTACTCATTTTACACCTGAGTACGATGAGAGAATGTGTGTAAAGAGCCTTTTCCAAGGACTTAACTATGCGCCGAGCGAGGCGACAGAGTAACGAAATATGTATTAGAAGTGGTTGAATAGCATATCAAAATGGTACTTAAACTTGTAAACGATAATCAACAGTGAATACTCGTCCACGGGGCACGTCCGCCCATGTGGCGAATGTGCCCCGTGATGAGGTGGCGAACTTACCCCAACCGGAATCTTTATATTACTTCACCCATAGCTCGCACTTCCGTGCTCACATGATTTAACTGACACAATAAATAGAAAGGGGAAAGTGTACTTACTATTACAATATGAGAACGAAATAAAAATCAAGTTTCCTTATTGGAATAATATGTTTTAATGAAAGAGATGAAAAATTCACTTACCAGTGGATAAACAACAATTTTGAAGATAACAAGATAGATAGATGTGTTCTCAACCTCTGTAACCGGTGATGACATGCGGAAATGGGATGGGTTTTGCACAGTGTGGTCGGAATGTCTAAAAATAGCACAGATGCAACATAAAAACAAAAAGACGAACGTGCCCCGTGGGCGAACGTGCCCCGGTCTCCCCTATATATATGCGGTTATGTGGTCAAGTGGTATGGCACTCGCTTTCGGATCGGAAGTTCCTGAGTTCGAGCCTCGCTCGGCGCATAGTCGAGTCCCTGGAAAAGACTCTTTACTCACATTCTCTCACCGTACTCAGGTGTAAAATGAGTACCTGACCGTTAACAGCGTTGTCTCTGTCAGGAAAAAAATGTAATATCGCCTGACAGGCGTCATGTCTCGTTCTACATGTTACGTGTTGCTGTTGGTCAGGGGCCCCTTGAGAGAGAGAGAGAGAGAGAGAGAGAGAGAGAGAGAGAGAGAGAGAAAGAGAGAGAGAGATAAAGAGGGAAAAGTGGGTGAAAATATATAGAAGGAAAGAGAGAGAGAGAGAGAGAGAGAGAGAGAGAGAGAGAGAGAGAGAGAGAGAGAGAGAGAGAGAGAGAAAAAGAGAATGTTGTCTTTTCACCAATAATCCATTCAGGAATGTTGAGTGTTATGGCCGTCAGCTGTCGTATGTCGTCTGTCTGTCGTCTGCTAGATACATTTTTTTCTTTTTAAAACTCACCAAGACCCGTGCGTGGCAATGATAGCAACCAACAGGGACAGATCAGCAACAGGAGGCGACAACTCAACGCAGGTCATTATAGGCCGTGGTTCAGTGGTTGGCGCACTCACTCGGGCTCAATTATTATTCAAACACCAGTTGCACCTGCCTGTCTACCTGTCGTTTACCTTGACTTCTCTGTGTCCACGTTATCATGAACCCGATGTGTTCTTATCTATCTATACTTCAATCTGAGGGGGTTCCCTTGTAAGCAAAAATAATCTTAAAATATAATTATTTTGTTGTTATAATCTATTCATCAAGGTCATATCGTATTCCTCCGTTCTTCCATTCCTCCTTTTCTCCTTTCTTTTCATTCTCCTCACTATTCATTCATTCATTCATTCATTCATTCATTCATTCATTCATTCATTCATTCATTCATTCATTCATTCATTCATTCATTCATTCATTCATCCATCCATTCATTCATTTATTCATCCTTTCATTCATTCATTCATCCATTCAAACATTCATTCATTCATTATTTCATACATTCATTCATTCATCCACTCATTCATTCATTCATTCATTCATTCATTCATTCATTCAATCATTCATTTATTCATTCATTCATTCATTCATTCATTCATTCATCCATCCATCCATCCATCCATTCATTCAATATTTGATTCATTCATTCATTCATTCATTCATTCATTTATTCATTCATTCAATCAATCATTCATTCATTCAATATTTCGTTCATTCATTCATTCATTCAGCAAAATTAAAAAAAAAAAAACAACCCAATAATATTAAAACAGCTACAAGAGTAGTCTACTATTATAATTAAATCAATGACTCACTCAATGTACATACATGAATAAACGTTTATCATAATACCTACATAACATTATTTTACGTGACTCCCACTCATTCCGGACGGTATTATAATAATGCTTGTAAATAGTCAAGATAACACCGGGATAGTTAACTCACTCTAATGACTAAGATGGTATCGTTCCGAAATAGCCTTTATCATAAAGCTTTCATCTAAAGCCCACCAAATGACTTGTAACCGATACGGGTAGCTATAGACATTCAGTCTGGATAAATCGCCATGGCAATTTGTTAACAGCTTAACTATACCGTGCTCTGGGATAAACCGTAGCCATCGTTATGTTAATTTATAATAATTTTTTAGCTTTATATAGCGCAATATCCACTAAATGTGTTCAAAGCGCGTTACAAGGGGTCCCTGGTCAACAGCAACATTTAACATGTAGGACGGGACATGACGCCTGTTAGGCGATATTACAATTTTTCGGACTAAGACAACGCTGTTAACGGCCAGGTACTCATTTTACACCTGAGTACGGTGAGAGAATGTGAGTATAGAGCCTTTTCCGAGGACTCAACTATGCGCCGAGCGCGAGGCTCGAACCCAGGACCTTCCGATCCGAAAGCGAGTGTCATACCACAAGACCATATAGATAGAATGCGCTTGGCCTTGGAGTTCACAACATTGCCATCCGGAAGTATAACGGACCAACACACAAACTCTGTGTAACCATGAACTTTTATAGTCTGGTTAATACAGTTTAGTGAGAACAACTCACAAACGCGGATGGCAAAAACAATAACAAAGGCCTGAGTGACGTCATCTGCATACTATCTATAGCCGCATGTTATAAATAGAATGAAGATGACGTCACTCTGGTCTTTGTTATCGTTTTTTTTTTTTTGCCATCCACGTTTATGAGTAGTTCTCACTAAACTGTATTAATCAGATAATACACGTTCAACGTTACACACAGTTTTGTGTGTTGGTCCGTTATACTTCCGGATGGCAATATTGTGAGCTTCTTAGCTATCGCATACTATCTATAGCCTGATACTGAAATCCAAAAGGACTGGCAGTTTGACGTCATTATTTGGTTTTTGCACCGCCTAGTGAGTTGTCGTTAGTAGAGCTCATGGAAACAAGTTATTTCATTGGTTAGAACTGTTGAATACAACTCACGATTTGTTTTCTTTTGTGGCAAAAGACTGGCATTTTGACGTCATTTTTTGGTCAGTGTCAGGCCATACATAACTGTACGAAGGCCACGGATAAACTCGTATTTAAAAGTTTGGGACGCCTTCCGAAAGCTCCTACACCCCCAGTATTCTTGTTTTTTATAATATTCTAGTAGAGGGTTTGGGAGGGGGGGGGGGTACTTTTTTTTTAATTCCCCCCCCCCACTCCCAAACCCTCTACTAGGACGTTATAAAAAAGTGTCCCCCCCCCCTCCAAACCCCCAACTAGAACAAGAATACTGGGGGTGTAGGAGCTTTCGGAAGGCCTCCCAAAAGTTTGGCCAGAAAACTCGTCCTTCAAATATCGATCGATTTAAATTGCCCTCTTCTTGGCGAAAATACTCAAACCTGGTACTTCACACGAAGCCCCAGGTTTGAGAGTTTGTTTTTTTTTTTTTTTTGTCAAGAAGAAGGTCATTTAAATCAATCGATTTATTTGAAGGACGAGTTTTCTGGCCAAATACGAGTTTTTTTCCAGAGTAAGGTATTTAACTGGTTAATGTCGATAAAATCATTTGTGGTTTTGTGCGGCTATGTGGTCTAGTGGTATGACACTCGCTTTCGGATCGGAAGGTCCTGGGTTCGAGCCTCGCTCGACACATAGTTGAGTCCTTGGAAAAGGCTCTTTCCTCACATTCTCTCACCGTACTCAGGTGTAAAATGAGTACCTGGCCGTTAACAGCGTTATCTTTGTCCGAAAAATTGTAATATCCCCTAACAGGCGTCATGTCTCGTCCTACATGTTAAATGTTGCTGTTGACCAGGGACCCTTTGTAAAGCGCATTGAACACATTTAATGGATATTGCGCTATATAAAGGTCAATATATATTTTTTTCTTCTTTCTTTTTTCCTTTTTTTTTTTTTCAGGTTTAGCGAGTTTGT
>NC_088362.1:6220181-6235181 GCF_034508935.2 Berghia stephanieae
TCTGTGACGTCACCGGCGGAAAAGTTATTAGAGAGAGAACGTCATGTTAGTTGTGCGCATGCGTCTCTCGTCCTCGCTTCCGGTGAAAGCGGCTTGAGACACTTCAAAACCAAATTGACGTTCTCTCTGTAAGGTGACGTCCAATCAAGGGACGCTACTCTTCCGCTAATCTCATTCCCTATAGCTTCTTACAATGACTAAAACTATCACTCCATATTTCTTGTTATTTAAACTTTAGAACTCATTTTTAGGTCTGGCTCACCCCGGCATAGTAGGGGCATTGCAGGTCTTTGCTTCGTACCCGAAAGGTACCGAGTTCGATTATCCGCCGCTGCGCTGTGTGGCCTTGAGCAAGTCACCTCGCCATAGCTCAATCTGCGGCGCTGCACTGCGGCTGACGCCTGGGTTATTCCAGTCTTCCCTTGGAATAGACTCTAGGGACAGATTTCCTCTATGGGATGAATTAAGGGAATTTTAGTTTATTTATTTATTTCAGTACCGATTGAGGCAGTGGGCCACATATAACATAATAACTTGATCAACATCTCATATTTGTAGCTATAAATTCAATTTCTTCCATCTAAAGCATCCCGACATAATGCCTTTTTGAGATTATAAGTTCCATATTATAGAAACGGTTTGAGCAATAAATGACAACCGACGTGAGCTGATGGCGTCAGTTAGTTAGTTGCCTTTCGACATGGTTGTCTTGGAACACCTTGTAAAACACTTTGAGCTAATTTTAATGGTGATTGTTCTATTCAACTCACTCAACCCTAACACCGACTACATCCGTAGTTTACCCGCGTTACTTTTACCCCATGCCTATTTATTATATTTTTCTGAGACAAATTATAGGCGTAGTATCAAAGCTAATGTTTTTCATTTTTACATGTTGATGGTAGTTGAATAAAACTATCTATGCACATGCTCATTTTTAAGACATTTTTTACAATTTTGAAAAGTAGCAAAAATCTCTAGGATTGAGTGAGTTAAAATATCAAGTAAACCTAAGCGAAAGTGAGTAAATTTTGGAGCGCGTGCAGTTATTTATCCATTGAGTCCTTCACTGTTTTCATTTTCCCTTCTAACTCACAACTCATAACATGGCTACCGAAAATAAATGAATCATTGGAGAGGCTCAAGGTAAGGAGATAATAAACCAACTGAACACTGAACACCACACTGTCTGTCGTACTCTGGAAAAACACATAATAAAAATTTTTGACAGAAAACGTGTTCTTCAAATATCGATCGATTTAAATGACTCACTCACTCACTCAATCCGTGGCCTTCGTAAAGGTATAGATAGTATGCAGATGACGTCACTCAGGCCTTTGTTATGGTTTTTGCCATCCGCGTTTGTGAGTTGTTCTCACTAAACTGTATTAACCAGACTATAAAATTTCATGGTTACACAGAGTTTGTGTGTTGGTCCGTTGTACTTCCGGATGGCAATGTTGTGAACTCCTTGGCCAAGCGCATTCTATCTATAGCCTGATACTGACCAAAATGACGTCAAAACGCCAGTCTTTTGCCACAAAAGAAAACAAATCGTGAGTTGTAATTCAATAGTTCAGCCCATGAAATAACTTGTTTCCATGAGCTCTACTAACGACAACTCACTAGACGGTGCAAAAACCAAACAATGACGTCAAACTGCCAGTCCTTTTGGATTTCAGTATCAGGCTATAGATAGTATGCAGATGACGTCACTCAGGCCTTTGTTATTGTTTTTGCCATCCGCGTTTGTGAGTTGTTCTCACTAAACTGTATTAACCAGACTATAAAAGTTCATGGTTACACAGAGTTTGTGTGTTGGTCCTTTATACTTCCGGATGGCAATGTTGTGAACTCCTTGGCCAACCGCATTCTATCTATAACATAACGATGGCTACGCTCAATCCCATGACCGGATGGTCGTCGGGGGGACTTGCGTGTAGCAGAAGTTACAGTCTTCCCCCATGCCTGCCTGTTGCTAGCCCTATGTAGCAGCTCACATTTCGTCAAAAGCGCTAAAAACCTGGGAATTCGAGGTCCAAAGTTTGAAAAGTTTATGAGAAAATGAGGTTGAAATCCAGGATTTTTGGAATTTTGACAAGATAGGCGCCATTTAATCGATCTATATTTAAAGGACGAAGGTTTTTCTGGCCGAAATTTAAAAAATGGGGAAGGGGGGGGGGGGGGGGGGGTCAGAGTACGACAGCCGAACATTAGAACGATTCAGTGTTTGGCACAGAGATTGTATAGATTGTTCGAATATGACGTCAATCAGGTCTTTGTTATTGTTTTTTTTTTTGCCATCCGCGTTTATGAGTAATGCTCACTGAACTGTATTTACCGGACTATAAGCGTTCATGGATACACACAGTTTTGTGTGTTGGAAAGTTATACTTCCGGATGGCAATGTTATGAGCTTCTTAGCCAAGCGCATACTATCTATAGATTGCTATTATCCGTTTCACGTTTTTGTAACCGGGATAAAGTCCGGCTTCATAATGTGCCGACAGAAGAAAGAAGAAAACGTAACGAAAACGCCCTTTTGTGGTATTTTCGCATGCAGAATACTGCAATAAACATACATAAAGTGAAAGAGTTACCGCCATCGACACAAAAACTAAAACACGTTTAGGTGTGAAAGAGAAACCAAACCAACCATTACATTTTGTGACGACTATCTGTTAACTGGAGCTACCGTTCACAATAAATTCAGTCAGTTACATGGACACTTTGCTTGTATGTTTTCTTTTTACGTTTCCTGTCATTAAGAGGCTTGCTATAAATACACGTTAGTGACTATGATGTATTATTTATAATTGCTAAAACAGCATAATAATAATAGTAATAAAAATAAAATAACCGCTCGTTCGCTGTTTTTTTTTTTTTTACAAGTACCACCAAGGCAAAAGCAAAGTAAACGCTTCCTGCCGCTCCTAGCACAGCATGAACCCAAAAGATTTCTCAAGAATTCATTGTGTGTTGCTTTATTTGTGAAATTTGCTCGACCCAAGGTGTCCTGTTCATTGTGCGAGTAAAAAAAAATGATTGAATCTACTTTCTGCCCACTCCTTGAAACGACATAATAATACTTTTATTTCTAGGGCAAGGATTATTACATTTTGACGTACAATTAGTTCAGTTCCCACGAAAATCAAGGTGAAATATTTATTAGTAAAACCAAAGCGAGAGGTGCCTAAATGAACTAGTAAAATGGGGAAAGGGCCGAAACGTTGTTTGTTTTGTGTTGTTCCCTTAAATATGAGTCACATCTACTCACTTTGTGCGGCTATGTGGTCTAGTGGTATGACACTCGCTTTCGGATCGGCGCATAGTTGAGTCCTTGGAAAAGGCTCTTGACTCACATTCTCTCACCGTACTCAGGTGTAAAATGAGTACCTGGCCGTTAACAGCGTTGTCTTTGTCCGAAAAATTGTAATATCGCCTAACATGCGTCATGTCCCGTCCGACATGTTAAATGTTGCTGTTGACCAGGGACCCCTTGTAAAGCGCTTTGAGAACATTTAGTGGATATTGCGCTATATAAAGCTCAATTTTTTATTATTTTTTTTTAATTTTTCTCTCCATTTTAAAATATTTATGATAATCAGAGGTATCGCTTCATACCATTAATAACCAGCTGCGTCTATCTTGTAATACGTTCAGAATGAACTAGAAGAAGACAATTCAAGTAAATTCTCGAAAAGATCAAAAATTTAGAAAATTTAAGTGTTTTGAAATTTGTGAGATGAAACTGACTCTCTTCAATTAAAGCATTAATTTTGAATCAAATTTTTATAAGTTAAAATCAAAATTCAACTTTAAGAATTGGGTCGAACTCGACATAAAACCGTTTTCAGTTGTTTAGCATGTAGGCAGCCATGTCCTTCGTATAATGATGTATTTTCGTGAGCTTAGATAATATAATGCAAATGGAGAAAATGCTGTTTGTCATTGATCAAATACAATGGAGATAAAGATAAAGGGAGTAAATCTCACTCATGAATGAACAACACATTTTATTGACTCATTGAGGCACCTCTATTTATTAGTTTTACAAATCAAATACACTGGAGATGAAGACAAGGGGAGTAAATCTGACTCATGAATGAATGAACAACACATTTTATTGACTCATTTAGGCACCTCTATTTATTAGTTTTACAAATCAAATACACTGGAGATGAAGACAAGGGGAGTAAATCTGACTCATGAATGAACAACACATTTTATTGACTCATTTAGGCACCTCTATTTATTAGTTTTACAAATCAAATACAATTCCCACCAATTTCCTCGAAGTTGAAAGAAAATGGTTTGCTATAATATTCGGTCCAATTAGGAAGGCTTTGTTTAATAAGGGATTCGATCCCTCATGGCGCCGATGGTGTTGGGGGTTGGGGGGGAGGGAGAGAGAGAGAGAGAGAGAGAGAGAGAGAGAGAGAGAGAGAGAGTTGTGCCCTTGAAATCCTTCCAAACCATTTTTTAACACCTTCAATTCTGTCATGGCCAAAACTTCAATACACGTCTTTTACGATTAAACAAAACTTACTTTATCCATCCCAAGGGGAATTCAGACCTCAGGAGTAGGACAGAGCTACGATATGAGCAACAGGGGTTAAATCTCTTACTCAACAGTACCCCCCCCCCCCCAAAAAAAAAACAAAAACAAACAAAAACAACAACAACAACAACAAAAGAAACAAGTGCTCTACCAACTAAGCTACCAAAAAAATCGGTACTTTTTATTCTTCATGCTGGCTAGAACTTTTCAATAGTCTTGTGATCAGAATGTGTAAAAGTCAAAACATGATCAGATTTATAATGTCTTTTTACCCTCTGGATACGCTTTATGCTCGTCGGAGAAATATTTCATAAGGGCGTCCGCCATTGTTCCGATAGTTTAGAGCCAGTTACTAAGTTACTATGCGTCATTACGAGGGAAGTGACGTCACGACTGTAGAAGCCAATTGTTAGTGACGTTAAGCAGATTTTTTTTTCCACCGGTTACAATATCATATTTTGTTCTTTACGGTATATAAAAAAACGAAGGGGATGAGATGGGTAAACATTTGGATGGTTTACATTAACAAAATTATACACACTGAATTCTATTGTGATTACGATCACTGAACTCCTCACAGTCTTGACCAGCCAGGGCTTACTTTTCACGAGACCCGTGTGCACTACTCACTAAGATTGCCACCCTGAGTTCAAAATGACACAGCAAAGTGTACACACTGTACACACTTGACATAAAGAATTGGATTCAGTAGTCTGATGTCACGCCGCCCGGCAACGGCGGACATGTTGAAAATCATTACTTTATATTCTTCATGCTGGCTAGAACTTTTCATGTGCCTTGTGATCAGAATGTGTAAAAGTCAAAACATGATCAAATTTATGGGGGTTTTTTTTCTTCTGGATACGCTTTTATGCTCGCCGGGGAAATATTTCATAAGGCGTCCGCCATTGTTCCGATAGTTTAGAGCCAGCGTTACTAAGTTACCGTGCGTCATAAGGAAGGGAGTGACGTTACGACTGTTGAAGAGTATTGTTACAATTATTAGTTGAAAGCCAGAGGCGTAGCTTTCTGTTGTGGTTTCTACATTCATAAAAACTGATAACGATATAGATAGTATGCAGATGACGTCACTCAGGCCTTTGTTATTGTTTTTGCCATCCGCGTTTGTGAGCAGTTCTCACTAAACTGTATTAACCAGACTATAAAAGTTCATGGTTACACAGAGTTTGTGTGTTGGTCCGTTATACTTCCGGATGGCAATGTTGTGAACTCCTTGGCCAAGCGCATTCTATCTATAGATTAACCGTGCAGATTTGCCACAATGAGGAAAATTGACAAGTATTTCTCAAGAGAGGCGATAATTAATATTGATTGTGAGGCTATGTGGTCTACTGGTATGGCACTCGCTTTCGGATTGGAAGGTCCTGGGTTCGAGCCTCGCGCTCGGCGCATATTCGAGTCCTTGGAAAAGGCTCTTTACTCACATTCTTTCACCGTACTCAGGTGTTAAATGAGTACCTGGCCGTTAACAGCGTTGTCTTTGTCCGAAAAATTTGTAATATCGCCTAACAGGCGTCATGTCCCGTCCTACATGTTAAATGTTGCTGTTGACCAGGGACCCCTTGTAAAGCGCTTTGAGCACATTTAGTGGATATTGCGCTATATAAAGATCAATTTTTTTAAAAATTACCTGAGGTCAAATGACACACACATACACACAGACACATAAACACAAACAGACACACACACATACACACACATACACACACATATACACACACAGACACACAAACACATACACACACATACATACTCGTTGCACATTTGGTGACACCAACTGATAGATAGTTCGAAGATGACGTCACTCAGGCCTTTGTTATTGTTTTTGCCATCCGCGTCTGTGAGTTGTTCTCACTAAACTGTATTAACCAGACTATAGATAGTATGCAGATGACGTCACTCAGGCCTTTGTTATTGTTTTTGCCATCCGCGTTTGTGAGTTGTTCTCACTACACTGTATAAATAGAACGCGCTTGGCCAAGGAGTTCACAACATTGCCATCCGGAAGTATAACGGACCAACACACAAACTCTGTGTAACCATGAACGTTTATAGTCTGATTAATACAGTTTAGTGAGAACAGCTCACAAACGCGGATGGCAAAAACAATAACAAAGGCCGGAGTGACGTCATCTGCATACTATCTATTAACCAGACTATAAAAGCTCATGGTTACACAGAGTTTGTGTGTTGGTCCGTTATACTTCCGGATGGCAATGTTGTGAACTCCTCGGCCAAGCGCATTCTATCTATAAAAGTTCATGGTTACACAGAGTTTGTGTGTTGGTCCGTTATACTTCCGGATGGCAATGTTGTGAACTCCTTGGCCAAGCGCATTCTATCTATAAATTGCTATCGCGATGTTTTGTCGTGTCTACGACCGAGCGGTCACCGAATTCCAACGGTCAGTGACGGACGGTCATTTTCATAGATTTACAAATTATTGTTATTATTATTATTATTATTGTTGTGTCGTTGCTGTTATCATTGGCCTTTCTCGAGAGATAGACGTTATGTCCTTGGACTTAACACCTGATTCAAGTTTGTACGGCTCTGTGGTCAAGTTGTATGACGTTCCTCGTATGACCTATACTTCCTGGGTTCGAGTGCCACTACGAAAGGTCCTTTACCGGCATTTTCTTACCATACTTGTGTCAAAAATAAATAACTCTTCATTATATCTGTTATATCTATTTATTCTTTATTATAGATAGATGACGTCACTCAGGCCTTTGTTATTGTTTTTGCCATCCGCGTTTGTGAGTTGTTCTCACTAAACTGTATTAACCAGACTAGAAAAGTTCATGGTTACACAGAGTTTGTGTGTTGGTCCGTCATACTTCCGGGTGGCAATGTTATGCGCTTCTAAGCCAAGCGCATTCTATCTATACGCGTAATGGTGTTATGGCCAAATAGATAATTGTTAATGTTAATTTTTACATTTTAGAACCAATCATTGTAAGAAAAAAGAATACATTTTTTATCAGAAAAAATAGCGCTTTAAAAAAAAATAGTTTTTATATTGCTCGATATCCACTAAATGTGCCCAACGCGCTTTACAAAGGGCCCCTGACCAACAGCCACATGTAACAATTAGAACGAGACATAAGGCCTGAAGGGCCCCTGACCAACAGCCACATGTAACAATTAGAACGAGACATAAGGCCTGTCAGGCAATCTTTTTAGACAGAAACAACGCTGTTGACGGCCAAGTACTCATTTTCAACCTGAGTACGGTGAGAGAATGTGAGTAAAGAGTCTTTTCCAAGGACTCAACTAACTATGCGCCGAGCGAGGCTTGAACCCAGGACCTTCCGATCCGAAAGCAAGTGTCATACCACAAGACCACATAGCCGCATGATAAAGGGAAGGTTAATGAAGGGGATAATTAATGAGATTCTTGAACTTCTCGGTTACAAATATCGAATTTGTTCCCAACTCGCATTCCATTGGTCGCGCAGTTGCATTGAAAACTTGTTCCAAATTTCAAACGTTCAATTGGAGTTCAATATTCGATATATATTCAATATTGACTAATATTATAACATTGTCTATGGCTAAAAGAAATGTATAGAGATGTACATGCGTTAATGAGAGAATTTGCGTTGAAACCATTTCTTCAAGGGGGAGAAAAAACCATTGCATATGTGCCAGTAATCGGCCTCAAACCTGAATCCACAACGTTGAAGTGCATTGTCCTATCCACTCGACCACTTTTGACCTTCTTCCACCATTGACCGTCACTTCAAAGACTAAATTAAATAAATAGAATAGGCATTACCACACCTACGCTTTTTATTCAAAATAAAATGACAACTCGAAAAAGACGAAAATAACCACACAACAAAGAAAAATAGAATCTGCCACGTTCTCTATTCAATAAATGAATGATAATTGTGGTCATAAACCTGTAATAAAACGACTTCATAAATCTTTATTAATTCATTCATTTTCATAATAATAATAAACTGTTCAATAGATCATACACACAAAAATAACAACACACGCACACATAGACATACAGACACACAAACGAACACAGAATAAAATACGAAGGGAAAATCCCTAGCTCCGATTAGCCGGGCTCAATGTAAATAATGTTTGGTCACAACAACGAATCAAAATGGCGAGATGTGTTCTTTTGTCGGCCACAGCTAGCAGAGCAATGGTGAATGAATGGGAGACTGAGAAGGAAATATGCCATTCATGGTGTATCTCCATGCAGTCAGTCATTCATTCATTCATTCATTCATACATCCAGTCATTGATTCATTCATGCCTCTAACCGGTCCGAGTCTGAAGGTCATTGCAGTAACTGGACGACGGAAGGATGAAGAGGAGGTGGAGGAGGAATAGGAGGAGGCGGGGATGGAAGGTGAGGGGGGGGGGGGGGAGGGGTTGTGGAAGGGAGGGGAAGAGCGTGGGCTACTTGGGGTCAAACAGGTATTTCATCGGAGATCTTATTTTTATTATCTTTTAAGTATGAAGGGTCTAAAAATAAGCGCTGCAAACTGCAAAGTGAAGCCGATGAGGAGACAGACAGCACGTTGTCGGAGATTATCCCGGTTTCTTGCTCTTGTCTGAAAGGTATAATATCTGTGTACTATGGGACTTTCTTGTTCTTCGTCAATGGTATTGTGCTTCGTCTTGCTTGTGTGGCTATGTGGTCTAGCTGTATGACACTCGCTTCCGGATCGGAAGGTCCTGGGTTCGAGCCTCGCGCTCGGCGCATAGTTGACTCCTTGGAAAATACTCTTTACTCACATTCTCTCACCGTACTCGGGTGTAAAATGAGTACCTGGCCGTTAACAGCGTTATCTTTGTCCGAAAAATTGTAATATCGCCTAACAGGCGTCATGTCCCGTCCTACATGTTAAATAAATGTTGCTGTTGACCAGGGACCTCTTGCAAAGCGCTTTGAGCACATTTAGTGGATATTGCTCTATATAAAGCTCAATTTTAAAATATTTTTTTGTGTGTAACAAGCATTGTCTAGCGTGGTCAGTGACAGGACAGGACATCCGTTGATTTGTAGTCAATTGTAAAACTCTTGCCCCGGCATTATGTCGTCGGCTGAGTAAGTTTACACATAATATTATTATCTCAATCAAATCAGGTGTGAATGAGTACCTGGCAGTGACGGATAACGTAAATATGCTACTGTTACCCAGTAAGGTCTTGTATCTTTAGAAAAGGCTCTTTACACATTCTCTCATCGTACTCAAGTGTAAAATGAGTACCTGGCGGTTAACAGCTGTGTCTTTGTCGGAAAAATTGTAACATCGTCTTACAGGCGTTAAATGTTGCTGTTAACACCGCTTGTAAAGTGCTTTGAGCACGTTTTTATGTAAATTGTGAGCGTTCAAATAAATAAGATATGGCTATTTTAAGTCGAACGCCTTTTCACTTAATTAATGCATTACGTGATCTTTCAATGTAATAACTTCATGAAGATAGTATTTTCCTTTTGGCAGCCGGTCAGGAAAGGATAACTCTTATAATATCACAATTCAGAAATGTTGACGTCACAATAGCTCTAGGCCTCGTGACATACAACTGTTGACAGTCACGTTTTAATATTATGTCATGAGGACATCTTCCAATGAAACTTCTGAGGTGGCCAAAATTTTTCCTGTTGGTTATCCAGGTTTGGGCACAATGTAGAGAAACCGAGAGAACATCAGATTTGCATATTTCAGTCTAGACATAATACCGCTCTGAATGAAAAATATGTCGGGATGCAAAAAATTTCAGTAAAACATGAGTCTATGATATGTGTTGAATGAAAGTCAAAGGCAGAAAGGAGATGAAAGTTGCAAAGACGCCAAGAAAACATAAATTTTCTAGAGAGTGTTATTAAAGGTGACTTGGCAAAGGTCTACAGATATGATCCCAAGATAACGCAATAATCAGTTTAATGGTTAAATTATACAGATATATAGAAAACTCAATCACTCATTCATTCCCTTGTTGGAATGGAAGTCATTCGTGGGAGTGTATTGGATGCAGAAGAATATCAAATGTCGAGAGGAAATAAACTGTGCAAAAAACTATCCTAGGAGCACCAAGACAACAGAAACTTTGGAGAAGGTTATTTACAGCAATTTATTATGCGACTCTTTGCCTCAAACCGGTATTAAGTCGTGATAAACCAGATGCCAGAATGTGAATTCCCAAGGTAAAAATATGAAAAATATGAATTTTAATTTTAGGGTTTAAGCACTTCATGAAACTATAGTTTTTCTTCAGAATTCAACACATAAACTTACCAAAGGTTTTTCTTTTTGGACCAAAAATTCTACTTTCATCATCAATATTCCCTCGAAATAATGCTATGTAGTCTAGTGGTATGACACTCGCTTTCGGATCGGAAGGTCCTGGGTTCGAGCCTCGCTCGGCGCATAGTTGAGTCCTTGGAGAAGGCTCTTTACTCACATTCTTTCACCGTACTCAGGTGCAAAAAAAGATTACCTGGCCGTTAACAGCGTTGTCTGTGTCCCAAAAAAAAGTGTAATATCGCGTAAAAGGCGTCATGTCACGTCCTACATGTTAAATGTTGCTGTTGGCCAGGGATTCCTTGTTAAGCGCGTTGACCACGTTTAGTGGATATTGCTCTATATAAAGGCTCAATTTTTTTTTAATACCTTTTTGAGGCAGTCGATAACATCATATCTATCTATCTATCTATCTATCTATCTATCTATCTATCTATCTATCTATCTATCTATCTATCTATCTATCTATCTATCTATCTATCTATATATATACATACATACATATATACATCCACCATCTCCTCCTTCCTCCCTCCCCTCCCCCTACCTTTTCTAAAACACTGCCAAAACGTCCGCCAAAATTGGTCCGTCCCTTGACCTTTGACCTAACAGTCTTCGCGATTCCCACGAGCCCTGGAACGAGGGGAGGTCACTACAATGATACATAATATCTTATTATTATTTATAATAATATAAATCCTTAATATATTTTTCACCTACTTTTTATTCTCATGCCGCCGTATTACCTTTATCTAACACAATGTTGTCCATATGACAAGCGTTTAATAACCCAAAGTAATATAATAGTCTTAAAAAGAAATGTTCACAACAAGACAATTCTTAACAATTATCAAGCAATGACCTGGAAAAAAACTTGTTAGAAACCTTCAATTATTCCTACTCCTACCTACGGAGGAAATATTTCTTAAATTAATCTCGTTTTTAAAAAAAAAAAACAACCTCTTTTGAGTAAAAAAAAAAGGTTGAGTGATTTGGTGCACAAAAACAGAACGTTGAAAAATCAGGATCAGCAGATATGGTCGTGAAAAGAAACTTGGACCAATTGTTGTTGTTCACCGTCTGCTATTAGTAGATACTATTCTTATTGTCCTTTTTTTTTAAATTGAGCTTTATATAGCGCAATATCCACTAAATGTAATCAAAGCGCTTTACAAGGGCTCCCTGGTCAACAGCAACATTTAGCATGTAGAACGGGATATGCCGCCTGTTAGGCGATATTACAATTTTTCGGACAGAGACAACGCTGTAGAACGGACAGATACTCATTTCACACCTAAGTATGGTGAGAGAATGTGAGTAAAGAGTCTATTCCAAGGACTCAACTATGCGCCGAGCGAGGCTCGAACCCAGGACCTTCCGATCCGAAGGCGAGTGTCATACCACTAGACCACATAGCCGCACGATACTTTTGAATTATGCGCTTTAAAAAATGTCTGGGGTGCTCAGGTAATTCTGAGTTTGAGAGCTCCAATAGATTAGTCAGTAGAGCACCAACAAGCGCATAGGTCAAGTTTAAATCTTGGTACAATAGAGGTTTTCCATTCTTATATATCAGTCGTTCTGCCCAAAAGTAATTGGGTAGCTGAGTCTGTTGTTTTATTTATTTGTTTCCGGGAATTTGTCTCTTACATTATGTATACCTTTGTTATAGACGGAATAGGATGTAGCTGACGTCACTCGGCTCTCTGTTATTATTATTTTTATTTATTTTTTGGGGTTTTTTTTTTTTTTTTTTTTTTTTTTTTTTTTTTTTTTTGGTTTATCTTTTATTATTCAACCCAGAGGAACTGATTTTTTAAATGTCATTAATGGTCCCCCCCGTCCCCCCCCCGTCCCCCCCCCCGTCCCCCCCTCCCCCCGTCCCCCCCCCCCGTCCCCCCCCCCCCCCCGTCCTCCCCCCCCCCCCAATACTGGAGTAATTTTTGTTGCAAATGTTCGGAAAACGAACTTTTGACATAGCATCATATATATTATATATATATATATATATATATATATATATATATATATATAAACAAACTTATTTGGTAAATATTCCCACACTTTTGTGTGAGTAATCAGATAATCAGATCAAAGTCAACCAACTTGAAACCTTCATTTTGATTTTGATCGTTTGATCTTCGGGGGTCAAATGGCGCCCCCTTGCGGCCTTTTTAACCACATAACCCCCGGCAACAAGCTGTTTTGTTCAACTAAAATTTAACTTTGAGAAGATACAAATGAACACATTTTTATCAAATAAATAAATGATAAGAAACACGGATGAAATAGTACGAAATCACAATCGTGATAACAAGCCTTAAAAAGGTCCTAGGTGACCCTTTCAACAAAAAGCTGGGATCTGGGAAGACGGGGTTCTACATACAGGTACGTACAAAGTACAGAGATGGACTGAAAAGAATTAGAACGATAGCCGTCAACTTTGACCACCCAACAGTCACCAGTGGACTAGATAGATATAAAAAATGTTGATTATTATGTGACCCACCGTTTCAATCTGGTGTTAAGTTGGATTTTAAAAAATAGCGAAATTTGAATGTAACCTCATAATAATCAGAAATTTTACGTTTAAGAGTTTTTCAATATTAAAAATTATATTCATTTTTATTCATGAAACAAAAAAACTCAACCCAAGTCTCATAGTTTAGACTGAAATTCAATTTTTTATAATTTGATCCAACCTCAACATAATACCGTTTTCACATGATGGGTCTCAAATATTTTACATCCGCCGTCATATGATATGATAAGGAGTTCAGCGTTCGGAAGAAGAAAAGAGCCACAAGTACCGATATTCAAGTGCAGCAGACGAGAACAAGGCTGGGGTGGGTGAAATATTGAACTGGAAAATGAAAGGAACGAAAAAAAGACTTGATAAGAAGGAAAAAATAAAAAGTATAGTCACGAGAATGAAATTGTGAAACGAAATTCTCGTCCTTTGGTATTCGATGACTATCGTATTTCTATCTGGGAATGTTGAGCTTCAGTAAGATAAAACACAAATAAAATGACGTTTCGAGTTTCCCTTTCATTGACAAAATTACATGAAATATATATAAAATATATATATTTATTATATGTTTTTCAACTGAGAGCTGACTTTGATGAAGGTGATGCCCGAAACATCACTGTTTTGTTTTGCTTAATTGCCATTTTCTGTTGTCTTCATTTTCTTTTTTTTTCTTTTTATTTTTTTTTATTTTTTGTAATTGATCTTTTTATATAGAGCAATATCCACTACACGTGCTCAAAGTGCTTTACAATGGGTCCCTGGCCAACAGCAACATTTACCATTTAGGACGGGACACGACGCCTGTGAGGCGATATTACATTTTTCTTTCGGACAGAGACAACGTTGTTAACGGCCAGGTACTCATTTTACACATGAGTACGGTGAGAGATTGTGAGTAAAGAGCCTTCTTCAAGGACTCAACTATGCGCCGAGCGAGGCTCAAACCCAGGACCTTCTGATCCGAAAGCGAGTGTCATACCACTAGACCACATAGCGACATCACAAAGTCAAATGCCAGAAAAAAACAAGTCGTATTTTGTCTTGAATTTGAGTACTTCCATTGCGGGCCTTCCAATGACAGTTGAAGCTGTAAAGGTGGAAAACGATTTTTAAGAAGATTAGAAGTTTCAACTTAATTGACAAATACACATTAATCATCAGAACGTTTTGGGTTCCTCCTTGGTCAACATTATGGACGATGAATAAGACACTAAATATTCTATTTTTAATTCTTAATTATTTTTTACAATTAAAAAATTGACAATACGATTTACTCTCAGAACTTTTTGTGTTGTTTTCTATTGTTTGTTTGTATTATTTGTTTGTTGTTGTTTTTTTTTTTTTTTTTTTTTTTTTTTTTTTTTTGTTTTTTGGGTTGTTTTTTTTGGGAGGGGGGGGGTGGGTTGGGTTTTTTTTTTGTTGCAATTTCTGGGTAGATAAGTTACATTTTTTAATCAAAAGATTTCAATTGAACTTACAAGGTCAAACTAAAGGCCATTTTGAGACGATGCATAACCTCAGGCCTTCTACAACTTTATAGTCAGTCTAGATACGACAATTCTTTTTCTGATTCATTCCTTCTCTTTATAATGGAAGAAAAGAAATAGAGA
>NC_088362.1:6237681-6254675 GCF_034508935.2 Berghia stephanieae
CCTAATCATACAGGTTTTCATCAGGACATGATAGCTTAATTGGAAAGGTATGTCATTGAAGTAGATTTGCCTAGTTCTGATTTATAGAACAAGTTCATCAATTGAGATTGTAAGTTTATTCAAGGGTTTAGCTAAGATTTACAATGAAGACAAGTGAAAGTAAACACCATTCCTGGATTGTTGTCATAACGCACACTCCTTTTCCGCTTTCTGCTGACAATTTGGATCACTAAGTCATACGCCTTCGATGTGAAATTGAAAACCGAGGGGATTCGCCAGTGCAGCATGAGAATTACGGAATTTATCGGGTTGATTAATTTACACAGCTTATAGATAGTTCGAAAGATATCTCCCTTCAACTAAAGCTAAGACTTTTCAACTCAAACGTGAAGTCTGTCCTACTGTATGGATGTGAAACTTGGAACGCATCACAGGCATGTATAAGGAGGGTACAGATTTTCGTAAACAGGTGCATGCGTAAGCTACTCAGAATAAAATGGATGGATAGAATAAAAAATGAAGAAGTATGGAAAAGAACACAGCAGAAACCAGTGGGAGAGGATATAGGAAGAAGACGATGGAGGTGGATTGGACACACGCTTAGAAAGAATGACTCAACTATAACAAAGAAAGTATTGGACTGGAACCCTCAGGGCAGAAGATCAAGGGGAAGGCCACGAGGAACATGGAGAAGAATTAAAGAAGCTGATATACAGAGAAGTGGTAAGACCTGGAATGAGATAAAAAAGTTGGCTCAGGATAGAGAAGGATGGAAACTGTTTGTCTGTGGCCTATACCCTGACCCAGGGTGAAAAAGGCAATGATGATGATGATGATAGATAGTTCGAAGATGACGTCACACGGGTCTTTGTTATTGTTTTTTGCCATCCATGTTTATGAGTAATGCTCGTTGAACTGTATTAACCTGACTATAAACGTTCATGGATACACACAGTATTGTGTGTTGGTCCATTATACTTCCGGGTGGCAATGTTATGAGCTTCTTAGCCAAGCGCATACTATCTATATTATCCCTCTCCATACCAACTATAGGAAAATCGTTACATTCGTTACCAACAATGGTTGTTACTTTTTTCTGTAATGTTTATATGTCTTTTTGAAGACAAGATACTAGCATCCTATCTAAAATCTTAACAGCAACGTAATTATATGAGACCAATCGCCTCAAATCCGGGGTGGTTTAGATGCAAAAAAAAAAAAAAATGAATTTATAGTCAAAACATTGAAACGTGACGTACGGTTATGGTTATAGAGAACAAACGTATCGTTTCTGAAAGTGATCAAAAACTAAAATCTGACATTTCTTGTCATCTTAACTTTAAAAATTAAGTTTAGATAACTGATCTCACGATATATAAAACCGTTTTAAGCGATGGGTAACATACGTGGCCATTCGATTCAAAGCAGAATCGTGTAGTGGTGATTTATATGTTGAAAATTGAGAGAGATTAATTTTTTTTTTTCAATTGGAGAAAGAATACATTTTCCTAGAGAGCAAAGATGTCTAGAATGTTTCTGAAATATCTGACTTTAAATTCACTTTTCGACATGATTTCCGGTTTACTTTGACGTAAATCTTTATGAGACCATTTCGTTCTTAAAATAATATTTTAATGGAGCATTAACACTATAAATATCAAAAAACCGACTCAATTTTTACAGAATGTATAAAACTATTATTATCATGTAAATCCAATCAAGGTCAATTTTGACAGAATTATCATAACATTATCCAAATCCAAACCTTGTCAGTTTTAGAAAAAATATATTATAATTATGTGTTAATCTAAACCTAGTAAATTTCTACAGAAGATGCATACTTATCAAAACTATTTTTATCGATTGGAACATGCTTAAAGAGCTTAAAAGTCCACCATTCTACATTTTCACACACCCCTCCATGAAACAGCATACCATTATAGGAAAAATAATAATAATAATAATAATAATAATAATAATAATAATAATAATAATAATAATAATGCTGAAAACTTATATAGCGCTATAACTCCGAGACACCAGACTCTAAGCGCTTAAATTACAAATTACTTTGGCTGAAACATACTCATTCACACACACAAGCACACACACACACACACACACACACAACACAACACACAACACAAACCAAACCTATCTTGCTTCTCATACCATCTACTAAAATCGAAACAAATATGTTTTAAGCGAACGTTTAAAAATAGACAAAGATTCTTTTTCACGAATGCTCTGCGGTAAGGCGTTCCAAATAGAGGGTCCGAAATGAGAAAAGGATCTCATTCCAGCATTTTTCCGAATTCGAGGGACAACTAGTTTTGTGGAATCACTGGCCGAACGTAAGGGGCGGGGTTTTGAATATCTTTCAATTAGTTCTGAAAGGTAGGAAGGGGCAGTACCTTCAAGACAACGATACACTAAAACACAAGCTTTGAATTTAATTCTTTTCTCAACAGGCAGCCAATGCAGGTCATGAAGTAGAGGTCCGGCAGAGTCGCACCTACGCTTCATAAATACTAGTCTGGCAGCGCTGTTTTGGACAATCTGAAGACGTTTCAGATTGTATTGCGAAACGCCAAACAACAGAGCATTACAATAATCCAATTTCGATAGTACGAGGGACACAACCAGGTGCTTGGTCACATCCTCAGATATGAACCGTCTAATGGAAAGCAATCTTTTTTAGTTGGAAAAAGAGAGATCTAACCAAATTATTAACCTGATGCTCCATCGACAGTCCAGAGTCTAAGAATGTGCCAAGGTTTTTCACTTTGTCAACAATTTGAATAGAGGCATCCCCCAACTTCAAATCTGTTTCACTTTTCCACTTCCTGTTCCCCACATACAGCACCTCCGTCTTATCATCATTCAGTTTCAGTCTGTTCTCATTCATCCATTTCTTAACACTTTGGATACAATTTTTACTATTGGCTGATACTTCTTGTAAATTTCTCATATTGGAAACGCAGTAGAATTGCGTATCATCAGCGTATTGATGGTAAGACAGACCAAAACTTCTGATGATTTTAGACAGAGGGCCAACGTACAAAACAAAAAGAACGGGTCCAAGTACTGAACCCTGGGGAACCCCACAATCAAGAAAGATTTCCTCCGATCTATATTCATCCACCGTAATAATCTGTTTACGATTAAACAAATATGACCTAAACCAATCAAGCGCTGCACCAGACACGCCATAAGTAATTTCAAGACGTTTGAGAAGAAGATTGTGATCAATAGTATCAAAAGCAGACGATAGGTCAAGCAAATTCAGCAAAGAACATGAACCATTGTCTATAACAGAGAGGAGATCATTAACAACCCTAACAAGTGCGGTTTCCGTCGAATGATGTTGCCTATAAGCAGACTGAAATTTTTCTTCAAGACAATTATTTTTAAGATGAGACAGTAATTGTTTCAAAACAAGCTTTTCTAAGATCTTAGAGAGAAAAGGAAGATTAGAGACAGGGCGATAGTTTTTTAAGTTCTCTTTATCGAGATCAGGTTTTTTCAAAAGGGGTTTGACATGAGCAACTTTGTAAATGTCTGGTACAGCACCTGACTGCAACGAATTATTAACAATACATGTAAATGGTGTTAAAATTACATCAATGCATTTTTTTTAAATGGCAGTATTTAAGGGGTCTAAATCACAACTTTTAGTTGGAGACGACATAATGCAATCATGTAAGTCAGCTTCAGTAATCTTTGAAAAATGTGTTAACGAATCACCATGAAACTTGTCAAATGTTGTAGGGATCGATTCAGACGAGAGTTCCTTCCTGATGGTATCCGTTTTTTCTTTAAAATATTGACCAAAGCGAGTTGGTAGATCTGCACGATCGATTAAAGATGGGAGAGCTGGTTGCGTCTGTTGTCCCAGCAGTTCCTTGGTCAAGGCAAAGAATTGTCTCGAACGTCCCACGTTTTTGAGGCTTTCTTCATAGAATTTCTTTTTGGCCCTGAAATTGACGGCTTTTGCATCATTTCTAGCCGCGATGTATCGCTTCTTATCGACAGCATCTCTGGACTTGAGCCATTTTCTTTCTGCCCGCCTCCTGGCTAATCCATTCAATTTTATTTCGGTATTATACCAGGGTGCTTGACGTCTCACTTTTACTGCTCTAGTTGTTAAGGGAGCATGCTTGTCCACCGTACCAACAATTGACTCGTGGAGACCATTCGCATCATGTTTATTTTTAACGTTATGGTCAAGGTCTTGTTTAAAAATGTTCATGTTTATATTCTTCAAATTACGAGATGTTATCATCTTTTTTACTTCGTGCCTCATTGGAAATAAAACGCAAAACACAATTAAATGATGGTCAGAGATTAATTTATCAATATTTGAGACAGATGAAGAGAGAGAATGTTCAATGTCTGTAATGACATGATCTATTGTGTGGCCATGGTTGTTTGTAGGACCGCTTACAAGTTGAATATAGTTGTTTGTGTCAATAATCTCCCGAAATACTTTCGATTCATTTTTGTTTCCGAAATAATCAATGTTAAAATCACCCATAAAAATATTATGCTTTTTGTTAATGGATTGCATAGACATAAATTCTCCGAACTCAGATAAAAAATCAATTGTTGATATTTTGTTTTGTTGGCTTGGTGGTGGGCGGTAGACACAGTGAAACGACTTTTTAAAATTATTTTCATGAATGGCAAATCCAGCGTATTCAAAACTTCTAAAATTATCATGGTGAAATGATACTATTTGTGAGTTGCTTGTCACCTGTTTTCTTTGTACAAGAACGTATTCAATATGTAAATATTGCCCCAAATTGGAATATCTGTCTGGATGATTCAGTTTTCAAAAAGTTGTATAAATGATCATAAGTATACAATCATTTGGATTAAGCTTATGTACTGAGTTTAATCATCACGACAAAAACTAAAATCTGATCTTAATGGGCATGTTTATTTTAAACTCATTTTATGACATTTCACAGAACCCAACATAACACCGATTTGAGACGGTTGGTCACGTGTTCCAGCAATGCGTAGTGAAAAGTATTTATTCATACTTGTCTCGAGTGAGGTACCTTAAGCCATAACGTAAGGACAAAAAGAATAACATCGAAATTATCAGGTTATCATTACTTACTCATCACCTTTTTAAGCCTCTTAACTCTCTCCTTACCCGCCATTTTCAGGATTTTCCCCAAAACTTTACACTCAACTAACACAAAATAGATTTTTTATCACTCAGACATAATAGCAGTAAAGTTCTAGCCATACATAATTTCTTTAGCAAAATATGCTCTACAACACACTGTTCATTTTCTTTAGATTTTATAATGTACAAAAGAAATTTGAATAAGAAAAATGTTGGTTGTATCGTAACGAACGTGAAGATTTTCCTATAGATAGTATGCAGATGACGTCACTCAGGCCTTTGTTATTGTTTTTGCCATCCGCGTTTGTGAGTTGTTCTCACTAAACTGTATTAACCAGACTATAAAAGTTCATGGTGACACAGAGTTTGTGTGTTAGTCCGTTATACTTCCGGATGGCAATGTTGTGAACTCCTTGGCCTTCTATCTAAAGTTGGTAAGGAGAGGGTTAACTTTCATAATAACCACACAATGTAAGAGTACATCGAACCATTTATTTATTTGTTCCATAGCCCATCCACTTTACGTCAAAAGCGTCTGATTTTGTATACAGAATAACCTTGTCGCCTAAGGTGTCCGAATGAATTCGGCCATGGTCACAGCGATGAATCAGTGGGGCAAGGAGAGAAAGCGCGGGCGGACAGATAAAGGCTGGCGGGAGAGTAGCTGCGAAATAACTGGACACCGGATGTGGTCACCGCGCAATGCGGAATGTGACCTCCCAATCACAATAAATAAAGTCACATGAAACATACTGAATGTAGATAATATTATTATGAAGGCCGCAATGCTGGATGTCCTGGCCTCACTAATAATAATATTATGGATAATATAAAGCATTGGGAGAAACAGAAGTGAGCACAAGTGTTATGGTGAGGGATACAGCAGGTTTGGTAAATAAACAGTAGTGAGCAATATATATAGATAGTATGCAGATGACGTCACTCAGGCCTTTGTTATTGTTTTTGCCATCCGCGTTTGTGAGTTGTTCTCACTAAACTGTATTAACCAGACTATAAAAGTTCATGGTTACACAGAGTTTGTGTGTTGGTCCGTTATACTTCCGGATGGCAATGTTGTGAACTCCTTGGCCAAGCGCATTCTATCTATCTATCTATATATATATATATATATATATATATATATATATATATATATATATATATATATATATATATATATATAATATGTGTGTGTGTGTGTTCTGTGTATTTTTATATGTGTGTGTGTTTGTGTGTACAATATAGATGGAATATTCACCAATTCTGCCCGCCAGAACGTTTATAGTGAAAAACTTAAACGCAACTGGCGGTCTGCTACAACAAACAATAACAAAGAACAGTGTGACGTCAATTCCATTCATTCCATTTCTATAACATTGTGTTTTACTCATCCCCCCCCCCCCCCCCCCCCCCATTCATTCAGTCCGTTAGCCCCGCCCACTTTGGTGTTAGAGATAGGATCAAAGAAACACCATTTGCATGTAAATGACCTCGAGCGACAGTTCAAGTTCGATGTAAATTACGCCTATTATTTTGAGAAAAGTAAGGGGAAGGAATTTTAACCCTGTGAACTCATATGAACTTAGAGGCGGATATCATTATCATATATAACCCACCCCCTCAAACCAGTATGAGGTCGAGTTAACCCAGATGCCAAAAAAGTGGTTTTTTGTCTTTAAAAAATTGAGCTTTTATCTTGCGCAATATCCACTAAATGTGCTCAAAGCGCTTTACAAGGGGTCCCTGGTCAATGCCTGTTAGGCGATATTACAATTTTTCGGACAAAGACAACGCTGTTAACGACCAGGTACTCATTTTACACCTGAGTACGGTGAGAGAATGCGAGCAAAGAGCGTTTTCCAAGGACTCACCTATGCGCCGAGCACGAGGCTCGGACCCAGGGCCTTCCGATCCGAAAGCAAGTGTCTTACCACTAGACCACATATCTTAAAATAACCCAAAATGCCAGATTCCTGTTTTCGCCACATTAATTAATCACTATAACTATTGACCTCAATGAAAATATTAACTTAACCCACACTTCATAATTTTGACATTAGATTCGATTTTTAGTATCCAAACCACCCAGACATAATAATACCATTTTGAGACGGTGAGTAATATTTAGAAAGATTATTTTATGCATAGCATAATTTGTGTCCTAATATGATAGCACAATGCAAAAAATACAGGCTGACAGAGTGTATTCAGGAATATAGTATGTATTCTTGAACCCCTAGCGTTGGAATTTCGAACAGGTTCCCAATACCGCTGGGAGACCATGGGAGTGTGAATAGGGACGTCATACTTTCTGCCTCTTTCCGGTTCAATAATCATTGGAAGAGTGGAAAGCAGTCTTCTTGTTGCATATAGAATCATAAGGTTGCATAGCCATTTTAGTAACAGAATGTATAGTCAGATTCTTATTATCGCAGACCTGATGAAACTGATAAGAAAGGCTCTGCTCTGGACACCTCAAGGGGTAGTAGTAGTAGTAGTAGTAGCGTATGGCTACATATCCAAATTTATTTCGTCAACCCAGCTTCTAAAGTCTTCTTCCGCCCTAAGGACAGTTTCGTAGCCACCATCAAGTTCAGTGACTGGACAGTGGAGGACGATGTAATCGCTGGTCTCTGGGGCTGCCTGACCCCAATGAAAGAGGAAGCGAGGCCGCCCCAAGGAGACTTGTACACGTACCGTAAAGAGGGACCTAAAACAGAGAGGTCTATCCTTCGAGATGGTCTCAAGAATAGCTGCTGACAGGACCAGGTGGAGATCCCTTGCATCGCCTCTATTGCCAGAAGGCCCGGAGAGGATTGAGAGAGTGAGTGAGTAAAAGGCAGAGGATGGATGATCCTTATTAGGAACCAGCATCCGTCACTCTGAAACCAGAAGATCAGAGATAGTCTTGTTTACATTCCATCTGCGATTGTGGATTTGAAGTTTGCACTCTATTTCCTATAGCAAGTGGCACAGAACCTGCTACGCGTGTCATATACGGAGCATCGCACAAACGAAGACGTCCTGGAGGAAGAAATAGAAGCTCGGACAGGCCCACAAGAACCTCTTCTAGTGACTGTGAAGCGCAGAAAACTGTCCTGGTTTGGACACCATACTCGACACGATCGCCTGAGCAGGACAGTCCTACAGGGCACAGTCGAAGACCAGCGCAGAAGAGGGCGCCAAGGGAAGATGTGGTTGGACAATTTAAAAGAATGGACAGAGATGTCGGTCCCGGAGCTGCTACTTTGGGCTAGCAACAGGCAGGCATGGAGGAAGACTGTAACTTCTGCTTCACGCAAGTCCCCCCGACGACTATCCGGTCATGGGATTGAGTGAGTGAGTGAGTGAGTGAGTGAGTGACTCTGTTTCCTATACATCTTGATAGTTTACGTGAATGGCGTCAGCGTCATCAGTGTATAATATTGTTCCTGGGGGAAGTTTTGATATCTCTTTTATGTCATGTTGTTTATTGTATCTTACGTCTCTGAAGGCGTGTTCTAGAAACAATATGAAATGTATACGGCTTAGGGCTAACCCACACCGGAGACTGACCCGGCACTGCCGTCCTCAGCTGTCTTCGGGTTCCAACGTTCTGACGTCACTTCCCTCGTAATGACGCATAGTAACTTAGTAACTGGTTCTAAACAATCGGACCAATGGCGGACGCCGTTATGAAATATTTCTCCAACGAGTTTAAAAGTGTATCCAGATGAGAAAAACATTATAAATCTGAAGCATGAAGAATAAAAAGTACCGATTTTCTTTGTTTAGAACCAAACTGCTGTTGCGCGGGGGGGGGGGGGGGGGGGGGATACGTGACATCAGACTATTGAATTCTATTGGATAACCTTCACTGCAAGAATAAGAGGAACTGCAGAATATGACTAAGTCGAAAGCGGGTCTTATAGTCAATAAGTCAAGTAAATTAATCGGAAGAAGAAGTTTGTCCACATCAGACTTTCGTTCGGAGCTACGGGGACTTTACTTCCATGTTGGGCCATACGGATAACTCATTGGAGCTTACTACTACTACTACTACTACTACTACTACTACTACTACTACTACTACTACTACTACTACTACTACTACTACTACTACTACTACTAATACTACTACTACTACTACTAGTACTACTACTACTATACTACTACTACTACTACTACTACTACTACTACTACTACTACTAATACTACTACTAATATACTACTATACTACTAATACTACTACATACTATACTACTACTACTACTACTACATACTAACTATATACTACTACTTACTACTACTACTAACTACTACTACTACTACTACTACTACTACTACTACTACTACTACTACTACTATACTACTACTACTATACTAATACTACTACTACTACTACTATACTACTACTACTACTACTACTACTATACTACTAACTACTACTACTATACTACTACTACTACTACTACTACTACTACTACTACTACTACTACTACTACTACTACTACTACTACTATACTACTACTACTACTACTACTCTACTACTACTACTATACTACTACTACTACTACTACTACTACTACTACTACTACTATACTACTATACTACTACTACTACTACTACTCTACTACTATACTACTACTACTACTATACTATACTACTAACTACTACTACTACTACTACTATACTACTACTACTACTACTACTACTACTACTAACTACTACTACTACTACTACTACTAACTACTACTACTACTATCTACTACTACTACTACTACTACTACTACTACTACTACTACTACTACTACTACTACTACTACTACTACTACTATACTACTACTACTACTACTACTACTACTACTACTACTACTATACTACTACTATACTACTACTACTATACATACTACTACTACTACTACTACTTACTACTACTACTACTAACTACTACTATTACTACTATACTACTACTACTACTACTACTACTACTACTATACTACTACTACTACTATCTATACTATATATATATATTATTATTATTATATTTTATATTTATTAATTATTATTATATTATTATTATTATTATTATTATTATTATTTTATTATTATATTTATTATTATTATTATTATTATTATATTATTAATTATTATTATATCTATTATTATTATTATTATTATTATTATTTATTATTATTATTATTATATTATTATTATTATTATTATTATTAATTATTATTACCAACCATAATCTTATTTCTTGGTCATGTGAGGGGAAGTGGGGAAAACACTCACATAATCTCCAGATACATACAATAATAATAATATAGCAATCTGAGATAACAGTTGGGGGGGCAAAGTGCGACAGGTGAAGAAGAAGTGGCAGTCTCGTGTTTTATAGTAGATGGCATGCCCCAACCCAAAGGTGGACAACAACAACTGACAACAAGTGTGGATCAAAGGATTGTGTCAAGCGTGTGTGCGGATGGAAAATGTCTGGAGGAAAAATGGCTGCATGAAAACACCTGCCCTGGTCACTGGCCAATCATAGATCGACATTACGGTGTCGCGTGGCAAAAGTACGACCGGGGTATTTTTTCCTTTTCTTTCTTTTCCTTTCTTTTCCTTTTCTTCTTTTCTTCTTTCCGTCACCACTTGTTGCGTTGAGTGTTGAGCAGAATGAAATGTGGAGGTGTGTGCGGCCTCAATGTCACACGACTTGTTACGTGTGCCGCGTTCCACAACAAACACAACAGCGCCAACAAAAAACCCGCCTAGTGAGCTACAAGATAGCTAGCTAGCTAGCAAGCTGCTTGTCGTCCTTGGATGGGGATTATTATTTATTATTATTATTATTTCATGTTGTTTGTGTGTGACCTAACGCCTCAAAAAGGTATTACGTGTACGGGTGACGTAGATGCTTGAAATGAGAATTTGTAGTCAAAAATAATAAATAATATTGTCTCGTACATTAGAATTTTAGAAATTGAATTTAATTTTTCTGCTCTTTTTGACTTCATTCATTTTACTGGAACTGTTTTTTGTTTTTGTTTTTGTTTTTGTTTTTTTGTTTGTTTTTGTTTTTGTTTTTTTTTTTGTTTTTTTTTTTTTTTGTTTTTCGTTTTGTTTTTTTTTTTTTTTTTTTTGTTTTTTTTTTTGTTTTGTTTTTTTGTTTTGTTGTATTTTATTTTTGTATTTTGTTGGGGGTTTTTTTGTTGGTTTTTTCCCTTTGTCCTTCAGAGCCATTAGGTTTATGGGGTCGGAGTTCTTTAGCGTGAAACGGACAATAGCAATTGCTTGCTACCCTTTTGATAAGACACTAGTCTATCGCAAAGTACTTTCCGCCAGATCTAACAGACCCAGTTACCCATTCACTGCTGGGTAGACAGGGGGAGATCAGAAAAAATCTCGACTGCACCAGGGATCGATCTCGGTCCCTTTACGTGTGAAGCGAGTGCTCTACCTACTAAGCTATCGTGACCCCCACTGACTGGAACTGGTTCATCCCAACTTAATACCGATTTCAAGCGATTGGTCACTTTTTTAAAGGTCAATGTATTTTAGTTGTTGTTTGTTACAAATAGCCTTTTTTGTTACTAAAATTTGTTTTATCAACTGGTGGTGTTTTATGTCTGTGTTTTGTTTTGCTTTGATTGTAATCCACTTCCTTCCTGTCTATTTTATTTTTTAAATATTTTTTTGGGAGGTAGATTATCTTTGGTAATAAATCGGCGAGGATTTAGAGTATGAATGTGAATTGAATGATGTTGTAATAGTTTGGAATTGAAAGAGAATGACACGGTCGTGTCGTGTAGGAAGGAAGTTGAAAATAAAAGGGAGGATGGATAAATAAGAGTTTGGTAACAGCTGATGCAGCACCTGCGCTTAGCGAGGCGAGTACGGTGTAAAAAAGTCAAGGAACTTGAATTTGATTTTGATATTCATTGGCGCTACGGTGACTACATTAGTGGTTCCACGTCTTCATCAGCTGATATATATATATATATATATATATATATATATATATATATATATATATATATATATATATATATATATATATACATACATATATATATATATATATATAATATATATATATAATATATATATGTGCGGTTATGTGGTCAAGTGGTATGGCACTCGCTTTCGGATCGGAAGTTCCTGAGTTCGAGCCTCGCTCGGCGCATAGTCGAGTCCCTGGAAAAGACTCTTTACTCACATTCTCTCACCGTACTCAGGTGTAAAATGAGTACCTGACCGTTAACAGCGTTGTCTCTGTCAGGAAAAAAATGTAATATCGCCTGACAGGCGTCATGTCTCGTTCTACATGTTACGTGTTGCTGTTGGTCAGGGGCCCCTTGAGAGAGAGAGAGAGAGAGAGAGAGAGAGAGAGAGAGAGAGAGAGAGAGAGAGAGAGAGAGAGAGAGAGAGAGAAAAAGAGGAAAAGTGGGTGAAAATATATAGAAGGAAAGAGAGAGAGAGAGAGAGAGAGAGAGAGAGAGAGAGAGAGAGAGAGAGAGAGAGAGAGAGAGAGAGAGAGAGAGAGAGAGAGAGAGAAAGAGAATGTTGTCTTTTCACCAATAATCCATTCAGGAATGTTGAGTGTTATGGCCGTCAGCTGTCGTATGTCGTCTGTCTGTCGTCTGCTAGATACATTTTTTTCTTTTTAAAACTCACCAAGACCCGTGCGTGGCAATGATAGCAACCAACAGGGACAGATCAGCAACAGGAGGCGACAACTCAACGCAGGTCATTATAGGCCGTGGTTCAGTGGTTGGCGCACTCACTCGGGCTCAATTATTATTCAAACACCAGTTGCACCTGCCTGTCTACCTGTCGTTTACCTTGACTTCTCTGTGTCCACGTTATCATGAACCCGATGTGTTCTTATCTATCTATACTTCAATCTGAGGGGGTTCCCTTGTAAGCAAAAATAATCTTAAAATATAATTATTTTGTTGTTATAATCTATTCATCAAGGTCATATCGTATTCCTCCGTTCTTCCATTCCTCCTTTTCTCCTTTCTTTTCATTCTCCTCACTATTCATTCATTCATTCATTCATTCATTCATTCATTCATTATTTCATTCATTCATTCATTCATTCATTCATTCATTCATTCATTCATTCATTCATTCATTCATCCATCCATTCATTCATTTATTCATCCTTTCATTCATTCATTCATCCATTCAAACATTCATTCATTCATTATTTCATACATTCATTCATTCATCCACTCATTCATTCATTCATTCATTCATTCATTCATTCATTCATTCATTCAATCATTCATTTATTCATACTTTCATTCATTCATTCATTCATTCATTCATCCATTCATTCAATATTTGATTCATTCATTCATTCATTCATTCATTCATTTATTCATTCATTCAATCAATCATTCATTCATTCAATATTTCGTTCATTCATTCATTCATTCAGCAAAATTTAAAAAAAAAACAACCCAATAATATTAAAACAGCTACAAGAGTAGTCTACTATTATAATTAAATCAATGACTCACTCAATGTACATACATGAATAAACGTTTATCATAATACCTACATAACATTATTTTACGTGACTCCCACTCATTTGGGACGGTATTATAATAATGCTTGTAAATAGTCAAGATAACACCGGGATAGTTAACTCACTCTAATGACTAAGATGGTATCGTTCCGAAATAGCCTTTATCATAAAGCTTTCATCTAAAGCCCACCAAATGACTTGTAACCGATACGGGTAGCTATAGACATTCAGTCTGGATAAATCGCCATGGCAATTTGTTAACAGCTTAACTATACCGTGCTCTGGGATAAACCGTAGCCATCGTTATGTTAATTTATAATAATTTTTTAGCTTTATATAGCGCAATATCCACTAAATGTGTTCAAAGCGCGTTACAAGGGGTCCCTGGTCAACAGCAACATTTAACATGTAGGACGGGACATGACGCCTGTTAGGCGATATTACAATTTTTCGGACTAAGACAACGCTGTTAACGGCCAGGTACTCATTTTACACCTGAGTACGGTGAGAGAATGTGAGTAAAGAGCCTTTTCCGAGGACTCAACTATGCGCCGAGCGCGAGGCTCGAACCCAGGACCTTCCGATCCGAAAGCGAGTGTCATACCACAAGACCATATAGATAGAATGCGCTTGGCCTTGGAGTTCACAACATTGCCATCCGGAAGTATAACGGACCAACACACAAACTCTGTGTAACCATGAACTTTTATAGTCTGGTTAATACAGTTTAGTGAGAACAACTCACAAACGCGGATGGCAAAAACAATAACAAAGGCCTGAGTGACGTCATCTGCATACTATCTATAGCCGCATGTTATAAATAGAATGAAGATGACGTCACTCTGGTCTTTGTTATCGTTTTTTTTTTTTTGCCATCCACGTTTATGAGTAGTTCTCACTAAACTGTATTAATCAGATAATACACGTTCAACGTTACACACAGTTTTGTGTGTTGGTCCGTTATACTTCCGGATGGCAATATTGTGAGCTTCTTAGCTATCGCATACTATCTATAGCCTGATACTGAAATCCAAAAGGACTGGCAGTTTGACGTCATTATTTGGTTTTTGCACCGCCTAGTGAGTTGTCGTTAGTAGAGCTCATGGAAACAAGTTATTTCATTGGTTAGAACTGTTGAATACAACTCACGATTTGTTTTCTTTTGTGGCAAAAGACTGGCATTTTGACGTCATTTTTTGGTCAGTGTCAGGCCATACATAACTGTACGAAGGCCACGGATAAACTCGTATTTAAAAGTTTGGGACGCCTTCCGAAAGCTCCTACACCCCCAGTATTCTTGTTTTTTATAATATTCTAGTAGAGGGTTTGGGAGGGGGGGGGGGGTACTTTTTTTTATTCCCCCCACCCCCCCCCCCCCCCCTCCCAAACCCTCTACTAGGACGTTATAAAAAAGTGTCCCCCCCCCTCCAAACCCCCAACTAGAACAAGAATACTGGGGGTGTAGGAGCTTTCGGAAGGCCTCCCAAAAGTTTGGCCAGAAAACTCGTCCTTCAAATATCGATCGATTTAAATTGCCCTCTTCTTGGCGAAAATACTCAAACCTGGTACTTCACACGAAGCCCCAGGTTTGAGAGTTTGTTTTTTTTTTTTTGTCAAGAAGAAGGTCATTTAAATCAATCGATTTATTTGAAGGACGAGTTTTCTGGCCAAATACGAGTTTTTTTCCAGAGTAAGGTATTTAACTGGTTAATGTCGATAAAATCATTTGTGGTTTTGTGCGGCTATGTGGTCTAGTGGTATGACACTCGCTTTCGGATCGGAAGGTCCTGGGTTCGAGCCTCGCTCGACACATAGTTGAGTCCTTGGAAAAGGCTCTTTCCTCACATTCTCTCACCGTACTCAGGTGTAAAATGAGTACCTGGCCGTTAACAGCGTTATCTTTGTCCGAAAAATTGTAATATCCCCTAACAGGCGTCATGTCTCGTCCTACATGTTAAATGTTGCTGTTGACCAGGGACCCTTTGTAAAGCGCATTGAACACATTTAATGGATATTGCGCTATATAAAGGTCAATATATATTTTTTTCTTTTTTCTTTTTTCCTTTTTTTTTTTTCAGGTTTAGCGAGTTTGTTTCCTATTGGAATTGGTTCCGTGACCAAGAATGAATTTGGATTTTTTTTTTTTTATTCTTTTAAATTGAAAGCGGGTCTGGTAGGCGACAATGACAACGATAATAAATTAATCATTTACCGCCTCATCACCCTTATCATAATAATTGTTATTATCATCATAATTATTATTATTATCATCATCATCATCATCATCATCATCGGCATCATCATCATCATCATTATCATCATCATTATCATCATCATCGTCGTCGTCGTCGTCATCATCATGATATCATCATCATCATCATCATCATCATCATCATCATCATCATCATCATCATCATTCTTACATTTAAAAAACAAGAAGAATATTTTGATCCTTACTTAAGTATAAATTATGTGACAAGTTTTTCTCATTTTCACCATTTAGTATAGATAGTATGCGCTTGGCTAAGAAGCTCAACACATTGCCATCCGGAAGTATAACGGACCAACACACAAAACTGTGTGTATCCATGAACGTTTATAGTCGGGTTAATACAGTTCAGTGAGCATTACTCATAAACGCGGATGGCAAAAAAAAAACAATAACAAAGACCTGAGTGATGTCATCTTCGAACTATCTATAGTCAGATTAATACAGTTTAGTGAGAATTACTCATAAACGCGGATGGCAAAAAACAATAACAAAGACCTGAGTGACGTCATCTTCGAACTATCTATAGATAGAATGCGCTTGGCCAAGGAGTTCACAACATTGCCATCCGGAAGTATAACGGACCAACACACAAATTCTGTGTAACCATGAACTTTTATAGTCTGGTTAATACAGTTTAGTGAGAACAACTCACAAACGCGGATGACAAAAACAATAACAAAGACCTGAGTGACGTCAACTTCGAACTATTTATAGATTGTAAATCAACAAGCGTATCCATGACAACCTCCAAATCTTGTCAAATTCAAAACTCACGCGTCATCTTCAAACCAACCAATCAACAAAACCTTGTACTCACCCAGGTGTTCTGGTCTGTCACCAAATCTCTTACTCACTCTCTCTTACTCACAAAATAAAGACAACCCAAAAAACTCGCATCGCTCGTGAGTGGTGTCCTCTGATGCTTATGTAATTGTTGCCGCTCGAAGCTCGAAAAAATAAATAAACAATGTGAAATTGAATATAACTTTCAATTTAATATACGAAAACAGATAAAATGGACGTTTCGGGGTTTCCCTTTATCAACAAAACAGGATAAATGA
>NC_088362.1:6254775-6264775 GCF_034508935.2 Berghia stephanieae
AAAAAATGAAAAATTTTTTTAATGGTTTTTTTTTTCCTCTGAACCCCATTTTCCGATAGTTTTCGACCCAGATCAATTACACCATGCGTCATTACGAGGGAAGTGACTTTACGACTGTTAAGCGTATTCTATGACCAGAAGGATTTTTTTTTCGCCACACCGCCTTTTTTTTTTTTTTTTTTTTTTTTTCCTTTTTTTTTTTTTACTATATCGGTTTGAAAACATTCCCCAGCATACAAAAAAATATTTCATGACTTTCATCCCAAGAACATTTCAAACCAACCCTTTTTTTGTGAGGAAAACATCTCAGCATCCCATTTTTTTTAAAATTTAAAACATTTTGAAACCTACCAAGGGCATTTCAAATAAACCCAAATCAATCGCCCAAATTCTAAAAAATACCCAAAGCTACCACCGGGGAATGAGTAACCTACCTTCCCAGCGTGAAACCACCCCCACCTGTACGGGCCTTCAAATAACCATTACGGGTTTTTCCCCGGGAGGACCAGCGATACTTTTGACCAGAAGGAGGATTTTATTATTCGCCACTGCCTCTCTTTTTCTTTTCCTTTTTTCTTTTTTTTTACAATATCTGTGATGAAAACATTGCAGCAGACAATAATAATTTCATGCTTTCATCCTAAAGGAAATTCAAACAACCAATCGCATCCCCCAAATTTCTATCAAACCCCAAATCACTCACGCACAGCCAAATGACTCCCACCTTACCTTGACAACCACCCCCACCTTATATCCATTCAAATAACCAGTTGAATGAGTCTCCAGGAGGACAAGCGATACGTTTGACCAGAAGGATTTTGTTTGGATCACGTGACGCTCTTTTTTTTTTTTCTTTTTCAATTTTGAAATTTGGCGCCACTCATTTATAGCACAGCAATGTTTGTAACGAATATCAAAACTATACGCTGTTTGTGTGGTTATTAATAGTATCAGTTTATTTTTATGGTTCCTTTTTCCCATTGTTTTTTGCTTCTCCACTTTCATGTATGTTGTCATCAAATTGTTGATTTATTGGCGAAAGCATAAGATTGAATAAACTTTGAAACTTTGAAACTTTGTTAAAATATTGTAATGAAATAAATTGTTTCATTTATTTTTTATAATTTAAGTATATTATTATTTTACCTTTATATCATTCGTGTGCGCGCGCCTGTGCGCGCGCGCGCGTGTGTGTGTGTGTGTATTAGTACATGGACTGAATTTGTATAATATTTGGCTAAAAACCAAAGAGACAAATTGAGTATTGTTCCTTATTCAATCAAAGTTTTGCTGTTGCTTTTTCTGACCTCTTTGTTCATATCTATCAAGGTAATTGGGCAACTGAATCTATATTAAATCTGGTGGAAAGTATTTAGAAAGTTATCCAAATGAAGTAGGAAGTGCATTTTGGTACAATAGAGGTGTAATCCTCGTTGATTTCCTACCACAGGGAGCCAGTGTCAAAACTGAACGCGACAAATAGACCTGGAAGCAACTGAACTGAAAGCAAGACTTCGTCGAGGAACTGAGGAGAGATCTGATACCATCGTCCCTCATTGCCCCCCAGTGACAAACCTTGCTTTGATATCAGTAACAGGAGACATTGGGTGACTGTGAATCGGCTTCGGTCGAGGAGCTGCCTCACGGCCAGTGCGCTTAATCTTTCTACTTGTCCAACATGTACCCGCTGTGGGCAAGAACCTGAGACGGCAGAGCATCTAGTCGAACAGTGTGATATGACGATGCTACCCGGCGGGTTTGCGACAGTGCACGAATGCGGACCGGCCTTTGCTGATTGGGTCAATCGTCATAACATAATAGTGTGAGAACCATAAGAGGCTGCTGCCGTATTCTGAAAAACCACATTTATTTAGAATTTTTGTCAACTTTTTCAAAATTATATCGATTATCTAAAATAATGTTCCTCTTGTCAAAAGCTCTAAAACCTGGGACTTTAATGCCTGGTAAAACTTCCCTGGTTTAAGAATTTTGACAAAGATGAAGGTAACTTTAAACAATCGATATTCATTGAAGGACGAGTTTTCTGTCCAAATTTTTTGAAAGTACGGCATTGCGGATGGTTCAAGGAAATTCTAAGAGCTGGGGATGGATTCACAGACTGTCTCGACAAATTCCAACTGGAAACGTAACTTACTGCCTCTTCCGTTTTTTTTTTTGTTTTTTTTTTTTAATTTAATTTAATTTTTTATTTTACTTTTTTCTTTTTTTTTTTTTGTACAAGACCCCATGTTGAGCAACCCTCGGACCCCGACCAACCACCCACCTTCTACTATCTGATACCCACCTCCCTCCCCCCCCCCCCCCCCCCCCCCCCCCCTTACATTATCCACACGCACAAACACACACGCACACACACATGCGCGCACTCACACAAATATATATACAAACACACACACACACACACAAATACACAAACACACACACACACCCATGCTCACACCCATTCACGACTCTCCTGGGAGGGGGACCCGACCTAATTATTTAGCAGGTGACGTCATAAGCCCCTGACATCTCTCTCGATCTGAACAGACAGGATGAATCTATTGCATTGATAACATGAGGTCCTTGGACAAGGCACAAAAGAAAATTGAGGAGTCCCACTTGTTATTGGATAATGTTGAATAGAACCCCCCACCACCACCACCCCCCTTCACTGTCATTGTCAAGTTAACAAATTGACCGAGTTACCCAGTTTGGCTAATTATTGGAGCAAGTAACAAGAATGAAAATCCAGATTGGCCCCATAATTTGTTCAACGTTCGAACAGTTCAAGATCACGTTCCTTATAAAATACATTGGGGGAGGGGGGGGGGGAAGAGAGGGATAAATAATTAATTCTTTTAACTATATTTATTCATAAGATCTGTAACACCGGAGTCTATTCTGAAAACTAGGACTCGTTCATTCTCGGACACCGACATTTATACTCTCCAACATTAAAAAAAATTAACCTTTGCTTTTAAAAAAAATATTTTAAAAATTTAGCTTTATATAGCGCAATATCCACTAAATGTACTCAAAGCGCTTTACATGGGTTCCCTGGTCAACAGGGACATTTAACATGTAGGACAGAACATGACGCCTGTTAGGCGATATTACCAGACCATATAGCCGCTAAGAAGAAAAAAACATTACAACACCTATTAATAACATGGCTACACTATTCAAACAAATGTAACGACCTCATGTCATCTTGAAGACATCAAAACATATTACCTATCTAGTATGCAACTACCACCCACATTAACTCACTCACCCCTAACACCGACTATATCCGTAGTATACCCGGGGTTACTTTTACCCCATGCCTATTTATTACATTTTTTTATGAGACAAATTATAGGCGTAGTAATCAAAACTAATGGTTCTAAATTTTTACTGTTAATGTAGTTGAATAAAACTATCTATCCACATGTTCATTTTTAATACTTTTTTTTCCCCAATTTTGTCAAAGTAGCAAAAATCTCTAGGATTGAGTGAGTTAACAATGGTCAACTCAAGTTGGACCATTTCCTCCCTTTTCTTTCCTGAAGTATTTTTTCCCACATCTTGTGACGATTTTTACATGACTTCTACCGTCGGTGTGAATCTTAAAATTTGTTGAAATCTATAGATAGTATGCGCTAGGCTAAGAAGCTCACAACATTGTCATCCGGAAGTATCACGGACCAACACACAAAACCTTAAACGTTATAGTTTATAGTCACTAATACAGTTTAGTGAATATTACTCATAAACGTGGATGGCAAAAAAAACAATAACAATGACCCGAGTGACGTCAACTTCGATCTATCTATATCTGCCTTTGCGTTGTTTGAAATTATAGAATTTCTTATCTTAATGTTATCTAAATTTTCTTCTTTGAATTTTTGTTTAAACTTGAGTAACCTTCATTGGTTTACTATGTTACTTTCTCTCTATTCGCCCATCTATCCATCGATCTGTTTATCGATATATCTATCTATCTATCTATCTATCTATCTATCTATCTATCTATCTATCTATGCAGCTATATATCTAATGTTTTTACCTATCTGAAATCATTCGATCTAGCTATCGATTTATTTATCTACTAGCTATTTATCTATCGATTGACCTACCTATTTATGTACTCTCTCTCTCTCTCTCTCTCTCTCCTCTCTCTCTCTTCTCCATCTCTCTTCTCCTCTCTCTCTCCTCTCTCTCGCCGAGTTTTTCTTCTTTATTTTTAGACTGTGAGTACTCACTTCGAAATAGAATCAACAGTTGATTGGCCAATTCAAATTCTTCCCAAATCAACAAGTGTGATCTCGTTGACAACCACCAATTGGTTGGTTCAAAAAGACATTTCGTCGCGTTCAAGACAGACAGGTGTGTATTTGTATTCTGTATTGGTATGCGTGTGTACGTGTGTGTGTGTGTGTGTGTGTGTGTGTGTGTGTTGAATGGAACGTGAGCGCAGGTGGCACACGACAACCCGATTGAGGACAGTGAGTGGTCGTGCGTCTTTGGAAAACTCACACAACTTATTGTTATTATTATGTTTCATTACTGTTGAACGGATAATGGTCATGCCGAGATCTATTCAAATCAGATTTTGATAATGGGGGGTTGAATCAGCTGGTTGGGAGTTATTGGAGGGGGGAGGGGGGAGGGTGAGTTCGGCATGTGACACACATAGTCATGTTGTAATAATTACAATGTTGAGCTACAGGTGCTCGCTGGAGCGTAGTCAGAACTTCAGACATTAGGTCTTGTATTTTTATATTTATTTTTTTTTTTCGTCAAAACGGCATCAATGGTTTACTGGTAGTTTGTCAGGCGGATCCTCTTGCATTTTCCAAAAGTTTGTTTCTTTTTGTATGCTTTATTTTGTTTTGAGGGAGGGGGGGGGGGGGGGGGGGGGGTGTTTAGTTGGGTATTTTTTAAAATATTTTATTTGCTTTTTTTTATTTGGGGGGGGGGGGGGGGGTATTTATTTATTTATTGTGTGTGTGTTTTTTTGGTTTTGTTTTGCTTTTTTTTTTTGCTTTATAAAATAAGTTGAAATTTCGTTCCGAAACTGATTTTTTTTCAAACAACTGAAGGACATCGAAATTGAGCGTAAAGTCTACCATTTTGGAGCCTAATTTGCATATTAAAAAAATTCATGCAGAAAAGTTATTTTCTTCGTTATAGTACATGTTACGTGTTGATGTTGGTCAGGGAACCTTGTAAAGCGCTTTGAGCACGTTTATTGGATATTGCTCTATATAAAAGCTCAAGTTTTGTTTTTGTTTTTGTTTTTTGTTTGTTTGTTCGGTTGATTGTTTGTTTTTTTCTTTTTTTTTTTTTTTGTGTTTCTTTTGTTTTTTTTTTTTTTTTTGTTTTTTTTTTTTTTTTTGGTGGTGGGGGGGGGGGGGGGGGGGGGGGGGGGGTATTAGTTTAACATTTTTGGATTTGCCACTAATTCTGTGCTCGTTGGTGACATTGGCAACAATTTAACTTGGGCTGTAAGAAACTATTTCAACCCCTAACTCTATTTTTTTTAATGATATTAATTCTCTCCTTACCAGCCATTTTCAGATTTTCCCCAAAATTGCACACCAAACTAACACAAAAATAGATTTTTTATCACTCAAACACAACACGCAGTAAGTTCTTGCGATAAATAATTTCCTTAGTTAAACAAGCTCTACAGCACACTGTTCATTTTCTTTAAATTTTAGGATATAGATACAAAGAAATTTGAATATGAAAAAATGTTGGTGTTATCGTAACGAATGTGACGATTTTCCTATAGTTGTAAGGAGGGGTTAACTACAGTGAATGACATAATCAGTCGGATTGTGAAAAGGTTTGAACTGAGATATTACCAAGTTTAATTAAAGGTCAATTTTTATCAAAAACGAGTTCTTGTCGTATATTTTCGGGAAATATCCAAGCTTGATGTCACTTCTAAATGTTTTTATTCACAGCTAGTCAAGTTGAAAAAGTATGAAATTGAGAAAAGTTGTTGGATACCTTTCCCAAACATATGACCATAACTTCATGAAAAATCACCCGATTTACTTAAAATAAAGATTAAAATGTTCTGGGCGGGGAGCATATTCTTTCAGAAAATGAAAAAAAAAAATGGAAATCCAAAATTTTCACATTCCGACTGATTATGTGCGGCTATGTGGTCTAGTGGTATGACAGTCGCTTTCGGATCGGAAGGTCCTGGGTTCGAGCCTCGCTCGGCGCGTAGTTGAATCCTTGGAGAAAGCTCTTTACTCACATTCTCTCACCGTACTCAGGTGTTAAATGAGTACATGGCCGTTAACAGCGTTGTCCTCTGTCCGAAATAAAACTGTAACATCGCCTACAGGCGTCATGTCTCGTTCTACATGTTAAGTGTTGCTGTTGGTCAGGACCATTTGCAAAGCGCTTTGAGCATGTTTAGTGGATATTGCACTATATAAAAGCTCACGTTTTTTGGGGTGATTTTGATAGTTAACAATTTTTGGATTTGCCACTAATTCTGTGCTCGTTGGCAAATTGGCAACAATTTAGCGTGGACCGTAGGGAACAACTATTTCGACCCCGAACCCTATTTTTAAAAAAGAATATAGATAGTATGCGCTTGACTAAGGAGCTCACAACATTGCCATCTGGAAGTATAAACGGAAGGTTTATAGTCTGGTTAATACAGTTTAGTGAGAATTACTCATAAACGCGGATGACAAAAAAACAATAACAACGACCCGAGTGACGTCAACTTCATTCGATCTATAGATAGTTCGAAGATGACGTCGCTCAGGTCTTTGTTTTTGTTTTTTGCCATCCGCGTTTATGATTAATGCTCACTGAACTGTATTAACCTGACTATAAACGTTCATGGATACACACAGTTTTGTGTGTTGGTCCGTTATACTTCCGGATGGCAATGTTATGAGCTTCTTAGCCAAGCGCATACTATCTATTCAACGACTAAAAATACTAAAAATATATAAATCTAGGTCATCTTCAAACCTTATGTCTTGAACCTTTGAGGCCAGGGCAGACATTTAAAAGAGCGCCTAATAGACATCATTTTATCATCCCTAACCACTGAGATTCCTATCTTGAATAGAAACATATTATGCTTTTCTTTTTATAACAATACGATTCTAAGTTATTTATAATGGCCACTGTTTTTATTGACACCTAGCACGGCGAGTGTCTGTAGTCTGTCGTATCCAGGATAGCATGTGTAGATAAGTCTATAACGACCATCATTGCACATAGTGTTACTTTTAGCCAAGCAGGGCGTTTTGACTGGCCAGACTTCCGCCACTCGCAATACAAAGACAGTACTAGAACATTTAAAAGCAGGGAATTTTTTTTTAATGGAAAAGAAAAAACAACCAACAACCCCCCCCCCCCCTCAAAAAAAAAAGAAATAAACAAAAAATATTAATAATAATAATACTAAATAATAATAATATAAATAATAATAATAATAATAATAAATAATAATAATAATATAAAATAATAATAATAATAATAATAATAATAATAACAACAACAATAATAATAATAATAATAATAATAATAATAATAATAATAATAATAATAATAATAATAATAGTAATAATAATAATAATAATAATAATAATAAAATAATAAAATAATAAAATAATAATAATAATAATAATAATAATAATAAATAATAATAATAATAATAAAATAATAATAATAATAATAAAATAATACAAAAACAAGAAGAAGAAACAGTAAAAATACAACAAACAAAAAATATAACCGAAAAAAAGAACAAAAACAAAGAACAACTGATTGTTGTAACTCTCTCTCTCTGTAAATTCGAAGAATGTTGGAGTAATTTTGCAAAATTCCCCGCTTATCGATGAAGCATTGATCTTATCATTAAATTACTTACTTTTTGCTATAAAACGAAGTCTGCCATTCGAACTGAGTACCTGGCCGTTAACAGCGTTGTCTCTGTCCGAAAATTGTAATATCGCCTAACAGGTGTCATGTCCCGTCCTGAATGTTAAGTGTTGCTGTTGGCAAGGGACCCCTTGTAAAGCGCTTTGAGCACGTTTAGTGGATATTGCGCTACATAAAAGCTCAATACTACTACTAACTAGTTACAAATGTCCGTTTGTGATCCGTACAGTGAATCACGTCTTTTGTCAGAATAAAATTGAAGAAGTAAATTGAGTTTATCTAAAGTGACAGAGATCAGAATTTAAAGATGTCTTAAAATTTATGACCCACCGTATCAAAGCGTATTATGTCGGGATCCACTCGGTAAGGGAAATTGAATTCATAGCCACAAAGATCCAACTTGGGTTTAATTTCTGTACGGTATCGTGGAGTATAAAGACTATTTCTTGCATTGCAAAAACTTCTGAGCTCCAATTTCTCAGCATTTTATCTCTAAATTCAATTTTTGGGGTCTGAATCATCCCGACATAATACCGTTTTGAGACGGAGAGTCAAATTTATGAAACAAAATTAAATGCACTCTCGTCAATAAAGAAATTTATTCAAAGTTTCAGTATTAATATTATCTTTTACCCACCAAAATATATTATAAGGGATGTGATATATTTTGTTTTGTTTGTTTTAATTTGTTGTTTTTTATTTGGGGGGGGGGTGTTTATTTTTTGTTTTTTTTTGTTTTTGTTTGTTTTTGTTTTTGTTTAGTTCTGTTTTGTTTTATGTTTTTGTTTGGTTTGTTTTTTTTTTGTGGGTTTTTTTGGTATGTTTTTTTTTTGGTTTTTTGTTTTTTTTGTTTTTGTTTTTTTGTTTCATTTTTTGTTTCGTTCCGTTTAGTATTTTTGATTTGACGGGGGGGGGGGGGGGGGGGGGGGGGGGGGGGGGGGGGGGGGGGGGGGGGGGACCTTCCGATCCGAAAATAGTGTCATACCACTAGACCACATAGCCGCACAAATCAACATTAATTTCTTATAAATCTTATGTTTTCAACGATTTACCTTCTAAGAGTATCTACTCTTTGAAAATCAAATATCGAAAGGGATTCCCTCACTTCACTAAAAAAAAAATGCGTATACTAAAAAAAAAATATTAAAAAAAATATATGTGTTGATAACAATATACTGATTGGTTGTTCGAGGCAGTATAGGCCATAGGCGTCGGGCCACCCGTGGTGATAAAGGGGGGACGGGGGGAAAGAAAAGATAAAATTGTGTCTCGTGGTCATTAGACATTCCAAGGATTATAGCTTTATAACCTATTGTAACAGCTGCTGCTGCTGTTGTTGCTGTTGTTGCTGTTTTTGGGGCGGTTTTTCTTGTTTGTTTTTTTTTTTTTTTTTTTTTGTTTTGTTGTTTTTTTTTTTTTTTTTTTTGGGGGGGGGGGGGGGGGGGTTTTGTTTTTTTAAAAACTGTTTTGTTTCGTTTTTTGTTTTTTTTTTCTTTGGGGGCGGGGGCAGGGGGGTTTGTTACCCTTTTCGGGTAAGTTTGGCTGCCCTAGATGGTAGAGCACGAAAAGGTTTAAAACGCAAAGGAACCGTGATCGATCCCAGAATGAAGGCAAGATTTAAAAATGCAAAACAAATTCATGTGGAGATTAATAGACATTCCAAGGATTTTAGCTTTATGATCTATTGTAACAGACGCTGCTGCTACTGGAGCTGTTGCTGTTACTGCTGCTGCTGCTACTGGAGCTGTTGCTGCTACTGCTACTGGAGCTGTTGCTGCTACTGGGGCTGTTGCTGCTACTGGGGCTGTTGCTGCTACTGCTGCTACTGGGGCTGTTGCTGCTACTCCTACTGGAGCTGTTGCTGCTACTGCTACTGGAGCTGTTGCTGCTACTGCTACTGGAGCTGTTGCTGCTGCTGCTACTGGGGCTGTTGCTGCTACTGGAGCTGTTGCTGCTACTGCTGCTGCTACAGGAGCTGTTGCTGCTACTGCTACTACTACTGGAGCTGTTGCTGCTACCGATGCTTCGATTGCAGATTTTTTTGCTCTTATATTATGGCTTGTCGTGTAAACAAGATATGTCCCAGTTG
>NC_088362.1:6269775-6283657 GCF_034508935.2 Berghia stephanieae
TTTACGTAAGATTAAAATGACTATCAACTTGTTAAAAAGTCGCTTTCTTTGAAAGATTTTTTGTTTTGTCATTTTAGTCTATCGAATGTAACACCAATTTGAAAGTTTTGCGGTAAAAATGAGAAAAGCATGTTTTAGCAGATTTGAAGTTTGAAGCAGCTCTCTCTCTCTCTCTCTCTCTCTCTCTCTCTCTCTCTCTCTCTCTCTCTCTCTCTCTCTCTCTCTCTCTCTGTCTCTCTCTCTTCCCGCCTTCTTCTCTATGATTTTTTGCACACCACCTACTCTGGTTTTCTTTCTCTAGAGACGGACCTTGGGCAACAAAATGCTTAGCAAAATCAACACAATGATAGGCAAAGACCCTTATGAAATAAATAATGATATTATAAACATCATAACTAACAACACACTCGTCACTCTTCACGAAAACTGGAAATAATTTCAATGTTTAACTCGGTATAAAAAGAGCGCTCTTAGAATATGGAATGTATAGAGGGTTGATTGTGAGTAAATTCTTCTTCTTCTTCTTCTTCTTCTTCTTCTTCTTCTTCTTCTTCTTCTTCTTCTTCTTCTTCTTCTTCTTCTTCTTCTTCTTCTCCTTCTCCTTCTCCTTCTCCTTCTCCTTCTCCTCCTCCTCCTCCTCCTCCTCCTCCTCCTCCCCCTCCCCTCCCTCCTCCTCCTCCTCCTTCTTCTTCTTCTTCTTCTTCTTCTTCTTCTTCTTCTTCTTCTTCTTCTTCTTCTTCTTCTTATTCTTCTTCTTCTTCTTTCTTCTTCTTCTTCTTCTTCTTCTTTTCTTCTTCTTCTTCTTCTTCTTCTTCTTCTTCTTCTTCTTCTTCTTCTTCTTCTTCTTCTTCTTCTTCTTCTTCTTCTTCTTCGACATAGACACCTCATACGTTGGAAGACAAGCCCAGCTGTTTTGTTATAATTCTTCTCAATTGAACTCTGCAGAGAACCCAACAGACCACGGTCCATGTCCTTTCTAAAGATAGTCACTCTGCATCAGTGGGACATAGCCATGTCGCCCACTTGCAATATTTGTTGTAATGGAACCCGAGAAACTTCTTAAAAGGCTCGAAGATAATTCCACGGCTCTCATCAGTGGGTGCTGGCGGCTCGCCCATTTGCGCTCGTTGTGGTATAATGGTCCGGGAGTCCGGAGGCTTAACTGTAGAGTACCTGATTGAGCATTAAGATATGAAGTGAGTAGAAAAGTGCCAGAAGACAATAGAGAATAAAAAATTTTCGCGGCGGTGGTGGGGTTTGAACCTGCAACCTTATTGGTACGACAACTCCGCCTGGCAGGTGAGAGCGTGGCTCTACAGTGTGAGCTATCCATGAACACAAAAATATTCGTTTCAAACCCAAGTCATTTCTAGATCCCTCTCTCACCCACTTCTGAGACCGCTGATTCGGTCGCCCACCACCATCGCGAAGTATTTTGACCAGCGGTTAAGCTTAATAGCCAATATTCTCAACACCACCGCCGCGAAAAATTTTTATTCTCTATTGTCTTCTGGCACTTTTCTACTCACTTCATATCTTGTTGTTACCAACATAAGTGCCTGCTCCACTCACTTTTCTGAATTAAAAATTCACCCCATACACCGGAGCATACTCAATGTCTCAATCGTTTCTATGTTATATGTTTGTGATGAGAATATTGGCTATTAAGCTTAACTGCTGGTCAAAATACTTCGCGATGTTGGTGGGCGACCGAATCAGCGGTCTCAGAAGTGGGTGAGAGAGGGATCTAGAAATGACTTGGGTTTGAAACGAATATTTTTGTGTTCGTGGATAGCTCACACGGTAGAGCCACGCTCTCACCTGCCAGGCGGAGTTGTCGTACCAATAAGGTCGCAGGTTCAAACCCCACCACCGCTGAGAAAAATTTTTATTCTCTATTGTCTTCTGGCACTTTTCTACTCACATCATATCTTGTTGTTACCAACATAAGTGCCTGCTCCACTCACTTTTCTGATGGAGCATTGCATTGTGACTGGGCAGTTTAAGGTTAGTTCGTGAATGGGGGAAAATTTTCGAAGATCGTCATTACATTGTGCGGCTATGTGGTCTAGTGGTATGACATTCGCTTTCGGATCGGAAGGTCCTAGGTTCGAGCCTCGCGCTCGGCGCACAGTTGAGTCCTTGGAAAAGACTCTTTACTCACATTCTCTCACCGTACTCAGGTATAAAATGAGTACCTGGCCGTTTACAGCGTTGTCTCTGTCCGAAAAATTGTAATATCGCCTAATATGCGTCATGTCCCGTCCTACATGTTAAATGTTGCTGTTGACCAGGGACCCTTTGTAAAGCGCTTTGAGCACATTTAGTGGATATTGCGCTATATAAAAGCTCATTTTTAAAACTCATTTTATTGCTGCACTGTAATTAATATTATCTTTATTACAGGAGTACAAGTATTTCTTCAGTAATCTAAGGGGGAAATTTATTTCTTTGCCTCTCCAAGGTAAGCAAAATGCCAGCCGCAGGACAGCACCGCAAAGTGAGCATCAAGAGCTAACTTGTCTTTGACTCAAGTTTTTTAAAAATAACAAAACAAACAATTACACACACACACACACATACACACAAAAAAACCAAACTCCAAAAGACTTAAGTATCGAATTTATATTTGAATTTGCTTTTTGACCTCGTCATGATCTCTCTAAATAAATAACAATGTGAAATTGAATGTAAGCTTCGATTTAATATACGAAAACAGATAAAAATGACGTTTCGGGTTTCCCCTTTTTCAACAAAACAGGATGAATGAAACGCTACAGACGAATGAGATAATGTGGTAGTGGCGATATTAAGATGAATGATTCATTTCATCTGTTTTCGTATATTATTAAATTGAAGCTTACATTCAAGTTCACGTTGTTATTTATTTCTTCGAGCTTCGAGCAGCAGCATTTACATTTTTTCATGATTTCTCTCAACGACATAACACCACTTAGAGGAGGTGGGTCACCAAAATTATATTTAAAAAGAGCTTTTATATAGCGCAAAAATCACTAAATGTGCTCAAAGCGCTTTACAAGGGGTGCCTGACCAACAGCAACACGTAACATGTAGAACGAGACATGACGCCTGTCAGGTGATATTACAATTTTTACGGACAGAGACAACGCTGATAACGACCAGGTACTCATTTTACACCTGAGTACGGTGAGAGAATGTGAGTAAAGAGCCTTTTCCAAGGACTCAACTAGGCGCCGAGCGAGGCTCGAACTCAGGACCTTCCGATCCGAAAGCGAGTACCATACCACTTGACCACATAGCCGCACAAATTATGACCTGAGAGAAATTCAGTCCCATCGTCTAATTATGACCTTGGAACAATGCGAAAAAGAAAAAAAAGAAATAGAAAGAATATATTTTTTTAAAAACACACCATGACACATGCTTCAGAAGATTGGCAAAGGATAGAATTTACGTAACAATGAATCGACAGAACAAACAATGTATGTACTATTTTAGCCATCTTTTCCTATTCGATTATTTTTGCCAGTAAAAATACTTTTACTTCACTATCGATAGATTGATTGAAATAATCGCTAACTTGTCATACATTCCCAAACTTGATATTTCTGTAAATTCTCAAATTTAAGGCATATAATAACATGTTACAGTGTCATTTTAATATATTGATACAGATAATGCTGATACAACAAAGCGACATTTTTTTTCAGGCCAAAATGAGAAGAAGAAAAAAAGTGTTTTATTATTTTATGGCAGTATTTATTCACATTTTATCACCGTTTGAAGATTGTGGAAATTGAGCCTAAGTATCCTGTAAACCCCCGTTCACTGCTTACCTTAGTGGTAATTATTTTATTTTACAGGCCCCCATTACGTAAGGTTACGAATTCCGAATTGCGACACACGCAATAAGAAAATAGATATTAAACCTGATTTAACATTAAGGTTGGAGCATTGAGTGAGACCAATAGGGAATGAGATTAGCGGAAGAGTAGCGTCCCTTGATTTGACGTCACCCATAGTCTGTGACGTCACCGGCGGAAAAAGTATTAGAGAGAGAACGTCATGTTGGTTGTGCGCATGCGTCTCTCGTCCTCGCTTGTCTTTCTATGGGTGACGTCCAATCAAGGGACGCTACTCTTCCGCTAATCTCATTCCCTATACGGAAACCTTCCAGCATTTCCACAAACACAAAACTTCAAATCTTTAACTTTAACACTAATGTAAATTTGTAAATTGGGGGGAAAAAAGAGGGGGGGGGGGGGGGGGGGGGGGCTATAAATATGATTCCAGTTTGACATTTCCACGCAAAACTAAAGAACAATAAATCATCATCACCATACGGAGAGTGTTCTGTAAACCATGGCGTCCACTGTGGAGAGAATCTCAATGCCAATAAAGTACGGCAAAATATTCATGATTAAATATTTTCATAACCAGTGCTGAATACTTTTACACGTCAGCAACAGAGCGCTTGACAATATAATTTTGAAGACAGGAAAGTACAATATTTAAAATATTTACCACCCAACATAATGTAATATGAAAGTTAAAAGATTAAAGATTTGCATGAACAAACACGACGCAAGGAAAAATGTGACAAAAGGAAAAGAATTTGAACTAGTATCAGGAGTGGATTCCTTTAGCAAAATTGCAGATTTCGACCGCCTTAAAGTCCCACCTCGACTCTAGGAAAGACATCCCACTGAAGGACAAAACATTCATAATTATTTTCCAAGCACCTTAATGTTGACTTACTTCACATATATTATTATTAAAATAATGGAATGGGCTGGATGAACTAGTCATCATGGCACCACACCTAAACGATTTCAAGGCCCGACTGACATGGGCCCGCGCCCAATGAGGACGCCGCTGAAATACAACCAGACCATTGGTTTCTTCAGCGCCAACCATACAGATACAGATATGCCTTTTACTTAGCTCCTGGCGAAGCAAAGGGCCTCAACAGTACTCTTCCATCTTCTTCTGTCCTAGGCCTCACACTAGGTAAGATTGGACACGCGCAAATCTTGGTGAGTCTCCACCTTCAAGCCTGTTCAGACTATCGCTTGCCCTGTGGGGTTCCATTCGAGAGCCAGATTGGTAAATGTTACAGGGCTCTTTCCGAAGGGTATGGCCAACCCATCGCCACTTTCTGCGCTTGATCTGGACCCATACATTTGCTCTTGGTTTGTTCTCGTCCAAAGATCAGTGTTTGGGAATTGCCATCTGGCCGCCCAGTTGCCATATTCATTTGCGCACACCTACAGACTTTATTACCGGACCGATTTCGACTCAAAGTATTCGTCTCGATCTATGTCAATTTCCACAATACAGTAGGATGATAATTAAAACAGATGAGTGTCTGTTCGTAATAGCCTTTATTTCAATGCGAATATTGCGGTAACTGGTTTAAATATGTGACCCTTCGCCTCAAAACGGTATGAAGTCGGGATGGTTAAGATGTTGAAAATTGAATTTAAAGCCTTAAATATCAGAATTGTGTTAAGTTTGTATGTTTTATTGATGAGAATGGATACCATATTTTAGGGCGCTGATGCCAACAATTTATATTTTTGACCAGTTTTAGCATTAAATTCACCTTTTAAGCATCTGGTTTGTTCGACATAATACCGTTTTGAGACGAAGGGTCACATATGCATTCAATTGTGTGTTTGTATGTGTGTGAGTGTGTGTGTGTGTGTGTGTGTGTGTGTGAAAGAGAGAGATAGAGATAGAGATAGGTAGATAGATAGATAGAGAGAGAGGGCGAGAGAGAGAGAGAGAGAGAAGAGAGAGAGAGAGAGAGAGAGAGAGGAGGAGAGAGAGAGAGAGAGAGAGAGAGAGAGGGCGAGAGAGAGAGAGGAGAGAGAGAGAGAGAGAGAGGAGAGAGGGAGAGAGAGAGAGAGGAGAGAGGGCGAGAGAGAAAGAGAGAGAGAGAGAGAGAGAGAGAGAGAGAGATCGTTTCTTTAACTTCAAAAATAATGATTTTGAATTAAAATCAATGATGTTCTTTATCTAGTTCATTCACAAACATATTTTGAGATCACCATGCTGAAAGACACAGCTTGACAAAATATTATGCAGTGGTGACACAGAAATAAACATAACAGTATGGAACTTAAAGGGAAACATGCAAATGACATCTTTAAAAAAAATAGGTCTATTTTTGAGATTGGGGATTTCTGTGGAAAGAAGCTAACACCAGGAATGTAGAAAGCAAATATGGATGTTTACCTTGACAACGAACGGATCTCCATTAATGAACGATGCGGTGGCCGTGTGCAAAAATGTCGCCTAGTTTTTGACGGGAGTTATCGCCAGTGTTATCTTTTCTCATCGTAGCTTTTGTGGAAAACCACCAAAGACGTTATCGTTTTCTCACGATCCGATCATCAGAAACTACGAATCAGATGTGTGTGTGTGTGTGTGTGTGTGTGTGTGTGTGTGTGTGTGTGTGTGTGTGTCTGTGTCTGTGTCTGTGTCTGTGTGTGTGTGTGTGTGTGTGTGTGTGTGTGTGTGTGTGTGCCGAATACGACGACACCGGCGAGTTGTTAAACACGGCACTGCTTCGTCCTCCTCCGTGTTGTATTTTGTCGCCCTTTGTGACTGTTATCATTTACCAAATTTATTACACTTCCATTGTGTATTGACTTGATGTAATCTATATCTGACTAGCTACCTACTATACATTCACAACCGCATTTTTGCACCAATTTTCCAAGCTCTACGCCCTACGTGTCTCATGGCAGATAGATAGACTGCTGTTTTGTAAAGAATGCTGGGTTTACCATTCCTGATAGCGGCGGACCAAGAGTATCCACAACTGATTATTATAGTATATACGAAATCTACAGAATTTCTATGTAAAACAATTTCACGGCTTGCAGGATAACTGGATGAAGAACGAGCAGAGACTGACATACATACTAAACTACGTGTATTCACATTACTTACCTGCTGTTACCTACAACACTCCTTTGCATGTATTTGTTTTTTGCTTTCCTTTTTTTTTTCAGTAACTTTTTTTTTGAGTTGACAAATGGTCTGTGCCCGAAGGATTACATTTTTTAAGCCTCCATTACCGACGTGTACATATATGCAGGTCTGACATCCGAACCCACTTATGGGCCTGGTTTAACATGGTTGTAATGGACAATATTTTGTGGTAACTTTTTTGGGTTGACAAATTAATTGTCTGTACTCGAAGGATTACATTTTTGAAGCCTCCTTTTATTTTACCCATTGCTAGATCTCCCCGTGTGGTGTCCGGGGTCCCTCAACTGAGAGGGTCAAGAATAGCCCAACGCCAAGCCAGCGTGTCGTAAAAGGCGACTAATGGTGTGTGATTCCCCCATCTTTGAGTCACCTGGTCCTCCAGGTTGGGGGTTGGCAAAGGGTTAACACCCCTTTCCGTTAAACTCAAACCGTTACAGAAACACAGACAGACAAACTAAATCCTTTTTTTAGCTTGGGCGACCGAAGAGTTTCTGGAATTACAGAATTTATGAAGGACAACAGACAAAGCGAAAGGACTCTGCTGACCCGATGACGTCTTCGCCAAACAAGCAGCTTCGAATTGCGTCGTGGAACGTTCGCACCATGTATGAAGCAGGAAAAGCTCTCAAGTTGTGACTGAGATGAGAAGATACAGGCTGCATATACTTGGAGTAAGCGAAACCCACTGGATACAATCCGGACAGAAACACCTCAAGTCTGGGGAGAAGATTTTATATTCAGGGAGAGGGGACGGGATTCATACACAGGGAAGTAGGAATAATTCTAAGCAAGTTTGCCCAGAAGTCACTGAGAGGATGGGAACAATGCGGAGAAAGGATCATCATGGCGTCCTTTACAACACGGAGTAAGAAGATCAGCATGAACATTGTACAGATCTATGCCCCAACAAATGATGCAACAGATGAGGACAAAGATACATTTTATGGTCTGCTACAACAAGTCATTGACAAGTTGCCAAGGAAAGACATCAACATATTGATGGGGAGATGCTAATGCAAAAGTGGGACAGGATAACGTAGGCTATGAAGGTATCATGGGACGTCATGGCATGGGAGAAATGAATGATAATGGAGAGGAGGTTTGCAAATTTCTAGTGCATTCAACAGTTTGGTGATTGGAGGATCAGTGTTCCCCCATAAGAGGATCCACAAAGCAACTTGGGTCTCACCAGATGGTGTGACAGAGAAATCAGATTGATCATTTTGTATCTCTCGTAGATTCAGACGTTCATTGGAAGATGTGACAGTACAGAGAGGGGCAGATGTTGGATCAGACCACCCACCTGCTATTGGCAAAGCTTAAGCTCCGACTCAGAAAACACGGGGCCAGATCACATACAAGAAGAAAATTCGAGGTGAATGCACTTGATGGGGAAAAGAATGAGGAATTCAAACTACAATTGAGTAATAGATTCCAACCTCTTGCTGAGCTCGAGGAGGACATAGATGTAGAGTCACATTGGGCAAAGATCAAGGAAGTCTACATAACAACTTGCCATGAGGTATTGGGGGTAAAGAAATCGGAACATAAAGAATGGATAAGTCCAACCACCTTGGACCTTATTGAAAAGAGGAGAACAAGGAAGGAACAAAGTGAATGCAAGCCGAACAAGGGCTTCAAGACTGGATGCACAAGAGCAGTATCAAGCCATAGCTAAGGAAGTCAAAAGATCTGTGAAGAAAGACAAGGAAGCATTCATGAACAGACTTGCAGAGAAAGCAGAAGCAGCAGCGACTGGAGGACACATGAGGATCCTTTATCAAACTACCAAGACACTTGCTGGAAAATATGGGAAACCAGAGGTACCAGTCAAAGACAAAGATGGGAAAACTATTTTTGGAAAAGAGGCTCAATCTGAACGATGGAGGGAACATTTCAACTGCCTTCTGAACAGACCACCACCAGACAACCAGCCAGAAATTTTTGCCTGCAAGGAATGAGCTACCAATTAGCTGTGATCCACCACGATAGCAGAGATTGTGGGTGCCATTAACAAGATGAAAAGGGGGAAAGCTGCTGGACCAGACCAGATTCCACCGGAGGCTCTAAAAGTTGATGCGAAAAGAAATGCTGAGGCCCTGCACCCACTATTTGAGAGAATCTGGAATGACGGGATATTCCCAAAGGATTGGAAGGAAGGACATCTTATCAAGCTTCCAAAGAAAGGGACCTCAGTAATTGTAATAATTATCGAGGCATCACTCTTCTTTCTATCCCAGGAAAGGTTTTCAACCGTATTATTTTAGAGAGAATTAAGAATGCAACAGATGCTAAACTGCGGGACGAACAGGCAGGTTTTCGGAAAAAACCGTTCAACCACCGACCAGATTGCCTCTCTGCGAGTCATAGTAGAACAGTCTATAGAATGGAACTCTCCTCTTATTGTCAACTTTCTGGATTACGAGAAGGCTTTCGACAGTATTGACAGAGCAACATTGTGGAAAAATTCTGGCACATTATGGACTCCCTGAAAGATAGTAAACCTCATTAAGGAAATGTATGAAGGATCAAGTTGCAGGGTTGTACATGAAGATCAGCTTACTGACAGCTTTGAAATTAAGACTGGTGTCAAGCAGGGATGCTTGCTCTCACCATTCCTGTTCATCCTTGCCATTGATTGGCTAATGAAGGAAACCTCCAAGGGAGAAGAAATGGGATACAGTGGACCCCCTGGACACAGTTGGATGATCTGGATTTTGCAGATGATCTGGCTCTTCTGTCCCACACCCAGGACCAGATGCAAGCAAAAACCAATTATAAACAGCCTCTCGGAATCAATTGGTCTAAGAATTCACCCTGCAAAGTCAAAGGTCTTGAGGATAGGTACGCGTCAAAGGAGCAGATCAAAGTAAAAGATCAGGAACTCGAAGATATAGACACTTTCTGCTATCTCGGAAGTATAATGACAAGGATGGAGGCACGGAAGCAGAGGTGAAGCACGCAATAGGAAAGGCACAGGCTGCATTCACATCTTTGAACAGAGTTTGGAGAACTAAAGATATCTCCCTTCAACTAAAGCTAAGACTTTTCAACTCAAACGTGAAGTCTGTCCTACTGTATGGATGTGAAACTTGGAACGCATCACAGGCATGTATAAGGAGGGTACAGATTTTCGTAAACAGGTGCATGCGTAAGCTACTCGAATAAAATGGATGGAATAGAATAAAAAATGAAGAAGAATGGAAAAGAAAACAGCAGAAACCAGTGGGAGAGGATATAGGAAAAAAAGACGATGGAGGTGGATTGGACACACGCTTAGAAAGAATGACTCAAATATAACAAAGAAAGTATTGGACTGGAACCCTCAGGGCAGAAGATCAAGGGGAAGGCCACAGGAAACATGGAGAAGAATTAAAGAAGTGATATACAAAGAATGGTAAGACCTGGAATGAGATAAAAAGTTGGCTCAGGATAGAGAAGGATGGAAACTGTTTGTCTGTGGCCTATACCTGACCCAGGTGAAAAAGGCAATGATGATGATGATTGCTAGATCGCTCAATGCATTTTTCGTCAAAAAAGCCCCATTTATTTTTTTCCTCGGCAAGCCGCTTTAAAAATTCTTAAAAATTCGGCATGGTGGGCTTGTGACATGACACTTGGTTTCTGTACCGGTAGGTCCCTGGTTCGAGGTCCATGTCTATGTCCTTGGAAAAGACTCTTTACTCACATTCCCTCACCGCATTCATGCGTAAAATATATACATGGCCGGAAACACCGTCGTCTCTGTCGAAAAAAACAAAAAAACAAACAACTGTAAGAGCGCTCATGTATTGTCCAATATAATCAAATGTTAGTGTTGGTATGGGACAGGGTGTACATAATATATGCAGGTCTGACATCCGAACCCACTTATTAGACATAGTTTAACATTGTTGAAATGGACAATATTTTGGGTAATTTTTAAAGATTTCCATTACAACAATGAGCCCCATAAAAAAAAAGGAATGGGTTATCAACGGCAAATAAGTGCCGCTTCTTTCCCCCTTTCGTAGATCCTGAAATTGTTCAATAAAATCTCGTTTTTTTTTCCTTTTTTTTTTAATTAAAAAAAAAAAAAACCACCCTTTAAATCCGGAAAACTATCTGTCTCACTCGACCAAGTTAAAAACACCAAAACAGATAAAGAATCCCATCACCCCCTTCACAGGTTGTGCATGCGAAACTTCAATGGTTAAACAAAAATATCATGTGGTTTAGCCCCAATGTGACTTGGATATGACACTTTCCCCCCGCCTTGGTGCCCCCGTTTCGAGCCGAAAATAAGTCCCGGCAACCCTTGTCGCAGAATCCCTGATACGGACACTGCACAGACAGATGGAAGTCTTTGGACGAATTCAATCCCTCGTGGGGGCGGGGACCTACACCCCAAAGCTTGGGGGAGGAAGTTTGCCAGCTTTGATACCATAAGGGAGACATGGGTAGCTGCAATCGACTTCGGTCGAGACTGCCAAGGGCGTCGTTACATCGGGGGGTCTAACTTCCTGTCCAATATGTCCACGCTGTGGCAAGAACCGGAGCGGCAGAGCTTGTCAAAGGGTGCTGTGACATCACCAGGGGGTTCGCGACGGGCCGATGGGATGGCTTTGCTGATTGGGTCGATGCATAAATAATAAAGTGGAACCATAAGGGGGGGGGCGCTGCCTTGGGGCCGAAAGGTCCAGGGGTCGACCCCGCCATGACGGCGCATGGTTGAGTCCTTGGAAAAGGCACTTCGGAAAAAGTATATTATTATTATTATTATTATTTATTATTATTTTTTATTATTTTTTAAAATTTTTATTAAAATTTTTAATTATTATTTTTTATTATTTTATTAACTTTACTAAGCATTAACGAGACTCTGGTGCAAAAGGATACCTAGCGGTTAACTGCGTTGTGTGAGGGAAGAAAAAAAATGAAATCGCCTAGCATGCGTTATGTCTCGTTTGCTTTTGGCTTGGGACCCCTTGTTTTGTAGTTAAACTGGCCATATAAAAGCTCATGCTTTTAAAAAAATTATTATTTTAAAACTCTCCAATCAAAACATGGCAATAAACGTAACTGTCTCACCACCAAGGTGGAAAAAATGACGGGTCTTAAATCGCACCATTTATTTTTTTTTTTTTTTAATTTCCGTGTTACAGCAGCTCTTGAAATTATTGTTTCACACAATAATTGATTTTTAAAATAATTGAACTTTTTGAGGCCGAACCCAGGACCTTTCGATCCGAAAGCGATTTACCCCCTAACCACCTAGCCTAACAATTACAACAAAACATAGACCACATTCAGAAGTCCTCGTCCACAGTCAGTTAATTTTTTTTTAAGTTGCCTTTTCTGGGTCAAGGTCATTTCGGGCCCGGTAAAATAATTACCTACGATTTGTGTTCATGGGAAAACCGGGCCCCCCCCAAAACAAAAAGCCCCCCGGCAGGCATTTTAGGTCAAAAAGGCATGTTTTACTTGGTTTTTTTTTCCTTTCGGTTTCATGAAAATAATGAAAAGGAAAATAAACGTTTAAATCGTTTTTAAATGAAACAAGTATGTAGGTATTTTCAAAACCCATCTCCCCTTATTGCAGACACGCGACAAGATCTTTTTTAAAATTTCTACACTGGTTTCCCCCCCACGAGAGTGCTCCCCGAAAAAGGGCCCCCGGGTTTTTTTCGAAAAAGTACTTTCAGAGCCAAAGGCCAAGGAGCAGTGGTTTTAAAACCCTTTTTACAGGGAAAAAGGGGAAATAGTTTTGTTTGATAACCTTTGGCCGAATTGTACCCAAACGCAAAGTACTTTTTGTCAGACGAACAGCCCCCGTCCCAACACACAAGTTGATCTCGGTCCCTTTTTGGGGAAACTAGTTTTTTCCCAAAGTTACGACGGCCCCCCCCTTTTTCCCCTGAAACGGACCGTTATCATCTTCCTTTTTACGGCGCGACCGAAAATGGCGAAAAAAAACCCCTAAAAAAAAAACCCCCCAGTTTTTTTATCATCGACATTCCCACTGACATTTTAAGTTGAAGAAGTGAGTCACCCAAACCTTGTTATTGTTTTTTTGCCATCCGCGTTTTGAGTGATTTCCCCAAAAAATGTATCAACCCCAAAAAAAGTTCATGGTTACACATAGTTTTGGGGGTTTGGGGCCTTTAACCCCGGGGTGGCAAGTTATGAGCTTCTTATCAACGCTACTATCATACCAATGTAACAACCAGAATTACAATGGCCTTTTTACCCTTAATCATGTTTTATCATGCGTCATGTAATTTTCCGGCCAGAACAAATTTTTTTTCCGGGGAAACTCTCATTATACGCATATGATGAAGCTGATTTGAAACCCCTTGATTTTAAAAAGTACCTATTTGGTGAGAATGTGAATGAGTTTTTTTTGTTTTTTTTGTTAGCTACTGGTTTTTTTTTTGTTATTTTCATCTCCAACTTAGTGGAAAAATTATTGCAGTGCAAATGAGGAGTAAAAAACCAATGTGACCCACCGCCACAAACTGGATTAAATCGGGAGAAGCAGTCTATTTGCCCAACCCTCCAAAACCAAAGGGATAGGTTGCCAATATAAATGTGCATTTTTTATTTAAATTTTATTATTATATTATTTTTATTATTATTATTATTATTATTATTATATTTTTATCATCATCCTCACATCACATCATCATCCATTATCATTTTATTTATTATTATTTTATTTTTTTTTTTATTATTATTATTATTTTATTTTTTTTTTATTATTTTTTATTATTATTTTTATTTTTTTTAATATTTTATTTTTTTATTATTATTTTTTTTATTTTTTATTATTATTTTTTATTATATTATATTATTATTATTATTATTTTTTTATTTTTTTTTTTTATTATTTTATTATTATTATTTTTTATTTTTTTTT
>NC_088362.1:6286256-6296332 GCF_034508935.2 Berghia stephanieae
CATTTGACCTCGAATGACCCTGCCGTGTGGGCGTCTTTGATGTGTGGGCGGTATCGCATGAACACGAAATCGTATGGCTAATTATTATTACCCTGGCCCGAAATGACCTCTGACCCTAGTAATAAGGCAACATTAAAAAAAAAATTAACTGACTGTGGACGTAGGACTTCATGAATGTGGTGCTATAGTTTTGTTGTAATTGTTAAGGCTATGTGGTCTAGTGGTATGACACTCGCTTTCGGATCGAAAGGTCCTGGGTTCGAGCCTCTATAAAAGTTCAATTATTAAAAATCAATTATTGTAGTGTAAACAATAATTACAAGAAGCTGCTGTAACACGGAAATTAAAAAAAAAAAGATAAATGGTGCTGATATTTAAGAGCGCCGTCATTTTTTCACCTTGGTCGAGTGAGACAGTATACGTTTATTGCCATGGTTTGATACTGGAGAGTTTAAAATAATAATTTTTTAAAAGCATGAGCTTTTATATCGCGCAGTATTCACTACATAACAAGGGGTCCCAAGCCAAAAGCAAAACGAGACATAACGCATGCTAGGCGATATTACATTTTTTTTTCCCTCAGACACAACGCAGTAAACCCCTAGGTATCCATTTTGCACCAGAGTACGGTGAGATAATGCGAGTAATAGTAATAATAATAATAATAATAATAATAATAATAATAATAATAATAATAATAATAATAATAATAATAATAATAATAATAATAATATACTTTATTCATCGAAGTGCCTTTTCCAAGGACTCAACCATGCGCCGCTCATGGCGGGAGTCGACCCCTGGACCTTTCGGCCCCAAGGCAGCAGCCGCCTCTTATGGTTCACACTATTATGTTATGACGATCGACCCAATCAGCAAAGTCCGATCCGCATTCGTGCACCGTCGCGAACCCGCCTGGTAGCATCGTCACAGCACACCTTTCGACTAGATGCTCTGCCGTCTCGGGTTCTTGCCCACAGCGTGGACATATTGGACAGGAAGTTAGACCCCACCGATGTAACGCACTTGCCGTTAGGCAGCTCCTCGACCGAAGTCGATTCGCAGCTACCCAGTGTCTCCTCTTACTGGTATCAAAGCCTGGCAACTTCTCACCAAGCTTAGAGGAGTGTAGGTCCCCGCCCCCACGAGGGATTGAATTCGTCCAAACCGACTTCCATCTCGTCTGTGCAGCTGTCCGTAGTCAGGGATTCTGCGTACAAGGGTTGCCGGGACTTATTTCGGCTCGAAACGGGGGCACCAAGGCGAGTGTTATATTATCACAAGATCACATAGCCGCATGAACCATCATGATATTTTAGTGTTAACCATTAGAAGCTGCTTCAGCAGGACACAACACTGTGAAGGTGGATGGTGCTGATCTTTATCTGTGTTGGTGTTTTTACTTTTTACACCTTGGTCGAGTGAGACAGCATACGCTTATCTCCGTGATTTGAGACTGGGTGTTTTAAAAAAAAGAAAAAGGAGAAAAAGAAAATATTTTATATAGAACAATATTCAGGATGCTACGAAAGGTCCCATGCGACGTGTACATATTTGCAAGTCTGATAACCCAATTCCTTATGGGCTCATTGTTGTAATGGAAATCTTTAAAAAATTACCCAAAATATTGTCCATTTCAACAATGTTAAACTATGTCTATAAGTGGGTTCGGATGTCAGACCTGCATATATTATGTACACCCGGTCCCATACCAACACTAACATTTGATTATATTGGACAATACATGAGCGCTCTTACAGTTGTTGTTTTTTGTTTTTTTCGACAGAGATGACGTTGTTTCCGGCCATGTATATATTTTACGCATGAATGCGGTGAGGGAATGTGAGTAAAGAGTCTTTTCCAAGGACATAGACATGGACCTCGAACCAGGGACCTACCGGTACAGAACGCAAGTGTCATGTCACAAGACCATCAAGAAGATCTTGTAAGAATTTTTAAAGCGGCTTGCCGAGGAACAAAATAAATGGGGCGTTTGACGAAAAATGCATTGAGCGATCTAGCAATGGGTAAAATAAAAGGAGGCTTCAAAAATGTTATCCTTCGAGCACAGACCATAATTTGTCAACCCAAAAAAGTTACCACAAAATATTGTCCATTACAACCATGTTAAACCAGGCCCATAAGTGGGTTCGGATGTCAGACCTGCATATATGTACACGTCGGTAATGGAGGCTTAAAAAATGTAATCCTTCGGGCACAGACCATTTGTCAACTCAAAAAAAAAGTTACTGAAAAAAAAAAAGGAAAGCAAAAAACAAATACATGCAAAGGAGTGTTGTAGGTAACAGCAGGTAAGTAATGTGAATACACGTAGTTTAGTATGTATGTCAGTCTCTGCTCGTTCTTCATCCAGTTATCCTGCAAGCCGTGAAATTGTTTTACATAGAAATTCTGTAGATTTCGTATATACTATAATAATCAGTTGTGGATACTCTTGGTCCGCCGCTATCAGGAATGGTAAACCCAGCATTCTTTACAAAACAGCAGTCTATCTATCTGCCATGAGACACGTAGGGCGTAGAGCTTGGAAAATTGGTGCAAAAATGCGGTTGTGAATGTATAGTAGGTAGCTAGTCAGATATAGATTACATCAAGTCAATACACAATGGAAGTGTAATAAATTTGGTAAATGATAACAGTCACAAAGGGCGACAAAATACAACACGGAGGAGGACGAAGCAGTGCCGTGTTTAACAACTCGCCGGTGTCGTCGTATTCGGCACACCACACACACACACACACACACACACACACCACACACACACAGACACAGACACAGACACACACACACACACACACACACACACACACACACACACACACACACACACACACATCTGATTCGTAGTTTCTGATGATCGGATCGTGAGAAAACGATAACGTCTTTGGTGGTTTTCCACAAAAGCTACGATGAGAAAAGATAACACTGGCGATAACTCCCGTCAAAAACTAGGCGACATTTTTGCACACGGCCACTCATCGTTCATTAATGGAGATCCGTTCGTTGTCAAGGTAAACATCCATATTTGCTTTCTACATTCCTGGTGTTAGCTTCTTTTCACAGAAATCCCCAATCTCAAAAATAGACCTATTTTTTTTAAAGATGTCATTTGCATGTTTCCCTTTAAGTTCCAAACTGTTATGTTTATTTCTGCGTCACCACTGCATAATATTTGTCAAGCTGTGTCTTTCAGCATGGTGATCTCAAAATATGTTTGTGAATGAACTAGATAGATAAAGAACATCATTGAGTTTAATTCAAAATCAATATTTTTGAAGTTAAAGAAACGATCTCTCTCTCTCTCTCTCTCTCTCTCTCTCTCTCGCCCTCTCTCTCTCTCTCTCTCTCTCTCTCGCCCTCTCTCTCTCTCTCTCTCTCTCTCTCGCCCTCTCTCTCTCTCTCTCTCTCTCTCTCTCGCCCTCTCTCTCTCTCTCTCTCTCTCTCTCTCTCTCTCGCCCTCTCTCTCTATCTATCTATCTACCTATCTCTATCTCTATCTCTCTCTTTCACACACACACACACACACACACTCACACACATACAAACACACAATTGAATGCATATGTGACCCTTCGTCTCAAAACGGTATTATGTCGGAACAAACCAGATGCTTAAAAGGTGAATTTAATGCTAAACTGGTCAAAAATATAAATTGTTGGCATCAGCGCCCTAAAATATGGTATCCATTCTCATCAATAAAACATACAAACTTAACACAATTCTGATATTTAAGGCTTTAAATTCAATTTTCAACATCTTAACCATCCCGACTTCATACCGTTTTGAGGCGAAGGGTCACAATATTTAAACCAGTTACCGCAATATTCGCATTGAAATAAAGGCTATTACGAACAGACACTCATCTGTTTTAATTATCATTCTACTGTATTGTGGAAATTGACAGATCGTGACGAATACTTTGAGCCGGAATCGGTCCGGTAATGAAGTCTGTAGGTGCGCGCAAATGAATCTGGCAACTGGCGGCCAGATGGCAATTCCCAAACACTGATCTTTGGACGAGAACAAACCAAGAGCAAATGTATGGGTCCAGATCAAGCGCAGAAAGTGGCGATGGGTTGGCCATACCCTTCGGAAAGAGCCCTGTAACATTTACCAATCTGGCTCTCGAATGGAAACCCCACAGGGCAAGCGATAGTCTGAACAGGCTTGAAGGTGGAGACTCACCAAGATTTGCGCGTGTCCAATCTTACCTAGTGTGAGGCCTAGGACAGAAGAAGATGGAAGAGTACTGTTGAGGCCCTTTGCTTCGCCAGGAGCTAAGTAAAAGGCATATCTGTATCTGTATGGTTGGCGCTGAAGAAACCAATGGTCTGGTTGTATTTCAGCGGCGTCCTCATTGGGCGCGGGCCCATGTCAGTCGGGCCTTGAAATCGTTTAGGTGTGGTGCCATGATGACTAGTTCATCCAGCCCATTCCATTATTTTAATAATAATATATGTGAAGTAAGTCAACATTAAGGTGCTTGGAAAATAATTATGAATGTTTTGTCCTTCAGTGGGATGTCTTTCCTAGAGTCGAGGTGGGACTTTAAGGCGGTCGAAATCTGCAATTTTGCTAAAGGAATCCACTCCTGATACTAGTTCAAATTCTTTTCCTTTTGTCACATTTTTCCTTGCGTCGTGTTTGTTCATGCAAATCTTTAATCTTTTAACTTTCATATTACATTATGTTGGGTGGTAAATATTTTCAATATTGTACTTTCCTGTCTTCAAAATTATATTGTAATGCGCTCTGTTGCTGACGTGTAAAGTATTCAGCACTGGTTAAGACAATATTTAATCATGAATATTTGCCGTACTTTATTGCCATTGTGGTTCTCCACAGTGGACGCATGATTTACAGAACACTCCGCATGGTGATGATACTTTATTGTTCTTTAGTTTTGCGTGGAAATGTCAAACTGGAATCATATTTATAGCCCCCCCCCCCCCCCCCCCCCCTCTTTTTTCCCCCCAATTTACAAATTTACATTAGTGTTAAAGTTAAAGATTTGAAGTTTTGTGTTTGTGGAAATGCTGGAAGGTTTCCGTATAGGGAATGAGATTAGCGGAAGAGTAGCGTCCCTTGATTGGACGTCACCCATAGAAAGACAAGCGAGGACGAGAGACGCATGCGCACAACCAACATGACGTTCTCTCTCTAATACTTTTTCCGCCGGTGACGTCACAGACTATGGGTGACGTCAAATCAAGGGACGCTACTCTTCCGCTAATCTCATTCCCTATTGGTCTCACTCAATGCTCCAACCTTAATGTTAAATCTGGTTTAAAATCTGTTTTCTTATTGCGTTGGTCGCAATTTGGAATTCGTAACCTTACTTAATTGGGCCGTAAAATAAAATAATTACCACTAAGGTAAGCAGTGAACGGAGGTTTACGGGATTACTTAGGCTCAATTTTTCCACAATCTTCAAACGGTGATAAAATGTGAATAAATACTTCCATAAAATAATAAAACACTTTTTTCTACTTCTCATTTATGGCCTGAAAACTGTCGCTTTGTTGTATCAGCATTATCTGTATCAATATATTAAAATGACACTGTAACATGTTATTATATGCCTTAAATTTGAGAATTTACAGAAATATCAAGTTTGGGAATGTATGGGCAAGTTAGCGATTATTTCAATCAATCTATCGATAGTGAAGTAAAAGTATTTTTACTGGCAAAAATAATCGAATAGGAAAAGATGGCTAAAATAGTACATACATTGTTTGTTCTGTCGATTCATTGTTACGTAAATTCTATCCTTTGCCAATCTTCTGAAGCATGTGTCATGGTGTGTTTTTTAAAAAAATATATTCTTTCTATTTCTTTTTTTTCTTTTTCGCATTGTTCCAAGGTCATAATTAGACGATGGGACTGAATTTCTCTCAGGTCATAATTTGTGCGGCTATGTGGTCAAGTGGTATGGTACTCGCTTTCGGATTCGGAAGGTCCTGAGTTCGAGCCTCGCTCGGCGCCTAGTTGAGTCCTTGGAAAAGGCTCTTTACTCACATTCTCTCACCGTACTCAGGTGTAAAATGAGTACCTGGTCGTTATCAGCGTTGTCTCTGTCCGTAAAAAATTGTAATATCACCTGACAGGCGTCATGTCTCGTTCTACATGTTACGTGTTGCTGTTGGTCAGGCACCCTTGTAAAGCGCTTTGAGCACATTTAGTGTTTTTTGCGCTATATAAAAGCTCTTTTTAATATAATGTTGGTGACCCACCGCCTCAAAGTGGTGTTATGTCGTTGAGAGAAATCATGAAAAAATGTAAATGCTGCTGCTCGAAGCTCGAAGAAATAAATAACAACGTGAACTTGAATGTAAGCTTCAATTTAATAATATACGAAAACAGATGAAATGAATCATTCATCTTAATATCGCCACTACCACATTATCTCATTCGTCTGTAGCGTTTCATTCATCCTGTTTTGTTGAAAAAGGGGAAACCCGAAACGTCATTTTTATCTGTTTTCGTATATTAAATCGAAGCTTACATTCAATTTCACATTGTTATTTATTTAGAGAGATCCATGACGAGGTCAAAAAGCAAATTCAAATATAAATTCGATACTTAAGTCTTTTTGGAGTTTTGGTTTTTTTGTGTGTATGTGTGTGTGTGTGTGTAATTGGTTTGTTTTGTTATTTTAAAAAACTTGAGTCAAAGACAAGTTAGCTCTTGATGCTCACTTTGCGGTGCTGTCCTGCGGCTGGCATTTTGCTTACCTGGGAGAGGCAAAGAAATAAATTTCCCCCTTAGATTACTGAAGAAATACTTGTACTCCTGTAATAAAGATAATATTAATTACAGTGCAGCAATAAAAATGAGTTTTAAAAATGAGCTTTTATATAGCGCAATATCCACTAAATGTGCTCAAAGCGCTTTACAAAGGGTCCCTGGTCAACAGCAACATTTAACATGTAGGACGGGACATGACGCATATTAGGCGATATTACAATTTTTCGGACAGAGACAACGCTGTAAACGGCCAGGTACTCATTTTATACCTGAGTACGGTGAGAGAATGTGAGTAAAGAGTCTTTTCCAAGGACTCAACTGTGCGCCGAGCGCGAGGCTCGAACCTAGGACCTTCCGATCCGAAAGCGAATGTCAAAACCACTAGACCACATAGCCGCACAATGTAATGACGATCTTCGAAAATTTTCCCCATTCACGAACTAACCTTAAACTGCCCAGTCACAATGCAATGCTCCATCAGAAAAGTGAGTGGAGCAGGCACTTATGTTGGTAACAACAAGATATGATGTGAGTAGAAAAGTGCCAGAAGACAATAGAGAATAAAAATTTTTCGCAGCGGTGGTGGGGTTTGAACCTGCGACCTTATTGGTACGACAACTCCGCCTGGCAGGTGAGAGCGTGGCTCTACCGTGTGAGCTATCCACGAACACAAAAATATTCGTTTCAAACCCAAGTCATTTCTAGATCCCTCTCTCACCCACTTCTGAGACCGCTGATTCGGTCGCCCACCAACATCGCGAAGTATTTTGACCAGCAGTTAAGCTTAATAGCCAATATTCTCATCACAAAACATATAACATAGAAACGATTGAGACATTGAGTATGCTCCGGTGTATGGGGTGAATTTTTAATTCAGAAAAGTGAGTGGAGCAGGCACTTATGTTGGTAACAACAAGATATGAAGTGAGTAGAAAAGTGCCAGAAGACAATAGAGAATAAAATTTTTCGCGGCGGTGGGTGTTGAGAATTTGGCTATTAAGCTTAACCGCTGGTCAAAATACTTCGCGATGGTGGTGGGCGACCGAATCAGCGGTCTCAGAAGTGGGTGAGAGGGGATCTAGAAATGACTTGGGTTTGAAACGAATATTTTTGTGTTCATGGATAGCTCACACTGTAGAGCCACGCTCTCACCTGCCAGGCGGAGTTGTCGTACCAATAAGGTTGCAGGTTCAAACCCCACCACCGCCGCGAAAAATTTTTTATTCTCTATTGTCTTCTGCACTTTTCTACTCACTTCATATCTTAATGCTCAATCAGGTACTCTACAGTTAAGCCCCCGGACTCCGGACCTTTATACCACGAGCGCAAATGGGCGAGCCGCCAGTACCACTGATGAGAGCCATGGAATTTATTCGAGCCTTTTAAGAAGTTTCTCGGGTTCCATTACGACAAAGACTGCAAGTCGGCGACACGGCTATGTCCACTGATGCAGAGTGACTATCTTTAGAAAGGACATAGACCGTTGTCTGTTGGCTTTCTCTGCAGAGTTCAATTGAGAAGAATTATAACAAAACAGCTGGGCTTGTCTTCCAACGTATGAGGTGTCTAAGTCGAAGAAGAAGAAGAAGAAGAAAAAAGAAGAAAAGAAGAAGAAGAAGAAAAGAAGAAGAAAGAAGAAGAAGAAGAAGAAGAAGAAGAAGGGGAAAAAAAGAAGAAAGAAGAAAGAAAAAAGAAAAAGAAAAGAAAGAAGAAGAAGAAAGAAGAAAGAAGAAGAAGAAGAAGAAGAAGAAGAAAAGAATAAGAAGAAGAAAAGAAAAGAAGGAAAAAGGAGGAGGAGGAGGAGGAGGGGGGAGGGGGGAGGAGGAGGAGGAGAGGAGGAGGAGGAAGGAGGGGGAGGGAAGGAGAAGGAGAAGGAAAAAAGAAGAAGAAGAAGAAAAGAAGAAGAAGAAGAAGAAGAAGAAAAAGAAGAAGAAGAAGAAAGAATTACTCACAATCAACCCTCTATAATTCCATAGTCAAGATTCTTTTTACCCAGTTAAACATTGGAATATTCCATTGTTCGTGAAAAGTGACGAGTGTGTTGTTAGTTAGATGTTTATAATACATTATTTATTTTTTAAAAGGGTCTTTGCCTATATTGTGTTTTTTTGCTAAGCATTTTGTGGCCCCAAAGGGCCGTCGTCTAAGATAGAAAAACCCAATAGGGGTGTGCAAAAAAACTAGAGAAGAAGGGGGGAAAAGGGGGAGACAGAGAGAGAGAGAGAGAGAAGAGGAGAGAGAGAGAGAGAGAAGAGAGAGAGAGAGAGGGGAAAGGGTCTTTAAACTTCAAACTGCCGAAACACGCTTTTTCTCACTTTTGCCGCAAAACTTTTGAATTGGTTTTACAAATTTACAATAGACTAGAATGACAAAAGAAAATATCTTTCAAAAGTTTGCGACTTTTTAACAAGTTGATGTCTTTTTTAATCTTAAACGTAAAATGCAGTAAAATTTTTTTCTGGCCAAAATGAATTTAAAAAAAAAAGTTTTTTTTGTCATTGTCCTGCTGCAAATAATTACATAGCTAAAAGAATGCGATTTTGAATGGGACCATATGGTGGGGGTGGGCTTTTGATAACCCTTTGGGAAAACCAGATTCAGCTAAAATTGTGTGTTTGCAGTGTGTGTGTGTGTGGGGTTAGTACGTGTTTGTTTGTTAGAGTGTGTGTGTTTATTTATTATAGGAGAATGTGTGTTTGATAGCGCGCGCGCGTGTGTGTTGGTGTTTGTTTATGTAATGATAAGGGGTCTTTTCTGTGGGGTTTATTCATTCCACCTGTCGAACTTTTCCCTGCCTCTCCTTCTCCTCCTCTTTGCCCTCCTCACTCCTCCTCTTCGCCCCTCCTCACTCCTCCTCTTTCGCCCTCCTCACTCCTCCTCTTCGCCCTCCTCACTCCTCCTCCCCTTTGCCTCCTCACTCCTCCTCCCTTTCGCCCTCCTCACTCCTCCTCTTTGCCTCCTCACTTCCTCCTCTTCGCCCTCCTCACTCCTCCTCTTCACCTCCCTCATCCTCCCCTTTCGCCCTCCTCCCTTCTCTTTGCCCCCCTCACCTCCTCTTCGCCCCTCACTCCCCCTCTTTGCCTCTTATGAACCAGTATAATATTATAATCTGTACCAAGTTAGCCGACTTCCCCTTATCGCCTCTCTCCCCGTTCTACTGTTTTTCACTCTTATGCATATTTTTTTTAATAGCTTTGTTTATATAGCGCAATATCCATTAAAGTTCTCAAAACGCTTTTACAAGGGGTCGCTGTCAACAGCAACATTTAACATGTAGGACGGGACATATTATAATTAAACATCAAAA
>NC_088362.1:6296432-6328932 GCF_034508935.2 Berghia stephanieae
TCAATGTCATCAAAATGCGCATCCAACTCAACCTCAATGTCTGATTCAGTGTCTGAATGAGTACTATCATCATCACTATCCATTAAAAAACGTTGATCACGCCCGAGAATTGAGTAATTCAAACGCCATTCCAGCAAAAAAAAAAAAAAAAAAAAAGGACGTTACCACAACCGATTTGGTCGACAAACTTCAAAAAATCGCAGCAGACAAGAATTGAGATAAAAACAATCGGGAAACGGCTAGTTTCGCTTTTACTCTTTCTCTACTTTCGTTTTTCAATTAAAAAGAAGTGGTTCTACACACATTTTTAATATACGGGTTCAATGACACTGGGTACCTGACGGGAGATATCGGGCGATCCGGACTTATGCATATGTTTTCTGAGCGGGCGATTACGGGCGATTTGTGCGGCAATGGGTTAAAGTCAAGGCCACTGGAGGACATTGTTTGTTATTGCCGAGATTTAGTTGAATCGGGGGTTTCACTTTTGGTATTTATATATAAATGGATATAACCTTGTAAGTACAGCACTGAAATTTGGTAAAAATGGATGGATTACCCCAAAGTTGCTGCTCAAGCACCACAACACTCATAGGATTGAATCTATTGACTGGGTTAATGGGTTGAGATTAATGGATCATCTCCCCATCTTATCCCATTTCTCCTCTCTCCCCCCCCCCCCCCCCCCCCCCCAACTCAAAGACACAGTCTCAGAAATGTAATCTTTCACTCCAACAAGTCCCATTCTTTTCCACACCTCGTCACGAGTACACACTCAACCTACCACATGAATAGTCACAAAGATAAATAACAATGTGAAATTGAATGTAAGATTCAATTTAATATACGAAAACAAGATCAAATGGATGTTTCGGGATTCCCCTTTGTTGATAAAGGGGAAACCCAAAATGTCCATTTTATCTGTTTTCATATATTAAATTGAATCTTACATTCAATTTCACATTGTTATTTATTTATTTATTTCTTCGAGCTTCGAGCAGCAACATTTACTTTAGTCGCAAAACGAGAGACAAAACCATCCCATTGTGCATGTATCACTGCCACTGACATGGAGTCACGCAACTGCTTGCCATACACGCAATGCTCCCAGTCTACCTCTACACCCTGATGTGTAGTGTATTGTAATGCAGGATGAAACAGCGTCTACCAAATTTGATGGTTTGAAAGTGATGCAAACATTTTTTATTTTTTTTTATCGCTAGTCTTGTCTCTATTCGGCATGGTCTTTGCAGGTTTGATTACTTTGTTTTTAAAAAAATATTTTAATTGAGCTTTTATATAGCGCAATATCCACTAAAAGCGCTTTACAAGGGGACCCTGGTCAACAGCAACATTTAACATGTAGGATGGGACATGACGCCTGTTAATCGTTATTACAATTTTTCAGACAAAGACAACACTGTTGACGGCCAGATACTCATTTTACACCTGACTTGAGTACGGTGAGAGAATGTGAGTAAAGAGCCTTTTCCAAGGACTCATCTATGCGCCGAGCGTTGTAGTCAAGATTTGTGTTTATGAACTTTGTTTAATGCTTAGTAGCTTTAGTGTGAAATAGGGGGGGGGGGGGGGGGGGGGGGGGGGGGGAGCTGGGATTTTTAAAAGTTTTTATTGGATCCGGGGTGCTCTGTATTTTGACCATCCCAAAAATTGGATGCATGTCTTATATTGATTCGTTCGTGTAATAAAATAATCAATCAGAAAATAGTTGTGTTTTTTTAATGCACTTCTAATGACTTTGATGAATGAATTTATTTCCAGGATAAACTCAGTCTCCAATGGACAAATAAGGGGTGATGCCTACACGACTGGTTGTATGGGGCAGACGGGTAAGTCCCTATTGGCAATGTTGTTTTAAAACAAATCATTGTAAAATAAAAAGTATTATTCCATCATCAGTGTTATATATTTCCATGAACACCTTTTAAAGTGTCTGTAACTAAATCTATTTCAAAACTTGTAAGAATTTCTCATTGTCCTGTAAATTATATTTTGAGCATGTCTTGTTTTATGGTCACGTGATCTTACGGCCATAAGTATTAGGTTGTTATTATTATTATTATTATTATTATTATTATTATTATTATTATTATTATTATTATTATTATTATAGTAGTAGTAGTAGTAGTATAGTAGTAGCAGTAGTAGTAGTAGTAGTAGTAGTAGTAGTAGTAGTAGTAGTAGTAGTATTAATACTATTATTGTTGTTATTATTATTATTATTATTATTATTATTATTATTATTATTATTATCTTTATTATTGTTATTATTATTATTATTAGGTATGGTACAAGATTTCTATATAGTTAATTTGGAAGTGAAACACCAGATAAATTTTTTTTAAAATTTCCATATCTTTGGAGTTAACAGTATAAGTGTTAACTAAATTTTAGCATTAGTTCATCACAAAGATTAAATGCTAACAAAAGAGTGAAAATGGAGAGGATTCATATGAGAACAATTGTTCCCATCTGAAGCCTCTCCATATTTACTCTTTCATTAGTATTTTCACGATCACAGCCTTCAGACAGCCCCTACCGTTTTCTAAAGATTAAATGCCTGGTTTGGTCTTATTTTCCAACAATATCGTCCTACTAAATCTTCTTATGTTTTGTATGTGGTTAAGTCCCTAAGTCATTCTTGAGGAATATGAATTGACTGTGAATAGGGGGTTCAGTTTAAACGACTCTATTTTCTGTAAGTGAAAGTTGTTTCAGATGTTGATTAAATCTTTCAGGTGCTCGTATTTGGCTATTTATTGGATTTCTCTTTGCCTTTGGAGCTCTTATTGCTGCTAGCTGGATTCTCTTCGGATTTTACGTTGTTGGAGGTAAGTTTTGAATATAATATATTGGCTTGTAATTATATTTTAAGAATTGTGCGTCTCTGTCGTCTAGTGGTATGACACTCGCTTTCGGATTGGAAGGCCCTGTTTTTGAGCCTCACACGGCTCATTGCTGAGTCCTTGGAGAAGGTTCTTTACTCACATTCTCTCACCGTACTCAGGTGTAAAATGAGTACCTGGCCGTTAACAGCGTTGTCTCTCCGAAAAAATTGTAATATCGCCTAACAGGCGTTGTGTCCCATCCTACATGTTGCTGTTGGTCAGGGACAGCTTGTAAAGCGCTTTGAGCACGTTTAGTGGATATTGCTCTACATAAAAGCTCAATTAAGACTCATTTAGTTAAGGTAGACAGAAGAGAAAAAGAGTGTATACAATTCCAATTCCAGCCTTTCCTTGTGATATTTATTTAACTAACAGTCAACGTTATAGGCACTTACGGTAATTTGAGGTCCCAATTACGTCTTAAGTTGTAAAGTCACTGACAATGAGATACCAACCTGATGTCATTAAAGATATAAAAGATGGGGACAAGCGAGGTAAAATGTTTTTTTCTTGTTCAGCAACACTAAAATTAACCCAAGAAATACTGGTCTAAGGTACGTAGAAATACAGAGATTAAAAATAAAAATTTCCCAGTCCTGATGGTTTTCCTCGGATCTGCGGAAATCCGCGATTTTGGAGTCCAGAGGAGGAATTTCCTCCTTTTAAAAATTACATTTTCTCGAAGCAATTTTCTAGCAATGAGAGAGTTGATGTGTGGTGGAACACACAGGTGCAATTTCCCACTCTCCAGAAGTTAGCTAGAGTATCAATGATAGTCTATCATCTCAATTGCTCTAAAAGTGGGGTTTAGTGCAGTAAAAATGGGGCTTAAAGGCAATCGTTCAACAGTTTCCTACTTTTTCACTTTTTTTCACCATCAGCACTGATTTCCAAAATGCTTATATTTTTTATCTTTCTCTTTCCCCCTCGCTTTCTCTCTCTCATTTTATCAGATGTAACTCCTGATTGGCCGGGAATTGCTGTCTTTTTGCAAAATGCTCTTCTGTTTTTCAGGTAAGAGTTAACCCAATAAATGAAATGAACATTTTGAGAAAGGTAGTCAGTCAGGCAATAGGTTTTATTCTACTGAAAGCTTAGAGAACCAGGTTTAAGTCTCAATTTGGGCTTTATGGTTTTTTTTTTTTTGTTTTTTGGGTTCTTTTGTGCGTCTGTGTGGTCTAGTGGTATGACACTCGCTTTCGGATCGGAAGGTCCTGGTTTCGAGCAATCACGCTAGGCGCATAGTTGAGTCCTTGGAAAAGGCTCTTTACTCACATTCTCTCACCGTACTCAGGTGTAAAATGAATACCTGGCCATTAACAGCGTTGTCTTTGTCTGAAAAATTGTAATATCACCTAACAGGCGTCATGTCCCGTCCTACATGTTAAATGTTGCTATTGACCAGGGACCCCTTGTAAAGCGCTTTGAGCACATTTAGTGGATATTGCGCTATATAAAGCTCAATTTTTTTTATTTTTTTTTATTTTATGAAAGCTTAGAGAACCAGGTTTACGTCTCAATTTGGGCTTTATGTTTTTTGTTGTTTTGGGGGGTTTTTAAAAATTGTATTACTTCGTGCAATTTTTTAAACTCCCAATTCACGCTGGTGATTCCCACAACATTGTTGAAGTTATTTAACAATGGAATTTTACAAAAGGGCTTGATTTCATTTTCTATTTTAAATTAAAATATTAACAATATACCCAATGCATAAATATTTAAAGTATTTCAATTTGCCAGCAGACTGCTTAATTAATTGATCATTGTTACTAGGACTAGGATAGCTCATTTTCAATGGGTTTGTTTGTGTTTTATTTTTAACATTTTAAAATATTCATTAATGATTTTGGTCAATTATTATTGGACTGACTGTATTACCTTTTTTTTCTTTCCATTCTGTTTCAGTGCCATTGTCTTCAAGTTTGGTCGCACTGAGGATTTATGGGGATAGATTGGTCATGAGCTGTTTTCAAAGTCGGGTTTTGTTGGGGGGAGCTTTTGTGAAGGATCTGAATTAATATTCTTGTGAATCAAATCTTTGTTTATATATGCTTTGTGAGAGAGAACAGGATACAAGAGTAATTTCCCCTCTTACTTCTGTTGCGTTACTTTGTTATTTATTCAAATTTTAAACATTTAAATTTAAACTTGTGTTAGTCTCGTGTATCAGGGTGTCCAGCGAGGTCGGATAAAGTTGGATTTTTTACCTTAAGGTCGGATTGGTAGGAAAAAGTCGGATAATTGCACCCGAGGTCGGTTTATTTAAGTGATCTTGCGATTCCGAGCAGAAATGCGAAACGCGTTTGCAACGAATACGCTGATTGCTAGAATCAAGTCGACCTAAGCCTTCCTACCTATGAAAATACTGGAAAATACTGAATCCGAATAAAGGAGAGTTAACTACCTTGAGAGCTCTTCAATGTTGGTGATAATTTAATACAAGTATTGACCACACGGTTGACTTGATCATAGGGCTTTGGCTTTTAAATTGCTAGGTAGGATTTTTTGGGGGGAGGTAGGATTTTTAAGTCTGATAATTTGCTGGACACCCTGTGTATTGATTTTTAAAAAAATAATCTATATATGTATGTATACATACATACATATATATATATATATATATATATATATATATATATATATATATTATATATTATATATATAGTTCGAAATAAGATTTTAACTGTGCAATGTTTTAAAATCTAAAGAAGGAAAAATATCCGGTCATGGATCAAGACATCCAATCACTTTTGGTTACAAGTAGCTTTTCATGTCAATTTAAATTATTAGGTTATCAATCAGTGAAACTTTAATGATGAAAGGCCTCGGAAATCGAATCACGTCGAGTGTATTTTACACTACATTTTTGCCACTGGCTAGAAGCTGCCAGTGGTCACTCTTTTGTTCTTAAGTAATTTGGTATTTAATGACGGGCAGCTCACAAGTAGTGGCCTGGAAGAAAGCATGTGTATTTCTAACTCTGTGGTACCTCTACCACTCATCATCGCATTCCTTTATCATTCTTAAGAATAGCTGAGATTACCCTATTACCACATCTTTGTTGACAAGTTGTAGTGTATGCACTATTTATACATTTATTGGCTTTGAGAGACACATATTTGTGAGCGTCCCTGACAAAATCAGTCGCAAGGTGAAAAATTTTGTTCTGCGTTTTTTTTTGTGTGCATTTTTTGAAAGCCCAATGTCTCCTGAGCATTTTAATCTTTATTTGAAGCAAATCGGGTGATTTTTCATGAAGTTATGTCATATGCATGGGTTAGGGTGTGAAACCCTAATTTTGAGAAAATTGCTTCAAAGTTGGCAAGATTTGATATTTAGTATTACTTTCATAAAAATTAAAATAAAATATTTAGGAGTAGAATTCAATTAAAATATTTCATCAATATGTAGAAAAATGTTTGATTTAATGATTTTTTTATGAAAACTCATTTGTCATAAAAATTGACCGCTTCACTAAAATTGTCAATTTCTCTGTTTGAAGATTTTCACCATGTGACTGATTATCTCAGGGACGCCCACATTTTATACGGTCCAAAGCAAATTATTCTAGCCTGACTGCACCTACTTGTTAATCAATGTGCAATCTTAAAATAATAAATGTATTTTCTCTTAGGTTATTTTGGTTCTTGTTTTTCTTATTTGGGTCTTGTTCGGATGAAAAAGTAAAGTGTCTTGATATATTCATGTATATTTTAAAAAATATATGTTAACTTTTGTTTTGCTTTTTGTTGTTTTTGTGTAATCAAGGCAAACATTTTTAATGTATATGTGTGCCTGTGGGTGTGTTGGTGTGGTTGTGTGAAGAGAGAGAAAGGGGCAGGCGACGATGCTGATGGCTGTGGCTAGATAATATTTATTGTGTGTAATACACCACACTTATTTCTTGCTATATGATGTGATCAAGGAGAATTTACCTCAAGATGGCATGTACATACAATGTAAATGTTTTCGAAATAGAGCCGACATTAAAAATTTTAAAAAGAATTGAGGGAATTTTGGATAATTGCACATGTATTCCTAGAGTAATTTCAAATTGTTGGTTTATTTTTTCTTAAGATCATGGATGCGAGTTGGTCAAATGCAGTTTGTTTGTTTTTTGTTAGAGGTGATATTTGTGGTGTGTAAGTCCGTTCTTATCTCGTAGATCTCGTATTGCTGGTATCAATGGTTTGCATGTCGATATAACCGTCTTGTGGTAAAATTGTTGTCGATATAGACGATCAATATTTACTAATGTTATATAATGGAAAAAACGGGACTTTGAGGTCATGTCGATATATCCGTTGTCGATTTATCCGCTCTGCACTGTATTTTGTATGTTTGTGCTGGGTGATCACTGCTCGTTACTGAAGGCATTAATTTATAGAAAAGAATTAACTAAAATTTACTAACAGAAATCAGACAATCAGGTCATGAAAACAAAAATGCCTCTAAGTCATGGGCCAAGAGATAGAAAGTTGTGTGGAAAAATGTAAACAAAAAGTAGGAACTGACCAATATTAAGTAATTCTTCAATGTTCATTGTTTGAACAGGTCTATTAAAACAATAATCAAAAATGATATGCTTTAAAATAAATGTAAGTTAAATGCGCAATTGCTTTTTGTCTCTATAAATTATTTAATAATCATTTTAAAAATGAGGGGTGTTAAAAATGTATTGATTGTCGAGCCTACCCACCTTCTCCCTTTTTATTTATTTCGTTATCTTTACCCGGTAATTCATTTTTTTCTTCACAAGTACATCTTTTTCAAAGTAATCTTTGATACATATATATTTTTTAATCCTTTGCACCATTTAGTGATAATTTATAAATAGAGAGATTGGAAAAGTTGCACCTTATACCAAATATACAGGGTACAGGTGCTTTACATATAAATAGAAATGGCTCAAGCTATGGAATATCCAAGCCTTTATCTTCAGCAAATAATGGACTAATTTTTTAATTAATGACATATTAAAAAGGAAGAATCCAACCTTTCTACCTTAGCCCATCTCAATTCATGGTGCCCTACTTGTAATATTTCGAGACCTTTCCATTTCAATCCTTGTTTGACTCCCTTTGGGCATAAAAATTATGAATTATAAATTGTGAATTTTAGAAAATAATGCCATTTCTGTCTTATTCCTCTGTATATTGTCGTGTGTGTATGTTATTGATTATTACAATTGAATTAATTAAATGTTCATTGTAAGTGTCTGCTTTTCTCTAAATACACAAAAGATGACGCATATGATTTTCTTATTCTAAATGTAAATATTACACAAACTATGTACATATATATTAGATGTGAATATAATTCTTGAAATGTGTAACTTATCTTCTCAATCTGTTATTGTCTTGGGGTGAACTCCACTCTGGGAATTAAAGTTAAATCATAAATTATAAAACTTGAGTCAAATCACATGCTTTCATTGAGAAAGTTGTTTGAAATTTCTTGTACTACAAAAATATAATTGTCATCAATCTTCTCAAAAGGACATGCTTGCCTACTTTTACGTATCATCCGTAATTGTTAGGGAAATTTGATGACAATTACAGATGTAATGAATTTGAAGTTTGGAAGAAATATGACAGATTTTGATTTCACAGCCAATTTTGTCACAGTTTTAGAGAAAATAATAATTTTGTTTAAGTTATGACAATTTCAAGGAGAGAAAAAAAACAACTTTCTCTTAAAGTTATTAACGCTACCAGTGGTACCTCTCAGTTCCCGCCAATGGTAGCCGTGGATTGCTAACTCCTTATTTTACATTATTTTTATAAAAGTTTGAATGTAACATTTTTTTTTTTAGTTTGGTATTACTGAAATTTTATCATTCATAACTGATGAATTAGGTTGGTTACTGATTTTGAAATTTTCAAGTAGGCAGGCGTGATAGGGTGTTTGGTCGAACTTGATGATTGAATTTGAATTAAGAGTTCCAGTGACTTAACAAATTGACCCAAATTAAATTTAACCAAAGCAAACGAATATTTTAAATTTGAGTGAGACAATAATAAATGTCCATGGCAAAACCATATTCTGTTAGAGCGCAATATTGATTACAGAATAGAATTAACTCACTCAACCCTAACACCGACTATACCCGTAGTTTACCCGGGGTTACTTTTACCCCCCATGCTTATTTATTACATTTTTCTAAGACAAATTATTATAGCGAGTATAGTATCAAAGCCAATGTTTTTAGTTTTTGCATGTTCATGGTAGTGGAATGAATCTATCACATGCTCATTTGTAATACATTTCTTTTCTCTAATTTCGAAAAGTAGCAAAAATTTGTAGGATTGAGTGAGTTAACATGTAGGTCCAATTCTGTTATCTGCATCACTTATTTATTTCACCAAGATTCACATGTATACATTAAATATTTTTTCCCTATAAACTGATGTATTTTCATTTTTTCATGTTATGTCAAAGTATAAAACACATTCTATTGATAAGTTATATTATGACACAATGTGGGGCTCTCTTCTTCTTTTTTTAATGTTACATTATTTGATGTTGTGATATATGATTTTTTAAAGAATAAATCGTGTGCTATATATTTTTGTGTCTGACTTTCATTTTCTCTGGCGATGTTAAATATGGAATACTTTTGATTTTATTGGGGATTAAAATTAATAACTCCGACGTCATTTTCCTGGTCAAATTCAATCAGGCATTCAATAGGATGTTTAGTTGTTTCGTTTGGGAGGATTATTAGTGATTATTGCTGTGATAAACACAGGTAAATACACAGTTTGTATAATCTCCGTTGTTATGATGACAATGTTCCATTGCTCAAACTCTGGGTGGGGATCCTGACCTCCCATAGTGGGCAGGGAGGTGCATACTGTGTCTTCTATCCCCTTATATCTGTTTTCCAACATACTTTCTGTCTTTGTCTTGAAATGAGATTGCTTGGTCATTTTCCTGGCCCTGGTCGGAGTCCTGGCTGGGAGGGAAACAGTCAAACGCATAGTTATTGTTTTGGGAGATGATATTTTTTTCCTTGTAAATCATCTCTCTGTTATGTATTATTTATTTGTTATTATTAATGCATAATGTAAGCATTTGAGTGTGTTCCTCTTTGTTGGATTTTGTTCTTGTGTCCGGATGAGACTTATAGGTGATCTCAAACTAAGTACATTGGCCGTATGCTCTTGGAATCTACATCTGATCCCTTTTTGTTCCTAGTTCCCCTTTGTCTTACTTTCTCTTGAGTGCTGTGATTGTAATTCTAGAACTTTTTACTATCCCATTTTCTTCCTTTTTACTGGCGCTGATATAACCTTAATGTGTTGCAAGCGCCGTAAAACCCTTAAAAAACAAAAACAAAACAACATTGCTCAAACTAACACATAGCTCTTGCAAGTGATGTTAAAATAATTTTATCTCCAACAAGAAACATGCAGACTGTAACCTATAACACACCAATGATAAAATTGGTCATTATTGAAGGTGAACATTTGAAGCAATACTTACACGGGAGTTCAGATTAAATTAACAGACCAAAAAAAATAATTTTTTCAATATTTTATTTCATAATTTTTTTTCACACAATTATTTAAAAATTCATTCATCAAATCATAGAAAGTCAGAAAAAGTGTAGAGCGGGCACTTATATCAATAATGATGCGAAATAAAGGATATGGGAGGTGTCACACTTTTTTCTGAATTTGTATTCAACCCAATATCAGACCTATTCCATGAGTGTTTTATTTAAGGTAACATTTTGTCTTGCTCCATACAGAGAAAAGTGCATGGCTTAATTGCTGGCTCTTTGTGAAAGTTCCAGAGGTTAGGCGAGTCAGCTTTCCAGTGATCGCCTCAGTGGTTGAGAGCAAAGTCTGCATGTTAGGTACTCAGTATGAAAGCCATTTTTTTGAGTGGCTGGATAGCTCAATGGCTAGGGTCTCTGCCCACCAACCCCCCTCCCCCCTCTCTCTCTCTCTCTCTCTCTCTCTCTCTCTCTCTCTCTCTCTCTCTCTCTCTCTCTCTCTCTCTCTCTCTCTCTCTCTCTCTCTCTCTCTCTCTCTCTATCTCTCTCAGTCTGGCAATGGGTATTATACTAATTGGATCTCTGACACTGATATTTTTATTCTCTGTTTTCATCTGGCACTTTTTCATATCCCTTATTTCTCATCTTCATCATCAAGTCATACGGCAAAAACTTGACAAATAGAAAACACACTTTGCCATTTCACACATCCCCAACCTTGACATCATCTCTTTTTCCTGCAATTGTAAAAAAAAAAATGATAAAGATATATTAACATACGTCATAGAACAGACAGTAAATTACCTGTCACTCCTGACTATAAACAGTTGAGAGTATGCATAATTTGGAAGAAGAAAAAGTGTAATCCAGCATGATCCCCATTTCACGAGTAAAATTGAACATCGTTCCTTGCCTTGAAATTGTATAAATACTCTTAACCTCATACTGTCTAAACTGTATTTATCTACAGAAATTAGAAGAAGATGAGGCCTTATAGAAGTGACATATTAATCTAGACGAGAAACGGTTTTTAGAGGATACAAGGAAAATGGCCCCTTGACAGAATTTTCGAAGATTTTTTATTTTTCTTATTGACACATTTTTACTGACAGAAAAACCCATGATCCAAGTAATAATTTTTTTTTTTTTCATTATAATAATAGCTTCTCTGTCGCATACTTAATTATTTTTGCCAGATGCAAAAAAAAAAAAAACAAAAAAAAAAAATTTCATTTGTGATTTATATCACATTGGGAATAAATAACTTTAACATCCCTCAATATCGAAATTTGATTGGATACCAAAGAGTTCAGGAACTGATCTCATATTTAAAAATAACATTAGGACATATTTGTGACTTGAAACACAAAGGGACACAAGTCAATACATTTTTTTTCTGCTAATGCTGGGTACAAAATTTAAAAAAATACTGACCATGTGAATTTCTTCCTCGCCTTTTCTTGTCCTGCTTTCTTCCTTTCCCGTTTTCGTGGATCTCTAGTCAGTAAACCAGCTAAATGAGAAATAAGATAATATGTACAAACAGGGACGGCTGGTAATAATGGGCAGGGTGGGCAAATACCAGCCTGTTTTTTCAAGTTATATGCTGTATTACCAGGTCCGAAATAATCTAATTTAAATTAGATAATTTCAAAAGTTAGTACTTAAACTTGATACTTCGTACTGAAATCAATTTGTGTGTATTTTTGATAGATTGAGAATCACCATGCACCCCGTAATACATAAACCAGGATACGCTCCTGTTCTTTTTTTTTAATCACCCCCCCCCCCCCCTCTCCCCAACCACTCCACTCCGCCCACATCGTCATCCCATCGTCACGTCGCCTGACGCTGAACTCCGAGTTTGCTGTCTGGCCTCTCTAGTACTAGGTCGGGCTAATTCAAATGAGCCCACCTTATAAACTAAATGCAGATTTTGGCAAACGTACTTTTTCTAATTTATTGCCTTACTTGTGCTGGTACCATTGATGTAATGACATTGGGAAGATTCCAGTATTGAATTTAATTTATTAATTTACTAATATATCAATTTAGTATTAACTTGTGTTGTTTTTATATATTTGTTTAACCATTTAAATTATTTTTTTCTCGTTTTCTTTAGTGCTTCTCAAAACTCATTTATTTAAATTGTTTTCTTATTTGATTTTTTTTTTTTTTGTTTTTTTTTTTTTTTAACAAATTAATTTGTTCTTTTTTTTTTCTTCAAATTCTTAAAGTAATTACCGCTGTATTTTTATTGCCATACTAAATATTTTTGCAAAACAATGTAATTTTCTATTGCATTTCCTCTATAAAACAAAACACTTTTATTCAAAGGTCACGACTAAATAAATATTATAAAATACAACCACCATTTTGGTTTTCTCAACAATTGAATTAGTATACGAGAAATACTCTTCTGAGAAAAGAGATAGTTGAATTCTAAGAGGAAATAGATACGTTTAAAGGAAGGGTGGGCAGATTCCGTACTTGCCCGTCCTAAAGCTAATACATACATAAGATAGTTCGTGATGAAGAGGCGGGAAGCTAGGGGTTGGTTGGGTAAGGAGTAAAGATAACACGGTCGTTATTGTTATCGTCTAACGAATGCATGAGGAGAGATTAGTAGCAATATTTTGTCTTAATTGTATTGTATGAATTATTGGCGACAGCCTAAGATTAAATAAACTTTGTTTTTGTTTGTCTTTTTTTTTTTGACTATGGAACTCATACTTAATAGCAGACCTGCCTACTTGAAATAGGAAAATAAAAATCGTAGTTTTCAGGGTTAATAAAATCGTAGATATTTTAACTACCCTTTAACAAAATCACCGGAATTTTCGTCTATTATAGGTATCAAATTTTAAAAAACGAGAAAAACTGATTGGAAACGTAATTATGTTGGTCGTGGTAGTAATGATGATGGTAATACTCGTATTATTATTGTTATTATTATCATTTGTTATTATTATTATTATTATTATTATTATTATTATTATTATTATTATTATTATTATTATTATTATTTATAATAATAATAATAATAATAATAATAATAATAATAATAATAATAATAATAATAATAATAATAATAATAATAATAATAATAATAATTATTATTATTAATATTATTATTATTATTATTATTATTATTATTATTATTATTATTATTATTATTGTACGTATTGGTGGTATTACAATTTTTTTTGGTTTTTTTTTTTGTTGTTTTTTTTTGTGTGGTTATTAATGGTATCAGTTTATTGTTTGGTTCCATTTATCATTTTTTTTTTCACTTTCATTTATGTTGTCATCAAATTTTATGATTTATTGGCGAAAGCCTAAGATTGAATAAACTTTGTAATATCGTATTGTAATCATCATTGTCGACGACATCGTCGTTGTCATCATAATCATCATCATCATTAACAACAACAACAACAACAACAACAACAACAACAACAACAACATTAACATCAAGTACTACAATAGAAATAAAAACAATATCAACATCATCATATAATTTCCGTCATCGTCTCCACAACTATCATTCTAACCAACAGCACCATCAAAACCACTACCATAATTACATCCTCCCTCACCGTCTCCTCTTCCTCCTCCTCCTCCTCCTCCTCCTCCTCCACCACCACCACCGCTACCACTATTCCAACCACTACCACCACCGGCACAATCATTCTAACCACCAAGAGAGCAGTAAAATTATGCAATTTGAGCTCTGAATGAAACTCGAGTCATATCGCTGTTGTTGCTTCTCGATAAAAACTTTACAGTTACTACGTACTACTGAAAACCAGTAATGTAACAGAAATATTAATCTCGCAGTTGAGGGATTAAAGCATCTCTTTAATTTTTCGAGTGAACGAGATGGACTTGTATTGTGAAGGTGTTGTCGCATTATGTCTCTTCGCTTTAATTTTTTGTTGTATTCTCTTTCGTGATTCATTTTTGATTACGTTTGGAATAATTAAAATCTACTGGTATTGTCATTGCATTGTGAATGTGATTATTTGTGGTTGAAATAAATTTTTTTTAAGGCGAACAAAACAAACAAACAAACAAGACAAAACAAAACAAAACAAACAAAATATATATATATATATATATATATATATATATATATATATATATATATATATATATATATATATATATATATATATATATGACCGACTCATCTTTGCCCGACCACTATAAATAGGCTAGAACCGCCACTGTGTACAAATATTATTATACAGCTTTGCCCTGTTACTGGGTCATTTGTGGGTTCAAAAATAGCCATCTTCTGTACATTAATGACATTTGAAACAATAAGCTACCACTACCAGTCATTTTTTGTAAAAATCGCTAATTCACAATGTTTAAATGCATTTGTTTTAAAAAAAAAAGTACAATACTACGGTACGATTAAACTTATCAGTATGTCTAAAAAGTATAAGGACAAATAAATCAAAGAGGAGGTCTTGGATCCTGTGCCCAGACCTTAACAGGATTTTGTAAATTTTAGCTGTCCAAAACATGCGACCTTGATTCATTTCACAGATTATGTCCTTAGGAAACTTTTTGATGATTTTAATGTAATCAAGGAAACCTTAATGATAATAACAAAGAGCACAACTGTTAGGTCGTAAGAAAATTCAGCACAAAGGAAAAAAAAAGAAAAAAAAAGAAACCACATTATCCAAACCTATCTGGAATACACTGATAAATGTAGATATTATATTGCTTTTCTGATATGGACAGAAATAAATCAAAGAAGAGGTCTAGGATCCTGTACCCAGGACTTAACAGGATTTTGTCCATTTTAGCCGCACAAAACTTGATTCATTACATAGATTTTGTCCTTAGGAAACTTGTTGATGATGTAAATACAGTAGTTATCTCTTTTCTGCACGCTATTCCTGGGTGACAGAAATTTTTCTTATATTACTTTCTTACTTATCCAAACCAGCGACCACCTGAGCTCTAGCCCTTCAGTCTTGTGCCATGACGTAGAAGTTAGACGTCATTTTCTTATATAATATGTCTCCATAACTGCACCAAAGGTTTGAATAACTGCGTGCTCTGCTTCGACCATCTCCTACTTTTCTCATCTGATATTTTTACAACCAGTGTAAATCAATGGCAAAGGAAACTCACTTTCACACATCTTAATTTATCGGGGACATGCGATAATGCCATAATGTTGTTACAAAGGCTAATTCCACGTTACTACACGAATCCTCGTCATTCGCCAGGCCATGCGGGTGTCACAATCATAACGTTAGTGAGAGTTTACACAGTTTTAGACATCTGCTAGGCCATGCAAGGTGTCATAATCCATTAGTAATGTAAATGTTGCTGCTCGAAGCTCGAAGAAATAAATAATAACGTGAAGTTGAATGTAAGCTTCAATTTGATTACAAAAACAGATCAAATGAACGTTTCGGGTTTCCCCTTTATCAACAAAACAGGATGAATATGATTCATCTTAACGACGCCACTACCACATCATCTCATTCATCTGTAGTGTTTCATTCATCCTGTTTTGTTGATAAAGGGGAAACCCGAAACGTTCATTTGATCTGTTTTTGTAATTAAATTGAAGCTTACATTCAACTTCACGTTATTATTTAATCTATTAATGAGAGTTTACACATGGCGAGTCTCAGTCATTCGCCAGGCCATACGAGGTGTCATAATCTATTAGTGAGAGTTTACACATGGCGAGTCTCAGTCATTCGCCAGGCCATACGAGGTGTCATAATCTATTAGTGAGAGTTTACACATGGCGAGTCTCAGTCATTCGCCAGGCCATACGAGGTGTCATAATCTATTAGTGAGAGTTTACACATGGCGAGTCTCAGTCATTCGCCAGGCCATACGAGGTGTCATAATCCATTAGTGAGAGTTTACACATGGCGAGTCTCAGTCATTCGCCAGGCCATACGAGGTGTCATAATCTATTAGTGAGAGTTTACACATGGCGAGTCTCAGTCATTCGCCAGGCCATACGAGGTGTCATAATCTATTAGTGAGAGTTTACACATGGCGAGTCTCAGTCATTCGCCAGGCCATACGAGGTGTCATAATCCATTAGTGAGAGATTACACCACTCAACCATCCTATTTCCTTATGTAATAAGTCTTCATAACTGCATGCACTTTATCGACAATGGATCTCATCTAAACGCCCTGATCTGTTAAAATAATACTCGCCTGATGACATCTACAACGCAGTTGAAACAGGTCAAGTTTGCAAGGCCAGGAAAGGTGTCATAACTTTATTTAGAGTGTGCACCTCTCCGACGATTGCAACATATTTGGCCTTGCAAGCTTACGCTGGGTCGAAACGTTAATTGGTTTATGAGGAATGTGTTGTGTCAAGACTTAAAATTGTGAAAACTGTCGCGTGTCATTAATGCAATTGGCTGAAGTGCAGGGCGCATTGCATTTTTTTTTGTTTCTTTATTGCTTTAGGTCTCTTCCAACACAAATGAGGTTATATGAGAGACCGCTGAAACAAAAAAACAAGCAATCTAACAAAAATAGTACAAATGTAAATCAAAATCATAACCTAAAGATATAAGCTAAATTATAAATAACCAAGAACAAATAGGCAGAAGATTTACAGAAAAAAAAATATCCCCTGTCAAAAATACAATCACAAACCAAAGAAGCAGGATAGGCTAGTAAAGAGAAGAAGAAACGACATCACTATCGGATCGTACACCCATGCGAACATCATAGGTATATGATTCAAGGGTGATGCTCCCATCCAACCACCCGCGGCGCACTGCATTGATTGGTGCTTAATAAATGCATATGTGGGCTGTACCAAATGTGTTGTCCTAATGATTAACTGAAAGCAATGAATCAGATTTCAATTACTTTTTCGGTAAAAGTTATAAACATTATGAGCTTTGTAATTCATGTTCAATCGTTCAACTATCAACAAAATGGCAGCCAAGAAAAAGAATATCACTATCGATATTAAACAAAAAAAAATCAAAGGCGAGTTGGAAGCAGTCTACACACTTTACAAAAACTGCAGAGAGATACTTTGTTTCAAGATCCGTCATTTGGAGATTATGGAAAAATTAAATTGCTTGATCTATAGTCTAGAATTCCTTTTTAAAAAACTCCCATTTGACAGTTTGATTTTGAACAATTTATATCAGAGGAGATACACTATGACTTTTGACGCCCTTAAAGTCAGCAAGGACTGTCTCCCTTAACATATTGGATTACTGCACGATCAGGTAACTGCAAGCTTTTCAGCTTTCCCAAGCACCGTGCACAAAAGCGATGATTACTGTAAGGAAAACCTTCATAATAATAACAAAGAGCACAACTGTTAGGACTTTAAAAAATTCAGCATGCAAAAAAAAAAAAAAAAAAAAAATAAAATAAATCACATTATCCAAACCTATCTGGAATACACTGATAAATGTAAATAATATAGTGTTGCTTCTGTAACTTACAATGATCAAAGTTACAAATTCTTCACAATCAACTTATAAGATTTTAAATAAAGGGTATTCTTTATTTGTGACCCATCGTCTCAAAACGGTATTATGTCGGAACGAACCAAATGCTTAAAAGCCGAATTTAATGTTAAACTGGTCAAAAGTATAAATTGTTGGCATCAGCACCCTAAAATATGGTATCCATTCTCCTCAATAAATGATATAAACAAGTCTGATATTTCTGGCTATAAATTCAATTTTCAACATCTTTACCAACCCGACTTAATACCGTTTTGAAGCGAAGGGTCACATTTATGACATATAAATAGTCCAAACCTTACCAAGTCTCATTTGTTCTCTCATATCATCACTAACAAACGCCGTCAGTGCTGTGGACACAGCATACCTTATCGCCCCTGCCTGACCAGCGGGCCCGCCATTTTCCACATGGGCAACGACGTCTACTTCACCGATAAGGTCAGTTAGACTTAGGGGAAATAACAATGTCTCTCTGGAGAATTGAAAAAATCAAAAAAAAATATTTATATTCAAATAATTGATTAATTTTTTTTCAATTTCATGTTTCAGTTAGACTTAGGGGAAATAACAATGTCTCTCTGGAGAATTGAAAATAACAAAAATCAAAAAATTTAATTATATTCAAATAATTGATTACTTTTTTTCAATTTCATGTTTCAATACAATGATGACAAACACATGCAGTATCAAATGTGAAAAACAGAGTGAATCTATCAAATGTTAAACTGTGAAAAGTATGAATTTGAGATTTTGAGAGCACTTGCTGCACTTTTTTCATCAGACAGAAAGGACTTCTTTGTTTTGTTGTTTGTTTTTAAGAGTTTTACGGCGCTTGCAACACATTTAGGTCATATCAGCGCCAGTAAAAAGGAAGAAAATGGGATAGTAAAAAGTTCTAGAATTACAATTAAAGCACCCAAGAAAAAGTAAGACATAGGGGAACTGGGGACAAATAGGGATCAGATGTAGGTTCCAAGAGCATCCCACCAATGTACTTAGTTTGAGATCACCTATAAGTCTCATCCGGACACAAGCACAAAATCCAACAAAGAGGAACACACTCAAATGCTTACATTATACAGTCAAAATAACATATAATAATACATAACAGAGAGATGATTTACAAGGAAAAAAAATATCATCTCCCAAAACAATAACTATGCATTTGACTGTTTCCCTCCCAGCTAGGATTCCGGCCAGGGCCAGAACAAAATCAAGTAATCTCATTCCAAGACAAAGACAGAAAGCATGTTGAAAAACAGTTATAAGGGGATAGAAGATACAGTATGTACCCCCCTGCCCACTATGGGAGGTCAGGAACCCCACCCAGAAACTCTTCCTCAAAGGACTTCTTTGAGTTTGAGTTGGAAAAACATTAAAGTAAAGTCCCAAACCATCAGGCAAAGCCAGAAAAAAGTAAAATTAAGGAATGACAGGTGGAAAAGAAAGAAACAATATGACACAAGCTTCTCTTATCTCAAAACAAGGTGCTGTATAAAGTAATGATTGCATGAAGAAAAATGACCTAAGTGATTTGTTTTGATGTCAAATTCATAAAACATATAACAATTAAACAAAAAAAACCCCAGAAATTCAAACCTGTAAAGAAAATTGTTGAAATATCGCAAGTCATTGCCATTGATGGTAAATGTTCCAGTTCCTGGTTTATAAAGCTTCACTGTGGCCTTGCTTGATTTACGAGTACCTGAACATGGAAAATAAGTTATAAATTTATCTCCAATTCCATCCATGTATATTTGTTTTTGGTTGATATTTACTAGACCGAAGGCCTGGAGCTCAGGTGGTCGCTGGTTCGGATAAGTAAGTAAGTAAGTTAATATTTACTAAAGACGCAATGAACACGCTCATTGAATCATCACTAAACCCTATAGCATGTCATGCTCCAAGGGTACTTTACGATTACATTCTTCAAGCATAAATTATGTTAGAAATGAATAAATAACTTCAGTATTGTAAATCAGAACTTATCGACATTGCCCTGGGACAAAATATCACCACCACATTCACTTGTTCACGACTACATTCACTGCTTCACCATCAATATGTAGATTACAAAATGTTTGCTCCAGTGTCATATACACCAAATAAAAATAAAAAAATTAAAAAAATTCCCTTTATTCATCCCAGAGGGGAAATTTGTCTCTTGGATCTATTCCAAGGGAAGACTGGAATAATCCATGCATCAGCCGCAAATTGGGCTAGGGCGAGGTGACTTGTTCAAGGCCACACAGCGCAGCAGCGGGCGATCGAACTCGGTACCTTTTGGGTACAAAGCAAAGACCTTACCACTGAGCCACGCTGCCCCCCATTCAATTAATCATGAAAACTATGTGGTGAGACATGGGTGATTATTGATGATATATATAAATGTTCATTGGAAAACCTATATTTCCCAAAAAGAGAACAGAGATTATAGTGTCCTAGCTATTTGAAATTTGGTGGGTTTTTAAATATTCTGATATTGGTGTTGTTTTAGATCCCAATACGGGGTTAAATGGTTAGATATTGACATTTTTCATTGACTAAATTTTATAACTTGGCCATTAAGAAAATAAGTAGGAGTGAAATATCTGTTCAATGTTACAGTTATCATTTAACGTTAAAACAAGTGTAACTAAATGACAACTTGTCATATTTATGGACAATAAAGATCTATTATTACTATAATTATTATTATTATTTATTTGAAACAAAAGATAACTCAACATTTAATTACGATTTGAGAAAACAACATTAATATACCTTCTGTTTGTACGTATAACCTTCCATCAGAATCAACCTCTGCCTGAAATAAACACATAAAAAAAAAACAATAATAATAATTCAAATCTAGATATCAAACCAACAATGCTGCTCTCCGCGAATATAACAAAAAAACAAAAACAAAACAAAATTTTAGAAAAAAGGCAGACAAATTCATATATCCAATCAAATAAGCAAATAACTAATTCTTACTTATCAATTGGTTGACTTTTACTTTCACAAAGAATTTTAATCAAAAATTGAGAAACCTGATATATAGGACATGTTAAAGATCCAGTTTATATAGGTCAACATCTGCTTTTAAAAAAAAAGGATTATTAGAACTCGTGTCCAGTATTTTGAGAAGAAGCAAACAGAGGTGGACACGAAAAAAGAATAAATAATAATATTAATAATAATCTTTATTGTCCAAATTAAAGGCAATTCATGTGAGGTAAACAATGCTCAGTTTGGACAATAAAGATTATTATTAATACTATGATTTATTCTTTTTTCCTGTCCAGCTCTGTTTGCTTCTCCTCACAATACTGGACACGAGTTTTAGTAATGCTTTTTTTTTTTAGCAGACGTTGAGTGTTGGTTGAAAATTTCACAAGAAAGCTGCCAAATAAAAGTATTTTACTCTTTGTTACAATGACAGTCAAGCCAAAACTTACCTCTGGGGGTTTGAAATTCATTGAGAAATCAGAGAGATTCACTCTATAATCCATGATGAAATTTTCCTCCTTGTAAGCCAAAGGATGAGAAATTAGACGCTCCATCATTACCACAAAATGGTTATACTGAAGAGGGAAACGAAAATTATAATCAGTACAAATAATATTATTATTATTATTATTATTATTATTATTATTATTATTATTATTATTATTATTAACATAATAAAAAATAATTATAACAATATCAACAACAACACTAATTTTAAAAAAGAAAATGAATAATAACATTAATAATAATAATATAATAATAATAATAATAATAATAATAATAAGAAGAAGAAGAAGAAGAAGAAGAAGAAGAAGAAGAAGAAGAAGAAGAAGAAGAAGAAGAAGAAGAAGAAGAATCATAATCATAATAGTAATAATAATAACAATAATAACAACAAGTCTTATAACAATCAAAATAAAGATCACCAGAGAATCAGCCGCAATGCAGCACCACAAAGTAAGTACTAGGAGATAAGTAAAAAACTTTTAAACTTAAGGAACATTTGAAATAGGAAACTTCTCTCCTCTCCACCACCATAGGTACCTCTTTATCTTGTATATTTTCTACAAGTTTGTCTTTAACATTATTCTGGGATAACCATTTGCTGCCTCCAAGGTTTCTATAAATAGATAGAAATAAAGGGAAAATATAATGATTAATCAATGAGAAGTAAATGAGAAAAGTTACAAAGTGATAAATGACATATGAAAAAAAGAGATGGAAAAAATATATATATAACTCCATATATATGGTGCGAGAAAAAAAAAAAGGAAAAAAGTATAACGTTGTTTCAATGCAAAGTAGTCATCAGAAACATTCGAAATTTTTCAAGCAACAACTTGCCAAGTTTGATTAAAAATCCTTTATTAGCTAAGAAACTATGCCGGTTATACCAGAGTCATTTAAAAACAACGATATCAAATTTTCTAAATTTGCGTTTTGTTGTAAGCTTTCGCTAGAAACCCACATAATGTCTACGGTCAAACAAAATCAGACATTTTACTAGAAAGACTACTATGATAGTAACATGTTTTCCATTATAAAAAATTATGGCGTCTACTGAAAGAACTTGGCAAGGACGGATATGATTACATTTCATCGGCACGTCAACCACAGAAGTGAATGGGCAAAATTACATAACATTGTTAGATGAAAAACGTATTCCAGACCCTGTACCACTTTATCCCAATCGGTCATTTATTTTTCAATATGACGGGGCAACTTCCCACACCATTATTATTATTATTATTATTATTATTATTATTATTATTATTATTATTATTATTATTAGTATTACTTTTAATAGAAAATGACATTCGATTTATTTCTAAAGATGAATGGCCTCGAATGAGTCCTGACTTGAATCCAATTGACTGCAGCAATTTGGTTAATGATGTCCTACAAGGTTTATAAGGTTCGCACAATGATTTACACAGAGACATAATTAAAAGAGTCAATTCGAAATGCATGGGATTAAATCACTATTCAAGACATTAGAAAATCAATTGGATCATGGAAAAATGTTATTCACAATCAAACATGAGAAATCAACAGATTACATCAAAATTTGAGATTTATGTCAAAATCTTCTATATCACAAATTTGAAAAGTGTCTATTAAAACAATCGTCAACTTTGTTTTTCAATTTATTTTCCTGAAAATTTATGTACATAAATTTCAATAAATTAGTTTGATTGTAGTGAAATTTCAGACTTGCAACTATTAAGGTCCGGCGGTTACAGGCTTCTAAACTTTGCTGGGTTTTTTTTTTCTCGCACCTGATACAATTATTTATCATTCATATGCATCACATTTCATAAAAACATTCAAAACAAATAAAAATTCACCAAGATTTCTATAAATACAGAAATTAAGTAAAATATAATGGTTGATCAGTGAGTGATGAAATCAAGTAAATGAAAAAAGTTACAATATAATATAAAGAATTCAATTTTTGTTAAAAACAACAACAAAACAACCAGATGTTTCAATACAACAGCTCTTCAAACAACCAAAAAGTCCGACCACTTACAATTGTTTCACCTCTTCTTCAAATTTTCCTTCTGATCTCAGTTTGTCTTCAAGGGATTTTAAGCCTTCCAATTTCCATGAAATTTCCTGCGAAGAAACAAAGACAAATCTCTATCAAAACACCAAACTATGATTGAAGATTGTGAAAAATATTGCTATGGCATCACTTTCAACATTTTAAATTCAAGTTACTGGAATAAAGCTTTAAAAAAATACAACTTGATATTTATCAAAATAAGAGATCACTCTTTTATATTTCTTAAATATGGGTCAATATTATGGTAAATATAAAACCAACATCTCAAGTTGACAACTTACATACAAAACGTTGTAATAGTTAGGCAAGGTTGTGAAGTACATCCAGTGGTATGGCCGTCCATCCAATCCAAACTGGGCCGCTACAGAGTAATGATAAAAAAAATAAATAATAATAATAATTATAAATTTTTTAAAAAAAAAGGAATTAGGTGAAGCACCGATGTCACACTAGAATGAAGAAACCCTCCCATTTTAAAGGATCATGAAGGGCAGAACCATTTAACTTTTTGAGTAGTCAGTTTAGCGAGACCACGAGCCGCTGGCTGAATCGGCGATCAGCCACCCATTGAGTTTTTGTGACCGGCCAAGGAAGCGACCTGCGGGAGTGGTCGGAAGCAAATGCAATTTTTGTTTCATTTTTCAGATCGTACTACCACTTCAGATCCATCTTTTTGAAGAGGAGAAGCTAAACTACGAAACAGTCTTTTTTGAGATATTGAGAAATTTTCCATAATCATCACTAAATAAATAAAAATAAACTAGGAATTACTATGATGAGCCTTTATACGGGACAATCCCATATCTTCTCAATATACTTCATACATATATATATATATAAAAATATGAGCTTTTATATAACGTATTATCCACTAAACATGCTCAAAGTGCATTATAAGGGGTCCCTAACCGTGAACCAACAGTAACACTTAACATGTAAGACTTCCTTTATTCAAAAGCAGGCTGTATGGAATCCAATTTCCATCTCATATAGTACATGTTGCCTGTCATGCGTCCTTATCGTACAAGCACTCTTTCAATATTGTATGACAAGTTCTCATTTAGGCCTGTGTCAGGTGGGTTAATAATATAATGATACCAAAGAATAAAATGCTGGGGAAAATTTTATTACCAAACTAGTCATTGACAATATCCAATATCACTTTGCTTTTCTTACAAAAATATACACAGAACTGAAGAAATCAAGGCAAAACTTTGTTTCTCGTGATAGATTTTATCTAAAATGAAGAAAAAATTATTCAAATTGTTACCCTAAGATCCAAAGTATAATTTCTACTTAGCCTATGACTGAAATTAGAAATAAGCATAGAAATCAAATCATAACCATCATATCTAAACCTCATTAAAAAATCTAGACTATGTTCAAATTTTACAATAAGATATTTTCAACAAAATACAATACCTTTCCTTTTCGGGAATATTTCATAAGGATTCTGAAAAATAGGAGTGAAAAAGAAAGTTTATGGACTGAAATATTCTATTACAAAAGAATATTTGTGTTGTGATAAAATGATGGTTTAAGCAAAGAATAGTGAAATCCTCAAATTCCATTTTAGAAAAAAAATAGTAAAAAAAAAAAAAATTAGAGGATGTTAATTTTAGCCCAGAAGTAAAGTATTCTGTCATTAAGGATATTTTACAACAATTAAATGATTTCTGAATTAACTTCAGCGTGGATAGTTATTGAGAAATAAAAGACAATTTTAAACAGTGTCCCCACGAAAATCAATCATTTAAAAATCCAATTTTGATCTCAAAAAAAAAAAATAAAATAAAATAAAATAATGAAGTGCTGGTCTTGACCATTATGATTTGCCATGGTGATGGTGATAGTGATGATGTGGTGTTAGTTGTCACGATTCTGCGAATGTTGTTGTGGTGATGATAATGATGGCATGGTGGTAGCTGGTAATGGAATGGATAATGCTCAGGCCTGCATCTGCCCCTTGAAAAAATTGCCTGAAAATCCGCAAGATGTTGGGTCCAGGTCCAGGGCAGAGCCCTGGTAGGGGATCAGGGGGACAACGCCCCCCCCCCCCCCCCCCCTGAAGCCGAAGCTTTTTCAATATAACATGAGCAAAGATCCCCATTTCCCGGAAAATTTTCTTAGAATTTTACCAATTCAATAGGATGTGAAACAAAATGAAAAAGTATTTTAATTTATTTTTTCTTCCGGCGGAGCGAAATTGCCGGAAATGCCGGCAAATTTACAGGCCTGAATGTTGTTGCAGTGATGTTATGTCAATAGCAGCAGTAATGATGAAGAGGCGATGATAATGTTATTATGGTTGTTTTGTTCGTAATGATATTAAGGTGGTAATAATAGTAATGATAATGTTTCAATGTCGACCTTGGTGATAATAATAAGAAAACAATAGTGAGATACCACAAGTCAATTTATTTCAGATAAAACTTACCTTTAGCATGGGTCTTGCTTTTTTATCAAACAGGCCTGATGGCAATAAATACTCTATAGCCCTCTGTTGAAAATAAGATCATTGAAAAGAGATAATTTTAGAAAATTGAATACAGTTGTCCCCTTGTTGCAATGAGCAGGATTGCCTTCTGCAAAATCAAAAATTCAAATCAAGAAAGCTTATCATAATATCATAATCACTTATGCGTGATAAGCAAACATGGTCATAATATTATATTTTGATAAAAGGAAAAAAAATGAACCAAGATAGATAAATGAAATAATGTCCACATATATTTTGTGATATTAAGTCAAAAGTTTGCAGGAATTTTATCAATACAAAAAAGAGATCAATTTGTTCTTCAAGACAGATTTTTAAACTCAATCATTCTATATTTCTTAACTCACTGACTGCCAAGGTTTTCAGAATTGCAAAGCCGCTGACTGCCGAGGCTTATGCATGTTTTTTAAAAATTGGTTGGTGGTGAAGTGGAGAGGGTTTCATTAGAGGTGTGTGAGTGGTGTTGAATGGATACAAGAGAACGCATTGGGTAACAGTTGTAATGGGGTGTGATGGTGTGTGAGTGGTGTTGAATGGATACAAGAGAACGCATTGGGTAACAGTTGTAATGGGGTGTGAGTGGTGTTGAATGGATACAAGAGAACGCATTGGGTAACAGTTGTAATGGGGTGTGATGGTGTGTGAGTGGTGTTGAATGGATACAAGAGAACGCATTGGGTAACAGTTGTAATGGGGTGTGATGGTGTGTGAGTGGTGTTGAATGGATACAAGAGAACGCATTGGGTAACAGTTGTAATGGGGTGTGATGGTGTGTGAGGGTCGTTGAATGGATACAAGAGAACGCATTGGGTAACAGTTGTAATGGGGTGTGATGGTGTGTGAGTGGTGTTGAATGGATACAAGAGAACGCATTGGGTAACAGTTGTAATGGGTGTGATGGTGTGTGAGTGGTGTTGAATGGATACAAGAGAACGCATTGGGTAACAGTTGTAATGGGGTGTGATGGTGTGTGAGGGTCGTTGAATGGATACAAGAGAACGTATTGGGTAACAGTTGTAATGGGGTGTGATGGTGTGTGAGTGGTGTTGAATGGATACAAGAGAACGCATTGGGTAACAGTTGTAATGGGGTGTGATGGTGTGTGAGTGGTGTTGAATGGATACAAGAGAACGCATTGGGTAACAGTTGTAATGGGTGTGATGGTGTGTGAGTGGTGTTGAATGGATACAAGAGAACGCATTGGGTAACAGTTGTAATGGGGTGTGATGGTGTGTGAGTGGTGTTGAATGGATACAAGAGAACGCATTGGGTAACAGTTGTAATGGGGTGTAATGGAATAATAATACACCTTGAAAATTATGATACCTTTTTGAGGTGTGAATAAACCAAAATAGAATAACAAGTCCCTTGGATTTCGGTTTAACTGGTTTTTACTTAATTTCATTCTTTTGGGGGGGGGGGAAAGACATAACATAACAATGTGCAGCTTTGTGGTCTTGTTGTATGACACTCGCATTCGGATCAGAAGTTCCTGGGTTTGAACCTTGCTCAGCACATCATTGAGTCTTTGGAAAAGGCTCTTTACACACATTCTCTCACTGTTGCCAGGTGTAAAATGAGTACCTGGACTTCAACAGCATTGTCTTTGTTGTAAAAAAAATTGTGATATCGTCTATCAGGTGTCATGTCTCGTTCTACATGTTAAGTGTTGCTGTTGGTCAGGGACCCTTTGTAAAGCACTCTGATCACGTTTAGTGGATATTGTGCTATATAAAAAATCAAATGTTGTGAAATAAAAATCAGGATATCTGGATTGATGATTGGATTATCTTTTATAATTGTATAATTTGAAAAAAAAAACAAAAAAAAACAAACAAACAAAAAGAAACATTTACAAAGTTATTCTTGTTAGTCTGTTACAGAAGTATCCAACTAATCTAGCTTCAGTTTCACAAATTTCCCTTTCGGGGATCAATGAGGATGTTTATTTTTCAAGAAGTTCAACAGTGCTTGCAACACTTTTTCAGTTCATATGTGCTCCGAGAAATAGAATCATGATGGAAGCATGAGCTGTCTTGACACAAGACAGGATCAATGCTAAGAAGGAGACATTATATAATAGTGAATTAAAGAAAAATATATCATGTATGTCCCTTCCTATATATACAATTTATATTTATTTGTCTCCATCTAAGACTTACATCAACATCTTGCTGTGTGAATGAATCTGGATCTTCCCCCATTATGTTTGCCAAGTGCCTTTTGCCAATTTCGTAATCTGCTACCTCTGAGGTCATCAATTCATCTATATAAAAAAAATAAAAAAATGAAAAGTATCCACATGGATTATGTTGGAAAATTTAAGAAATTCAAATTTTTTAAAAGGTTTATGGAAAGAGGTGGATGCATGATGCAAGAACAGTGGTTTCCATAAGACCATCAGACATTTGATCTTATTCTAATCGGGCTTTTTTTTCTTTTCAACATCATAAACTGTATCTCACCCAACAAATTAGTAGAGATGTAACAATTATCCACTCATTATGACCATTTTAATAACACAAAGGAAATCTGTTTAAAACATTGTCAGATGCAATATTAGAAATCTTAAGTCCATTCTTCTTTTTCTCATTCAACATGAGTGCCCAATTTTCTCTCCAATTAGATGGAAACCATGCTGTAACTATGAGGATCTTGAGTCAGGATGTGGAAATATCATTATTGGAATGTGGAATGCATGGAGCTGTGGCAAAACTTGCCAATCTAGCTGCATGATTATTTTGTTGAAAGTGTTTGGATTTCAATTTTGAAAATAGTATTGTGAGAAGTAAAACTTATTTACATCATGTGAAAACATAATTTTCATGAGAATTTTTCACTTCAACACAACCTGACAATTGTCACAACAGACTCTAAATGTAAGGTACTGCTAATTGATTAAGCACAATTTAATTAATGAGCAAAAGGACTGATTTCAAATCCAAATAGTGTCTATTCTCTTTCAGACCATTCTGTCCAAATTGTCAAAATGACAAGAAGAAGAAGAAGAAGAAGAAGAAGAAGAAGAAGAAGAAGAAGAAGAAGAAGAAGAAGAAGAAGAAGAAGAAGAGAGAGAAGAGAGAAGGAGAAAGAAGAGAGAAGATAGAAGAAGTACAATTGATAGAAAAGAAGAGAAGAAGAAAAGAGCAAGAGGAACGTAAGATGCAATGAGAAGAAGAAGAAGAAGAAAAGAAGAGAAGTAAGAAGAGAAGAAGAAGAAGAGAGAAGAAGAGAAGAAGAAGAAAGAAGAATGACAGAAGAAAAGAAGATGATGCAACGAATGAATGTGGAAGATGAAGATGAATAAACAGCTCCAGTGCTGTAGAACCTGTCAAAAATCTACCAAAAGATATAAATAAAAATGACTTTTATTTTTTATACACTGACATCTTTATTTAAGAAAGTTTTAATATAAAATTTGTGTGCTTTTGTGTTTATATTTGCCTGTCAATGAATCCTAACATCACATGGTATAGGGATATAACTAAATGCATTGGCTTCGTTTCACCCTGAATGTAGCTTGCTGAGTGGGGTCTGCTTGGGTTCATCGAGACCCATCCCCCCCTTCCCTTTCAACCAACTAGATAATCCAAGACCCACTGGTCTTGTGTCATTTGTTGACACTTGGCGCCAGTCTGTCTATTATATATCATGTTAAAATCGTACCAAATATATTCAAGCGAAATATGGTGATACAAGACTGCCGTGTATGTTACCGTGTACGTAGTTCCTGAGGCTATGTGCCCGGTTACCGTGTACGTGTACGTCTGATTCTGGATTGTGGATAAATGTTTAAAAGTAAACGAGCGGAGTTTCAAAAAAAGTGTCTGTGTATAACCGTCCATCGTTATTCGCAGGCATTGTCTGCCAATATTCAATTTTCTTTATTAGCAGACATGTCTGAGAATGATCACAGTACAGCGTTAAATCAAAGTTGAAGGTCAGTGAAATAAAATACAATAACAACAGTCAGGTACCAATTTCAAAGACCAGATAAAAATTATTTGGAATGCTTACCTCTGGTTTCTTAGGCAATATCTTTAGACCGTTTCTTATTAAATTTAAACGGCAAATACATATTTTGCAAAATGAAAGCGACGAAGGGTGCATGATTTTCAGATTCCAACAGACTACACCTGTCTGTCGCCTCACATTAGTTTACATTTACACATTACGCCGTTCGTATTTTCCGCTCCCTTCACACTTTTTATTTTTTAGGAGCCGGTACTTCACATCCGGTTCATTTTTGTTTACATTGGAACCCAGCTGACTGAAAGTAAGCTTTGCTTTGTAAATCACCATCTTTTCATTCATCAGCTACTATTTTTAACTCCAGGAAGTTAACTGCACTGCTTCACCTGTCTCTGCTGACACTCGTACGCAGTTTACGTTTGCGACTCATACCAGCCATATAATTGGATTTACAAAAATTCTGTAAGTTCAGATCCAAACTTAAATACTTATTAATATTATGTTTTGTATCGTTCCGATGGAGATCTTTGCACTTGCACCGGAGACTGACTTCACTGCAATCAGATGAACTGATCCTTTCTACTTTCTACTTTCTGGGTGCCGGTCTTGGTCTCTATGATATCGTCTACTGGAGACTGATCTGCTGTGCTGTGCTTTGTGTTGTGTTACAATATGTTTTATTTTGCAAGAGAAAAAAGAAGAAAGTCAAATTTCATTTCACGCAAATCCGAAAAGAAACGTCCCCTGCTAACTGCTAAGCGACGTTATTGTTAGTGTTAGTCATATATAAATAGGCAATTATTCAATTATTCTTTGGCTGTGGCTATTCGGACTCGAATCTGAATAGTCTCCCATGACTATTCAGACTCAAATTCCAATGCACATGTACAGTCAACAGATTATTTGGACTTAGTCTGAATAGTTTCCCGGGGGAGTATAGTTTTTGTCATTTTTGTGTGTTTGTTTTTAAAATTTTAATTATATTTAATTAATGCAAATCAAAATTACGATTTTAGTAACTATCAACAGGTAGTCTAAACCCACTATATTTGATGAGATAAACAAAATCATGGATTAATTAGAAGTCAAGATAGAAATTAAAAAGAAAAGAGCTAAAACTCTTCAAAAGTAACAAAAGTCAGTCAAAGTAACTGTGATATAAATGAAAAAAAAAATTCTAACAACATAACACTAACGCGATGTCCAAATAAAATCAGGACAAAAATAATTTTAAAAGTACATATTCTGATAGTGTGAGTAGGATTATGAGCTGAGTCAATGTGATATGGGCAAAACAGAATTTCTGCTGAGCTCTTTTTCTTTGTTTAATGGCATTGATATGATATGATATGACATAAGTCCAGATTTATGTAGGCTTTTACAGCCTTTTATCTGCTCTTGTGCATTCGTGAACGTATATAATTCAAGTCTCTCAAAACTGGGCATGCCACATAGTGGAAGGAGGTGTCTGAATTTAACTTAACAAACAGTATTTTTCTGCTTCACAATGAGCATCAAGATGGCACTTAAATTCGAGCACTATTTATGATCAAAATGATAACAATACAAATTGCAGAGTGAAAGCATGATAAACCCTTTGTAACCAGGGAGAAATACACATTCTAACGTCGTTGGGATGTATTTTCTCTCACACTGTTATGTATTCGCAGATTTCATCACGCCATCTAGAAAACACCAGAATTACGGCACCCCTTGATAACGACATAATTTCCTAGTCCTGGGCCATGTCATTATCCAGGGGCTGCACTGTAAATAGATAAGACAGACAAGCAATGAATGGGATGAGGATCATGATCATAATTACAAAAGCAACTATGAATGAGAAAATATGTGTTGAGCGAGACTAACACTCAGGCTGTATACTGCAAAATAAACAATGAAAATAATCATTATTAGTAGGTTCTATATAATACATCAAATAGTAATCCAAACAACAGTGTTGAGAAATGTGAAACAATTAAAAAGATTGTCCTCAAATAATATAAGAAATCGTCTTTCCACATGGGTGGGGACTCAAATTTACCGGATATAAACTGGAAGGAAGGCACATAAAATACTATACATAACAGAATGACCCAGTATGCTATACCACACTGATAATACCAAACTTGGAATACAGAACTGTAGTTTGTGGGCACCCAGAATTAAAAACAAAACAAAACACATAAACCAGCTTGAAAAAGTCCAGAGACCGACCTACACATAAGTTCATAACATCTACAACAATAGTTTGAGTGTTACAAACATGATTATAGAGAGAAAATGGGTGTCTTTATTTATTCTTTTTGTGCATGGGTTACAAAACTGATTAAGTATACATCATCATGCAGAGCACAAAGTTTTAGATGTAATTTTCAGATTCAAAGTTATACCTATTTCAAGGACAAGGGAACCCCACGGCACTGACATTTCAGGAAAAATTAGAATAGATTTGAATCTTTCTTAATCAAGAATGTCAGTAAGGGGCCTCATCTCAATATTTTGTGTAGGCAGAATCTAAGTGACCAAGAAAACAAAAACAAAGTCATAATAATTT
>NC_088362.1:6333932-6448932 GCF_034508935.2 Berghia stephanieae
CGCACGAGTTTTGTCGCTTGACATAATCTAAAATGACCTTTTTTCTAACTGTGTGACAACTTTCAGTCATATTCATCAATAAACAGCGTCGTAATTAATTTTTTAAAATAGCATATACGAAACGGCTTCGTCCCATATTTTGACGCAAATTCGGGCACTTCGTGAGCGAAAAAGAGGCCCAAATATTTGTGCGGGATAGTCATTGCTAGTGTATGCTGTTTAGAAGTGCTGTAACCCATTCAATTTGAAAGATAATCATATTGAAAAAAAAATATATATATAAAATCAACTTTTGCCAAAATCTCGTGTAAAATGGCAAAAGCCTATAATTTGGCTGGGTAACAGAATTGTGGGGAAATAATTAAACACGACAGCTATGCATTTAATCATTTGATTTCCTAATGTGGATGCGATTAGTGCACAAATTTCCAGCAACTTTTTTTTTTTAATGGTATATTTTTGTTATTGCACGCCTGGTCTCCCAGCAACCTGATTTGAATTTTATTTTACATCATTGTGTTTGTACTAATGATATGTCATTTTCCAATTTTCTTTATTATCAAGGGTTGAAGGAAAAGGGAATGCGACTATTGCTGAAGTAAGCTTTCAGTCTGAGGTAACGCAAGAGGATGAAAGCGCGATAGAAGGAAAGGAGAAAGCCCTTCAAGATGAGGTATGATATTGTGCAGCTTTATGGTTCTGTGCGGCTATGTGGTCGAGTGGTATGACACTCGTTTTCGGATCGGAAGGTCCTGGGTTCGAGCCTCGCGCTCGGCGCATAGTTGAGTCCTTGGAAAAGGCTCTTTACTCACATTCTCTCGTCTTACTCAGGTGTAAAATGAGTACCTGGCCGTTAACAGAGTTGTCTTTGTCCGGAAAATTGTAATATCACCTAACAGGCGTCGTGTCCCGTCCTACATGTTAAATGTTCCTGTTGACCAGCGACCCCTTGTAAAGCGCTTTGAGCACATTTATTGGATATTGCGCTATATAAAGCTCAATTTTTTAAATTGTTTTTTTGTATGACATTTGCCTTCGGACTGTTAGGTCTGATCCTGTCCTGGCTGGTGTTGGGTTGAGTCTTCAGGAAAAAACAACAAAAAAACAAACAACCATTTACTCACATTTATTTACTGTACTCAGGTTTCTGTTGATAAAAATGATAACAGTGCCTTACAGGTGTCATGTCTCGTTCTACATGTTAAGTGTTGCTATTGGCTTTTAAAAAAATAGAGCTTTTATATAGCGCAATATCCACTAAATAATGTACTCAAAGCGCTTTACAAGGGGTCCCTGGTCAACAGCAACATTTAACAAGTAGGACAGGACATAACGCCTATTAGGCAATATTACAATTTTTCGGACAAAGACAACGTTGTTAACGACCAGGTCCTCATTTTACACCTGAGTACGGTTAGAGAATGTGAGTAAAGAGTCTTTTCCAAGGACTCAACTATGCGCCGAGCACGAGGCTCGAACCCAGGACCTTCCGATCCGAAAGCGAGTGTCATACCACAAGACCACATAGCCGCACAAAAGCTTATTGGCTTAAAAGGTCTGAGCATATTTAATGAATAGCGCACAATTTGAAAGAAAAAAAATTACTTTGGTTTCTTTTTTCTTTATTTTATGCTAGTATGTCATTTCATTGAATACAGGAAGTAAACTATTTTTAGATGCAGTAGTATCCAACAATTCATTGTTCACTAAATAGGAAGCAGGGCCGACAGGCACCATAGAGGTTTGGGCACTCTCACTCAAGCAAAATACGCCACTTGAAAGATTCCTACATTTATCCTGGGTGGGGATCCTGACCTCCCATAGTGGGCAGGGAGGTACATACTGTGTCTTCTATCCCCTTATATCTGTTTTCCAATATGCTTTCTGTCTTTGTCTTGGAATAAGATTACTTGGTTTTTTCCTGGCCCTGGTTGGAGTCCTGGCTCGGAGGAAACTGTCAAATGCATAGTTATTGTTTTGGGAGATGATATTTTTTTCCTTGTAAATCATCTCTCTGTTATTTATTATTATATTTGTTATTTTTAATGTATAATGTAAGCATTTGAGTAGATTCCTCTTTGTTGGATTTTGTGCTTGTGTCCAGATGAGACTTGTAGGTGATCTCAAACTAAGTACATTGGTGGTATGCTCTTGGAATCTACATTTGATCCCTATTTGTTCCCAGTTCCCCTTTGTCTTACTTTCTTTTGGCTGCTTTAATTGTAATTCTAGAACTTTTTACTATCCCATTTTCTTCCTTTTTATTGGCGCTGATATGACCTAAATGTGTTGCAAACGCCGTAAAACCCTTACAAACAAATGAAAACAACCTACATTTATCACCTTTAAATAATTGTGTTAAATTTATTCTCTCAACAGTTGAAGTTACTGAAACAGGAACTGGAAAATCTTAAAATACCATCCAAAAAGGAAGTCATTGGGAAGGAAAAGAAATTGCTTGATGATTTCTTCAATAGAGCTGCTCGTACTGGTATTGTAAGTGTAGTTAATTTTTTGTTTTCATTTCTTTACCTGCATTAATTTTTTTTTTTTTTTCAACATCACCATCTTGGTTGATTATGAAAGGAATGACGTAACTTAATGTGGTTTAACCAGAAAGTATTTAATTTTATATGTTTTACCATAACAGCATCTGCTAGTGTTTGTTGCTGGACCAAAGGACAAGAGCTCGGGTTGTCAATGGTTCCAATAAGTAAATACAAGAGATGAAGTGAGTAGAAAAGTGCCAGAAGACAATAGAGAATAACATTTTTTCGTGGCGGTGGTGGGGGTTTGAACCTGCGACCTTATTGGTACGACAACTCCGCCTGGCCGGCGAGAGCGTGACTCTACCGTGTGAGCTATCCATGAAATTGAACCCGCGACCTTACTGGTACGACAACTCCGCCTGGATAGCTCACACGGTAGAGTCACGCTCTCACCGGCCAGACGGAGTTGTCATACCAATAAGGTCGCGGGTTCAAACCCCACCACCGCCGCGAAAATTTTTATTCTCTATTGTCTTCTGGCACTTTTCTACTCACTTCATCTCTTGTTGTTACCAACATAACAGCCTGCTCCACTCACTTTTCTCAATAAGTAAATAAGGTACGTCACTGAGGTGTCAATGGACAATTTGTACTCATAGAAGTAATCCTATAGAGTTGTTGGCCCATAGAACTAGAGTTTGTTCTTGTTTCTATTGTGTGAAAAGGAGAATAGCAATTGCTTGCCATCCTTTGGATAGAATGTTAGTTTATTGCAAAGTACTTTCCTCCAGATTTAAAAGAAAAAAAAAAAAATTGAGCTTTATATAGCGCAATATCCACTAAACGTGCTCAAAGCGCTTTACAAGGGGGCCCTGGTCAACAGCAACATTTAACATGTAGGACGGGACATGACGCCTGTTAGGCGATATTACAATTTTTTGGACAAAGACAACGCTGTTAACGGCCAGGTACTCATTTTACACCTGAGTACGGTGAGAGAATGTGAGTAAACAGCCTTATCCAAGGACTCACCTATGCACCGGGCACGAGGATCAAACCCAGTACCTTCCGGTCCGAAAGCGAGTGTCATACCACTAGACCACATAGCCGCAGTTCAAGACCCAGTTACCCAATCAATGATGAGTGGACAGTGGAGTCAGAAAAAAATCTTGACTTCTCCTGAGAGAAAAGGCAGATTCAGTGGGTATCTATAGCCATGATGATAAAGAGAGGCAATGGAGATGGCTTTGACTTGGAGACAACTGCTTTGCCAAAATCTGCACTCTGCTGATTCAATTTCAGTTTATTTTTTCAATTTTTTTTTTACTCTCATACAGGCTCCTGGAAATGACGAAACGACATCAAATGTAGAATTGGCAGGTTCTTTTCTAGGAGGTAAACCACCCCACCCCCACCCCCAAAAAAAATATTTAAAAAATTAACACTATTGTATCATATATCTGGTATCACAATGTTTCCAGTCGAATAAGTACAATTTTGCTTTGTGTATGTTATTAGTATAAGTTTTAGGATGCGAATTCCATTTCAAATTTTGTCAACTACAAGCATTAATTATGGAATTGATGGCTCAACAGCATAGTATCTCGATCTGTGTGATCAGTGATTGGATGGGTGACACTGATTGTACAAACCTGTAGCTCTAGCATTGTGTCCTTGGAAAAGGCATTTTCTTCAAATGCTGCATTGTAATTATGTAACTGGTTATAGTCAGTAACAGGTATCGTTAGCAATGATGTTACAAAAAAGAACGTCTGGCAGGTGACTTGTATTGTATCAAATGGAAAATTGCTTTCATGTGATTCCTTGTTTCAATACAGTATTATGAAGGGGTGTGGGTGAACCAAATGCAAAAAAAAAAAAAAAAGAATTTAATTAAGATAAACAGAACTGTGAAATTTTAGCTTTTGTGGCTTTTAGAAATTGTGTTAATATTCCTCGATGAAACAAAACATTTCACTAAATTTTATATTTGTGACAATGAATTCAGCTTTGAGCATCTGAATCAACTCATCATTGTACATTTTGTGGCAATGGTTTATATATGGTCAGCTGGGCAGGGGTGCCAGTTTTCTGGTTCATGCCGGAATTCCGGTTTCGCGATATCTCAAAGTAAAATACCTCCGGTTTCAGTGTTTTGAGTAAAATAACCTAATAGCATCGGTAAAAATTCGAAAACGTGGTTCAGCCACCTTTTCAATGTATGGAGGTAGATAATGGTATAAAAACGGTGATGAAATAAGAGTAAAGTTTTGGCCGCATTTTCAGGTTTGGCAAAGTGTCGAGATTTTAGTTTCAGGTTTCAGCACTTCTTCCTGCTGGCACCCATGCTGCTGGGTGAATAAATGAAACATTGTGACACGTGCTGAGAATTGTTGATCAATAGGAATGTGTTGTGTTAATGTTTACATTTATTTTATTTTATTCATTTGTTTATATAGGGAATGGATTAGCGGAAGAGTAGTGTCCCTTGATTTGGACGTCACCGGTGGAGAAGTTATTTGTAAACAAACCAACTACAAGCCAAGCGCTCCAAATAAAAAATTTATTATTCATATTTCTGTACAAAAAAGCATATCATAATCAACGTTATGCATTTTTGTACAGAAATATGAACAATAAATGTTGTATCTGGAGCGCTTGGCTTGTAGTTGGTTTGTTTATAAATAACTTCTCCACCGGTGACGTCCAATCAAGGGACGCTACTCTTCTGCTAATCTCATTCCCTATTGGGGCAATCTAACCATTCAGTGACTTCTGTCTTTTCCAATAATGCTATTTGTCTTCCTCAGGTGTCCGAGAGTACATTACTGAATACAGGACAATAAACTACAACTTGATATCTGACCTCCAAGAATTAGAGAAGAAGGAAGAGGAGATGAAGAAAGACATCAGTGTCATTGAGGGCAAACTGCGTGACTTACGGGGAAACAGGGAACCCTCAGATAGGAAGAGGTATAGAATATTAAATAATATTATTTAATAATAGCAATTTAATTTATTTTTTTTCGTTTTACGTATATTTGATGTAGATATCACCGGTCCTATCAATGTCCTATATATTTATGTTGCAAAGAGACTTCCCCTTTCGTATTAAATTCAAGAAATTTAAATATTTTGATATATTTTCTTCTTTTTTTCTATTTTTTTTTTTTTTTGATCTGGTAAATGAATCATTTATTCTGAAGTAAAATCATAGATAAATAGATTTAAAATCAACTTTTTAAAAAATTGATCAATGCGACAAAGGCTTGATTAACATATATATTATTATCATTATGAAGCAGTGTGCCTAGAAAATGTGACCTAAAGAGCGTGATTAATTTTTCTTGACTTCAGGATATTATGTTTGCCCTTTACACACATCCAAACCTCATAGCGAATAACATATTAACTCAAATAATATGTCTATAATGACATCATCGTAAATGTCTGATCATTAACAGCTCTTAGTTATGATATAGTAAAGAGGTTATATCCTTAATGATATGTTTCTTAACAAAGAGTGCCACAACTACAATTTTTTTTTTTTTGGCACTTTTTTTTAATATAGCGCAATATCCACTAAATGTGCTCAAAGCGCTTTACAAGGGGTCCCTGGCCAACAGCAACATTTAACATTTAAGATGGGACATGGCGCCTGTTAGGCGATGTTACATTTTTTTTGGACGGAGACAATGCTGTTAATGGCCAGGTATTCATTTTACACCTGAGTACGGTGAGAGAGTCTTTTCCAAGGACTCAACTATGCGCCAAGCGAGGCTCGAAGCCAGGATCTTCCGATCCGAAAGCGAGTGTCATACCACTAGACCACATAGCTGCACAATGTGACTTTAGACCAATTATGACTATGAGATTATAGATGGGTAGATATAATATTGATATGATTTGGAGACAATAGGCGTATCAGTTGAAAAAAAAGGTTGAAAGAGATCGAATCATCATCATCATATCTTGTCGCGCCAGTGAGTCAGCCAGTCCCTGGCAGTCTGGTTGCATTCCCTCAGGTCAGCATTGGTGCAGTGAGGTCCCAGCGAGCATTCGGACAGGATGTGGTCCATGGTCTGTCTGGGGTGACCGCATGGGCATTCAGTGCCCGGTGAGATTTTCCATTTAAAGAGGTTGGTGGCGGTGTTTCCCACCTTTGCTCTAGCTCTGTTCAACGCCACCCAGTCTTTTCTCTTGAGGTCTGTGCCTGCTGGGAGCTTTTCTGTTGGGGGCAGGAGGGCATCGTTTGCTGTCTTGTCCCATTCTACCCATTTGTCCAGGCGGAAGAATAATGAGTGGTCTGGGTGAAGGCTCTCTACTGTGAGGAAGCTTTTCCTTGATTTGAGCCTGCTTTTGGGGCAATTGTGGTCATGAAGGGGGTGTCTCTGGTCCATTTCCTGTTTGTATTTCTGTATTTGGGCATGAGTTTCCCTCCGGATGTGTGGTGGGGCTATTCCTGCTGCACGGTGTCATGGTCTCAAGTGAGTAAAGAGCTACTCGACTATGCAAAAAGATATATGTAGAATGAGGCCCCAGAATTTACTAGTAACTATAAATGAAAAACAATTAACGATTTGTTTACAATGAAATAAAAATAATGATGAAATTTAATTAAAAGAGATAAACAGTGATCGTGACAGTTATAAATAGAGATATGAATATTTTACGTAACTTATGATAATATGTCAGGTTCATAAGTTTACGTTTCCAGGCAGTTGATGGGCTTGGATGATCTATTCCTCTGATAACAAGATTGGACTCGTAAAATTCCACTTCCAGGCAATTGGTAATGGTTTAATATGTAGTCCTTTGACAGCGGGCTTGGGTTTGATCCTTGAAGATTATATAATCAAAGTTAAAAGCTCCGGCGTCTTAATGGTGTAGATATAATATCTACAAAGTCCCAAAAGATAAAAATCTTACAATATATATATATAGGAATAGAGTGACTGGCCGTCCGGCATAGATTGTGGAGAGAAAGTGAGTGTCAAATGTTAGACCTATCAGCTTTTATAATAAGTGGCTACGTGACAGAATGTAGAACGAAAAGTATTCACTAATTAGAAATTAATTCGAGGGAAGGCTATAAAAGGAAAGACGATCTAATATTAGAAGGTAAAGTTTATCTAGGCCTACCGAAATATAACTGGAGTGAGATGAATTCAGTTCTTAATAAAATAAAATTTAATAAGATAATTGTGAACAATCTTTACTGTGACACACGGTAGAGATCGAATGAACTTGATTAAAAGGCATGATGTGTTTTATAGGAGTTACACATTGTCCTTTGCCCAGAAGGGAAACCTGTTTACAATTTGATAAAAGTAAATAAATTAGCGGAGACATTAATGTAAGGTATACAGATATTTAATTGTTTGTTGGATAGAGAGCGCTTAAAATGCAAAAAAGTTCATTATTTGAACTGATTATCGCTCTGATACTCAGTATTGAATATCAATTCTTCTACTTTCATAACTTTTGACTGTTTTTTTTTTACAAAATCGATAAAATTATTCATATCTCAAATATTTTATTAATCACACGAGTTAAGTTCCTTATGCTTTAAACTCGACACAAAAGTACAGGGAAAAAAACCCAAAAACAACAAGCAATAGTAAAATCAAAAAATATATTTTGGTTCCACAGTGAATGCATTTTTTTTAAAAGATCATTCTTTCCCTGAATTTTTCTACCATTTCATGTTCATCTGACCCTATATTCATTACAACTTTTCAATATTTATTCATAATGTAACGATTATTTAACAAGAGCAGGCAACTCGAATTTTGATATATGGTATTACTTTGTATTTTCCTTTCTATTTTTTTTTTCTGGCATTTGATAATCATTGTTAATTTCATTTTATTTTCATCAATGCTGATTGTTTTCCTCGGATCCGGGGAAATCCGTGATTTTTGAGTCAGAGGAGGAATTACATCTTTTTTGAAAAGTTATATTTCCCTCAATCAAATGTACTGGCAGTGAGAGATTTGATGTGTGGTGGAACAAATAGGTGCAGTTTCCCACTCTCTAGAAGTTAGCTAGAGTATCAATGATAGTTTATCATCTCAATTAGACTAAAAATGTGTGTGTGGTTGGGGGGGGGGGGGTGAATGCTGTAAAAATAATGGGGCTTAAAGGCGATCATTCAAAATTTTCCTCCCTTTTCAGTTTTTGGCACAATCAGCCCTGTTTCATATATCACATCAATGTCGACTATTTTTTCTTTTGCTGTCAATTTTATGATCTAATATTCCTTATGTCATACTTTTTATTTTAGTGTACTGCATCTTTTTTTTGTTTTCCAGAGAATGCATCGTCGTATTAGACTCTCCCAAAGTGTCGACTATTGAGCTCACTGTTTCTTATGTAGTCTTTTCTGCTAGTTGGATCCCATCTTATGATCTGCGTATGTTTACAGACAAGGGGAATTTGAAGGTATGGTGCAAGTTTTTTGGAATTTTATATCTCAGTTCAAACACTTCATTAGAACTTAATTACACATAAATCATTCCAATTTGGGGGCAATATGATTAACCGATTTTATATATAATATAAATTGTGTCACTCACTTATATGTGGCCAAGGCATATGTTTCTGTGGCTTTCCTCCATGTCTTCAGTTGGTTTATGGACGAAAGCCACAGAAACATTTGTCTTGGCCACATATAAGTGAGTGACACAATTTATATTTTATATTAGCTCTAACCATCATTATCGAGCACTTTCGTACCTACAAGTACCCACCAACACACATAAATATATATATATATATGTGTGTGTTGTGTGTGTGTGTCTTTTTAAAAGGGCTTCCGAGCACATTTTGTGGAAAGGGGTGCTATAGAAATTACGCATTATTATTATTAAGGGGTAGCGTGGCTCAGTGGTATGGTCTTTGCTTCGTACCCAAAAGGTACTGAGTTCAATCACCCGCCGCTGCGCTGTGTGGCCTTGAGCAAGTCACCTCGCCCTAGCTCACTGTGCGGCACTGCTCTGTGGCTGACGCCTGGGTTATTCCAGTCTTCCCTTGGAATAGATCCTAAAGACAAATTTCCCCTTGGGGATGAATAAAGGGAATTTTATTATTTATTTTTTTTTTAATTATTATTATTATTATTATTATTATTATTATTATTATTATTATTATTATTATTATTATTATTAATATTATTATTATTATTATTATTATTAATATTATTATTAATAGTATTATTATTATTATTATTATTATTATTATTATTATTAATACAAATTTTGTATCAGAGATTGTTATATAAATATTGTAGAACCAATGTGACTCAATAGAGATGCAAACCCAATTTGATTAAAATCAAGAAGAAATCTTTTTCTTTTGTTTTCCTCAGCTCTTTTACTATGGTCTGATCACCCAGTTTTCTGGAGAAGATTGGAATGACACGAAGATTTTCTTGTCCACGGCAGAGCCCAGCTTTGGTGGGAACATCCCTGAGATACCTATTACACACCTCTCTGTTATGGAGCCTTATAGACCGTACGTTATTTTATGTTTGCCTGGGTGGGGTTCCGACCTCCCATAGTGGGCAGGGAGGTACTTTCTGTGTCTTCTGTCCCCCTGTAACTGTTTTTCAATTGCTTTCTGTCTTCATCTTGAAATGAGATTTACTTGGTTTTGTCCTGGCCTTGGCCGGAGTCCTAGCTGGGAGGGAAACAGTCAAATGCATAGTTATTGTTTTGGGAGATGATATTTTTTTCCTTGTAAATCATCTCTCTATTATGTATTATTACATTTGTTATTTTGAATTTATAATCTATGCATTTGAGTGTATTCCTCTTTGTTGGATTTTGTGCTTGTGTCCGGATGAGACGTATAGGTGGTCTCAAACTAAGTACTTTGATAGTGTGCTCTTGGAATCTACATCTGATCCGGCCCTATTTGTTCCAAGTTCCCCTATGTCTTACTTTTTTTTGGGTGCTTTATTTGTAATTCTAGAACTTTTTACTATCCCATTTTCTTCCTTTTTACTGGCGCTGATATAACCTAAATGTGTTGCAAGCGCCGTAAAACCCTTAAAAACAAAAACAAACATTATATGTTTACCCTGACATGATTGAAATGATGCCTGCAAAACCAGCAGCTCTTCAGTCATGTTTTGTGTGTGTGTGTGTGTGTGATTTGTTATTTACTGAGAGAATTTCAAGAACTCAATTTGGATTTGTCCCCGACAAAGGTACAAGAAATGCTATTTTCACCTAATCAATGTTGATGGAAAGATGTATTGAAGTCCAGAAAGACTTATTTATTTGCTTTATTGATTACTCAAAGGCATTTGATAAAGTTAGACATGGTGAACTATTTAATATCCTTGAAGGACTAGACATAGACGGAAAAGATCTTAGAATTATTAGAAACTTATATTGGAAACAAAGTGCAGCCGTCGGGATTGAAGGAGAATTAAGTGAATATATACAAATTAAACGATGTGTTAGACAAGGATGTGTTTTGTCACCAGACCTTTTCAATATCTACAGCGAAACAATTATTAGAACTTTAGGAGATAGCCCAGGCATTAAAATCAATGGTGAGAATATCAATAATATAAGATATGCAGATGACACAGCACTAATTTCAGACTCAAAAGAAAATTTACAACTACTCCTCAATAAAAAAGCCACAGAGAGTGAACGTATGGGGTTATACTTAAATGTAAAAAAGACAGAATGCATGGTTGTATCAAGGAGAGAAAGAAATCCAATATACAACTTAATAAGCAATGGAAAAACTATAAAACAAGCTCAGGCATTTAAATATTTTGGATACATAATAACTTCAGATGGCAGATGCAACACAGAAATAAAACGAAGAATTGCAATAGCTAAAGATAGTTTTAATAAAATGAGTCTAATTTTTAAAAACCACAATGTCTCAATGACAACAAAACATAGGGTTTTGAAGGCCTAAGTATGGTCAGTATTATTATATGGCTGCGAAAGCTGGACAATTACAGAAGACATTAGAAAGAAACTGGAGGCAGCAGAAATGTGGTTTCTTTGAAGGATGTTAAGAATCTCATGGACAGAGAAGAAAACTAATGAAGAAGTATTAGAGCAAGCTGAAACTAAAAGGCTATTAATTCGTACAATAAGAAAAAGACAAATGCAATTTTTAGGACACCTAAATCGACATAAATGTATTGAACATCTTGCTCTCACAGGAAAGATAGAAGGTAAAAAGAGTAGAGGTAGACCAAGAAAAACATATTTGAATAGTTTGAACAGCTGGGTGACAAAGAAAGAGAAGAGTAATATTAGTTTTCTGAGGTTATCTGATCAAAGAGATGAATGGCATATCATGATCACCGATGTCTGGCACAGACTTGGTACTTGAAGAAGAAGAGAAGAGAGAATTTCACTCAATTGAAATCTTGATCTTCGAATTCTAATAAATAATAATGTCTTTCAGAGCTATGAGATCTAACAACAGTCCGAGCTACCAAGTGACTGCTGGGTAGACGGGGGGATGTATTCGTTTTTCCCTTCCACTGCCCAGACTATGGAATAGCCTCCCTGCTGAAGTGGCTGAAAACGGTTGCCAACATGCCTTCACGCGATTGCTAGAGTTCACAACGTGACTTTTTAATCTATGTTTTTTTTTTTTTAATAAGTATTATGTGCAGAGTTTTAGCAAGTTTAAAATGTAAAACCCTACAAACTGTGGAGTGATCCTCGACAATATTGGAGGTTTCCACAAGACGAAGAAGAAGAAGATTAAATGTCGACTTCACTTGGGATTAATCTCAGTCCCTTTGTGTGTTAATCGAGTGCCGAGCTATTCCTGTTCCTCCTCCCCCCCCCCCCCCCCCATTATAATAAACAATAAGTTAATTTCGACTTTCAAGGCTTCAAAAAGTGGATTTCTATCTGTGTAGATTGTCTGTCCTTAACCCTCTCCTTACCAGCCGGTTTTCAGAATTTTATCCAAAATTTTACACTCACTCTAAACGAAAATAGATTAAGTAATTCAAACAGCAGGGTAAACAAATAAATTCTATAATATATAATATAGTCCAGCAAAATGAGCTCTAAATTACATTGTCAAGTTTTTAGAGGTATAACAAAATATTTTCTTTCAATTGTGTGATGTTAATGGTTGGATCGTAACGAATGTGATGATTTTCCTATGGTTGGTAAGGAGAGAGTTGAGATTAGTTTCTCCTATTTGTTACAGAGTGTTAAAGAGTGCTGGTTTTGGTTCCTTTAGGGGAAAAGCAAAGAAGGCGAGCTCAGAAATGTTTCAAAGATGTGCAGAGGAATCTATTGCCTTTGACGACCCTATGGACGACTGTATGGCAGCTATGGCAGTCCCAGAAGTCAAGGTTTGATGCTATTTCATTATTTCATTATCATTCTTTCATTATTTCAGCATATTAAAAGGAGCAAGTTTTAGAGCACCAGAGTACAGTGATGTGCATTTGATGTCTGGTTGTTCTGCCTTAAGAGGTTTTGCTCTTGACGACTTTTCACAAAGTTTGGAATTTGCTGAAGTCAAGGTCTGTCCCAGTTTAAGTCTTAATTTTCATATAATTTATAAATGTTTCAGAACGCACAATGGTAGAATCCACCGTCTGACGAGAGAAAAATGTACACAACAGAGAGTTCAGTACCAAGGTTTTTGTGATGAAATTGATGGTTCAGAGGGTAGAGATGATGTACCATGTTTTGTTGATGTGACGGGAGTCGAGGTGTGAAAACTTCTCTTCCCATCCTTTACACATCTTACCCTTTGCTGACCCAAATCAGTTATCGAAACTGTTTACATAGCTGCCAACCAGTACAATAGAATTGTACTTAGTACGATTTGGCCACTCCAGAAAAAGAAAAAAAAAATCCAGAAAAAAAAAAATAAAAAAGAAGAAAATCTGATAAAAATTATCTTGGGAGAAAATTTTCGCCTCAGTAATCTGCTTCTGTCACCACCTCCCCATCACTTATGCCTACCCAGTATGATGATAAAGGTAAGCTTCTCTTAGTATTACAGTTCTGACCATTCTAGTACTTAAGTACATTAATAAATATGCCATTTTAAGACATGAATTGGGCGTCCGCGCCGCACCGCGTATAATAATACGTTTTTGCATTTTGAAAAGTTGGCAGCTATGTGTTTAATTTTCTTTTATAAAACTCTGTTGTGTGAGGCGTTGTGAGGAATGATTTCTATTTTCCTTGAGTGAACCAAAATCCAATCCCAATTATAATGAGACATACCTTTTCCATTGCGGATGATTTGCATTTTATGCTTATCGTCCACACAAAAAATATAACGTGCAAGGAATTTCATCAAACTACAGGCAACATGGGATGGCGTTATGGTTTTTGTGCGTTATGGTGCGTTTATGTGGTCTAGTGGTATGACACTCGCTTTCGGATCGGAAGGTCCTGAGTTCGAGCCTTGTGCTCGGCGCATAGTTGAGTCCTTGGAAAAGGCTCTTTATTCACATTCTCTCACCGTACTCATGTATAAAATGAGTACCTGGCCGTTAACAGCGTTGTCTTTGTCCGAAAAATTGTAATATCGCCTAACAGGCTTCATGTCCCGTCCTACATGTTACATGATGCTGTTGACCAGGGACCCCTTGTAAAGCGCTTTGAGCACATTTAGCGGACATTGCGCTATATAAAGCTCAATTTTTTTAATTTTTTTTTTTTTCACTTCGTATCTCACACCCACAATGCTTTGTGGCCTTGAGAAGGTCACTTCACCCAAGTTCACTTTGCAATGCATTGTTGAGATTGCAGCAGATGCCTACGTTATTTTAGTGAAAAAAGTGAACTTTAATATTTTTTAAAACTTTATTTACATTTATAAAGTGTAGCAAACTTGCAACATTTTTTTTTCTACCCAATTTGATTATGTCTCGAGCTTTTTATATAGCGCAATATCCACTAAACGTGCTCAAACTGGTTTACATAAACTATTAGTTGTTGATTTGTTTACCTACTCATTTACTATTTTGAAAGGTATTTAATGGGGGGGGGGGGGGGGGGGGGGGGGGGAGAAAAGGATAGCTCACTCAATATGTATAGACATGATATTTTATTGGTTGAGATTTGATCTGTTTAAAACTAGAAAACAGCTTGTTCGATAGTAAATAATGCAGCAAGTTAGTGCTAAGTCTTATTTTAAGGTACAAGTACAAGACAATAAGAATCGAAGGAGATGTTACAAGCTAATTTCAATCGGGATTATATGGAGGCCTGTAAATAAAAATTGATATCGAATAAATTAAGGGCATTTCTTGCTTTTAGTTATTAAATTTGAAAAATTTAGCAATTGTGGTCTGATTCTCCTTGCCAGCATGGGTGCCAGTTTTCCGGTTTCGCGATATTTCGAAGTCAAATACCTCTGGTTTCAGTGGGGGCTGAGTGATGGGCCCAAGCCGATGTCCATCACTAAATTTTTCAAAAAATGTTGAGGGAGTACCTCTGGTACTCTCTGTCTCTCTCTGTTCTTTGGCTCCCCTAGAGAGAGACAACTGCACTGTGAGTATTTCACTATGTATTATAAGTTGGTTTTAAAATCAAATTAATTTCCTCATTGTGTCAATATGTTTGCTGTGTAATCATTTAATAATGGTATAAAAACGGTGATGAAATAAGAGTAAAGTTTAGGCCGCATTTTCAGTAGGAACAATTTCAGGTTTGGCAAAGTGTCGAGATTTTCATTTCAGGTTTCAGCACTTCTTTCTTGCTGGCACCCATGCTTGCCAGAAATTATCTAGTAAACTTTGTCGTCACCTTGAGTGATTGCGTCAAATAAGGCAACACTTCCAATAGATTGTTGGGTAAAGCTGTGCATGTTCTTGGAGTTGATGCCATTGCCCCATTCCTGGGCACAGGTTCAGTTGGGGGGAATAATCCTTCATCTTTATCATTAGAATCAGACTCTCCTGTGATTGTGTTGATAGGAATTTTCTGCTGATTTCAAAATTTTAATAAACATTGATACATGTCTCTGGCTCAATCAAAATAATTTGATAAATTCATCGGTTGTCACTATTTCTTGTTTTTTTGCTATTATTGGATTTGCTGCTTACCAATTATCCAATTATCGTTCTTATTGATAAAATCACAATATCATTATAAACATTATAGGTGAAGTCTACACCAATGTACAGGAGCTTTATATAGAAAAAAAAAATCAGCTCTTTAATTAACATGATGCTAATATGTGACCCCACTGCCTCAAAATGGACTTAGCAGAGAACTCGTCGATAAAAAGGCAGAATATACTCAAAACTGTAACGACTCAGGATTAGACGATATTAATTCAACTAAATTTTAATTAATAATATGGAAAATTGGCAACAAATACATATTACGACAGTCCTGGACGGATTTATTTTTTAACTCACTCAATACACAAATGACGTCTTACTATGTTTCTAAGGACAAAAGGGTGCTAATCCGTTCATGCAGTCAACATTCACAATCACATGCAAAACATGCACAACACAAGATGCGTACCGCTATAAAGAGCGTAATTAAAAACAGCCGAACAACTCCAATCTATTTCAATACATGTTACAAAAACTATGAAACTTTGATATATGTGGAGAATAAATAAAGTTCTTAAATTGACAAAAATGACTAAAACTTTCCAATTTCTAATAGTTTTTATTTTATTTAGATTCACATTATGGCATCTGCTTTTGATACTTGATCGAGGCGTTGGACCAAAAATTTGACTGGTATATATGGCTTATGCCTAATATCAATATCAATGTTGTCAATATATCCCTCCCTGCTTTACTGTAGTCAGTTTGAGTTTTTGTATCACTTGTCCCAGCTTTATACATCCTTTCTGTTTGCATTATTGATAGTGATGACCAAATGTGACCCACCGTATCAAAGCGGTATTATGTCGGGATCCACTCGGTAAGGGGAAATTGAATTTATAGCCACAAATATCCAACTTAGGTTTAATTTCTGTACGTTAGCATGGAGTATAAAGACTATTTCTTGCATTGCAAAAACTTCTAAGCTCTAATTTCTCATAATTTTATCTCTAAATTCACCTTTTGGTGTCTGAATCATCCCGACATAATACCGTTTTGAGACGGAGGGTCACAAATAGTATATTCGAGAAAAATTGCTTTTGACTTTGCTTTCCCCAATTCAATTGTACAGAATATATTTTATCCACCCACATCCTATATAACACTTATGAAAAACATTGATTAAGTTCTAGAAATTATATTTTTGCAATCAATGTAGTCAAACCAGTGTTTTGAGAACTCTACGTGTGTTGAATACCTGTGTAAGATGCAACAGTCCAACAGTCATTTTCTTCTCTCTATTTATGTCCAAGGCAAGCATTTGCCAACACAGACAGTGGACACCATTTTGGAGTGCATGACGGATATTGTCAGCACCAGGAGAATTACAAGCTCTTGTCAATTACAGAGTTTCTGTTTTAATAATAATAATATATCTTTATTGTCCCCAAAAAAGTGGCAATTTGTCATTTGTTACACATTTATAACAATACAATATTGACATAGACACACTCACACAAGATGCATACTAGTAACATAGTAGTTATCGTAAAAAAAAAAAAAAAAAATTTTTTAATCATCATCGTCATCATCACGAACAACAACAACATCATCATCATCATCATCATCATCATCATCATCATCATCATCATCATCATCATCATCTTCATCATCATCATCCTATGGACACCTATGGATGCTATTGTAAGATCTAAAGGAATATCATGATTACACGGGCAACCAACATGTTCTTTGTGGTCAATGTCATGCCATGATAACATTATGTAATCAAGTGTTGCCAAGGTCTTGGATAGCTCATACGGTAGAGTCACAATCTCCCCGGTCAGGCGGAGTTGTCATACCAGTAAGGTCACGGGTTCTTATTTTTTTATTCTCTGTTGTCTTCTGGCACGTTCCTACTCAATTCATTTCTTGTTATTATCAACATCAGTACCCCTTTCACTCACTTTTCTGAATATAATAATAATAATAATAATAATAATAATAATAATAATAATAATAATAATAATAATAATAATGATAATAATAATAATAATAATCTTTATTGTCCAAATTAAAGGCAATTCATGTGAGGTAAACAATGCTCAGTTTGGTTCATGGTATGATTATCAATACATTTTCAAATTTAATAACTAAAAGCAAGAAATGCCCTTATTTTATTCGATATAATTTTTTTTTTTACAGGCCTCCATATAAATACAGACACAGCCATACACGAACATACACGCTTGCACATTGTTTAGCAATTTTTGAAAATTTTTGTTTTCTATTTTTGTAGGAAATACTACTCTTAAATCAAATCCCTATCTCCACTGAGTAAAAATCTTGAGTAATAAACCTTTGTAAGACTTCAGACGCACATTCCGCCAGAACGACTACAAATGAGACCCAATTTTTGACATCATGGCTTTTAGACCAAAGGTTTAGAGCTCAGCTGATCACTGCCATGGATAAGTAAGGATGTATCCATGTATCACTTTTAAGCTTCAGGTTGTTTCTAGTCATCCAATCGTGGATGAAATCAAGGCAAGGATATGGATAAGTTAACGTCAACAAGGAGTGACATACTTGTAATTGGTTTGTGTCATATTATAGTATTAAACCTCTTTTTCTCATCTTGCACCAATGCAGACATCCTTCATATTAAAATTTTTTTAATGAGCTTTTATATAGCGCAATATCCACTAAATTTTCTCAAAGGGCTTTACAAGGGGTCCCTGGTCAACAGCAACATTTAACATGAAGGACGGGACATGACGCCTGTTAGGCGATATTATTACAATTTTTCGGACAAAGACAACGCTGTTAAAGGCCAGGTACTCATTTTACACCTGAGTACGGTGAGAGAATGTGAGTAAAGAGCCTTTTCCAAGGACTCAACTATGCGGCGAGCGCGAGGCTCAAACGAACCCAGGACCTTCCGATCCGAAAGTGATTGTTACCACAAGACCACATAGCCGCATATTGTGGTGGAATATATGTGGCTTTAGCAATCAGGGATGCCCTGAGAGTGCCTGTATAAAAAGACGCATAATTGGCAACTTGAAATGAAAGTTTTATCATCATTTAGCCTTCTGGAAAATTTAATCAAAAGAGCATAGACCATATCAAAACTATGGAGATAAAATATATAAAAGTGCATATTTATTTTTTTATTTTTCGTTTATTGTTTCATGTTGTTATATGTTTTGCAGGTTGTTGACAAGACAACCAGTACCAGCTACGAGATTGCTAGAAATTCCTCTATTCCTAGTGACAACAACCCCCATAAAGTAAGACTTGTTTATTATTATATTGTATATGCTGAAACTACAAACTACTTTTGTGATAACTTTGATTCTTTTTAGCAGTTAAATAAAGATTTTCTTCTCCAAAAATGTGAAATTGATGGATCTATGATATGTGAAAAAAAATGTTTAGCATTATATGATTATATGTGACTCCAGAACATGGAAAATTGCAAAAAATTGCGGCAATTGTCAAAATTGCGGTCCCGTTGCAGTAACTGCGAAAAATCGCGGCCACAAGCGCGGCGATTTCCTGGAGCGACAATAAGGAATAACCTACCATCTGAGATCCGAGAGTCATAAAGCATGAACACTTTTATAAAAACGCCTAAAGGCACATCTCAACAGATGCATATTAATCATTGATGCATTGTGTACATGTACATGTACCAATGATATATTTAATGAATCCGAGGGGGGGCACTGCACATTAGAAATGTAATTACTATTATTATTATTATTATTACTACACTGTATTTTTATTATTTTTACTATTATTTCGGTATCAGTTTTATCATAGCTTTTAGAAAAAGGAAATGGTTAAATGGAAAAAAAGTGGTGTGCACAAAATCATCAAACTGAGAAGAGGGTCAGCTAACCACATTAAATTTTGAGATGAATCGATCAAACTTTGAGCATGGTAATGGTATATTTTTTAAGTAGTTATAATATATTAAATCGTTTGTACAATTACAGAGCTGCCTACCTACCGCAAAAAATGCGGAATTGTACGCATTTTCAGCGATTGTGCGCTTGTACGCATTTCCCCCAAGATTGTACCCATTTTCAGTGTACGGAGTCACTTCAGTTTTCTTTAGTTTTAATGGCCTGGATGCTCGTATCGCTGTTATCTTAAGCTTGCTGGATCGTATTTTTGACCAATTATGATCTTCATGCTGGGAGGTAGAAATCTGAAAGGATTGGATTATAGTCTTGGGAACATCATTGTTGCTGCAATTGAGCTTGTGCGGTGTGACTTTATGTAATTATACCTTCCTCTTACTTTCACAATGGTTAGTTTCCGTCGATTTCAAGATTGTACCCATTTTTATGAAATCTCCCCCATTTTGAGGTCCCATTGTACACATTCTCATCAGATGGGGTTGGCAGCTCTGCAATTATCCCAACTTATTTAAAATCAAACCTTTTGTTTTTTGTTGTTGTTGTTGTTGACAATTCTCAGGTCACTGTAGCCATCTTGGATTATGAGCCAGAATTGTCGTATGTGACGGTGCCCAAAGCCTCACCTAATGCTTTCCTGAGAGCCAAGGTTGTCAACACATCAGCTTTCATGCTTCTGGCCGGAGAGAGCAGCATTTTCTTGGACAACAGCTTCATCGCAAAGGTAAATTTTATGCTGTTGAATGGATGAAGGAGTGCAGAGAAAAATTTATATTTGTTTTAATATCTTATGAAGTTCAATTTTAATCCAGTACAATCTGTGTCAATATTAAAGCATCGTCAGCAATTATTAAGTAGGAGATAGTTATTAATATAATTACTGTCTTTTATTTTAGGGATTTTTAGAGTTTTGTTAAAACCTGTATAAATATGTTATAAAAGTCATGAGTGCCCTGTCTACTTTATTCCACTGGAATGATTTTTAAAGCAAGAAAATTTAGATGAACAATTAAATCTTAAGCCAGTGACTACTAGTTTCATTGACAAACCGTTCTGCACTCAAAATGTTCTATAAATCATTAAACAAATCATAGAATTAACTCTTTTTCGAAATAAATTTTTTTAAAAAATCAGAATTTATAAATTTAAGATTAAGATAAATAATAAAGTCACAAAAACACGAAAATGATAAGCATCTATTTCATAATTTGTCGAAGTATTATTCACCCCATTGAGCCAGGACAACTTTAAACTAAGTAAAATTAGGTGTATTAAAAATCTCTTTTAATCAGCAATTGGATTCAATAGTCTGATGTCACGTCGCCCAGAAACGGCGGCCATCTTGGTTCTAAACAAAGAAAATCATTACTTTTTATTCTTCACGCTAGCTAGAACCTTTCATATGTCTTGTGATCAGAATGTATAAAAGTCAAAACAAGATCATATTTATAATGTTTTTCTCCTCTGGATACACTTTTATGCTCGTCGGAGAAATATTCATAAGGGCGTCCGCCATTGTTCCGATAGTTTAGAGCCAGTGTTACTAAGTTACCATGCGTCATTAGGAAGGAAGTGACGTTACGACTGTTGAAGAGTATGGTGTCTGTGAGAACCTCGAGTTATTCATGTCTCCCTTCATTTCCTCTTCTATCTTCTCCTTAATGCTCTTAAGAAAACAAATCTTCTCGTTACAGTTACAGTTCTTTCGAGATGATGCTGACAGTTGACAGCCTTCAACATCACTCATGTTTTTGTTTTGTTGTGTATAATTTTTGCATTGTTGTCCTCAACAATATTGAGTGGAATATCTGATATCATATATGTGACCCATCGTCTCAAAACGGTATTATGTTGGAACGAACCAGATGCTTAAAAGCCGAATTAAATGTTAAAACTGGTCAAAATATAAATTGTTGGCATTAGCACCCTGAAATATGGTATCCATTCTCCTCAATAAAACATACAAACTCATCACAAGTCTGATATTTCTGGCTATAAACTCAATTTTCAACATCTTAATCAACCCGACTTAATACCGTTTTGAGGCGAAGGGTCACATATTCGATATTGGTAGCGATGTTCATATAATTGCCAGTACTTTGGATCATTTGCTGGGAGGGAAACTGTCAAATTCACAGTTAAAGTTTTGGGAGATGACATGTTTTTCCTTGTAAAACATCTCTCTGTTATGCATTGTTATATTTGTTGTTTTGAGTAAGCATTTGAGTGTGTTCCTTTCAGTAGGATCCTATGCTTGTGTTTGGATGAGACTTTTTGGTGATTCAAACTATGTACTATAATAATATGCTCTTGGAATCTGCATCTATTCCCTATCTGTACCATTCCCCTTTGTCTTACTTTTCTTGTGTGCCTCCTTTTATTGGATGTATGTATGAGTTGCATTGTACATTAGTACGGCACCTATAAGGTGCTATGCTACATCAGCATAAAAGTGTCACGGTCACAGGGAATTCACATATTGGGACCGACCAAGCTACAGTGATGAGATGCAGGCTCCACTTTGCAGGGCATATCTTATGCATGTACGCAGACCGCCTCCTGCGTCAAACTTTTATTACCTACTTGAAGAGCTCGACAACTCGACCAGCAGGCACTCTACTACATGGGCTGGATTCTATACCCATTGACGAAATTGTGACTCTCCTTTAATTGTAAATCCATGCTTTTTTTAACTATCCCATTTTCTCCCTTTTTAATGGTGCTGAAATGACCTAAATATGTCGCAAGTGCCGTAAAACCCTTAAAAACAAACAAAACAACTCATGGGAAAGATATAATTTCTTTTTAATTATGAAAATCAATTTTTAAAAATCAATTTTGTTTCAAGGCAATCCTCCAGTCGGCAGCCCCTAAAGAAGAGTTCACGTGCTCCCTGGGAGTGGACCCAAGTGTCAGAGTGACCTACAAGCCCATCATCAAGATGAGGTCATCGTCTGGCATCCTCGCCAAGACTGAGTCCAACCTTTACGAGCAAGTCATCGAAGTGAAAAATTTGCACGATAAGAGTGTGAATGTTTTGGTTCAAGACAGTTTGCCTAAAAGTACTCGAGATAAGATTAAGGTTTGTCTGTTGTTTCGATTACTGCCCTTAGTTATGAGTATATTTACATTTTTTTATCAAATACAAGAGAATGAAGTCCCTTATGGCACAACACAGTACATTTTCATACAGAGAAAAGGTGTTTTTAGATAAACATAGATATCTAAAAATTATTCAAAATTTTTAAAGAAATTATTTTCATATATGCTATGTATTGATTTTCCCCACATTAGGATCAATCTTTCATTTTAGGATCAATCTTTCATTTCTGAATTTGAAATTTGGTTGTTTAAAATGTTATCTGATTAAATAATTTTATTCCAGGATAAGCGTTGTGCATTTTGTTTTTGTTGTTATTGATTACTTTTCAAAATATAATACTGAAATAAAGATTTATTTTATTATTAATTTTCAAGTACAATGATATTGATTCATGCAAACACTTACTATTTTAAGCTTTACATCTTATTTGTCTTGTATATGATGGCATCTGTTATGATGTAGGATCACTTAGTCATTCTCTTCTATCTTCATTCTTTTGAGTTGAAAGTTTTTTAAAATTCAAATTATACTTTTTTTGAGTTGGAAGTTATTTATATTCAAATTATACTTTTTTTGAGTTGAAAGTTTTTTAAAATTCAAATTATACTTTTTTTGAGTTGAAAGTTTTTTATATTCAAATTATACTTTTTTTGAGTTGAAAGTTTTTTATATTCAAATTATACTTTTTTTGAAGTGAAAGTTTTTTTATATTCAAATTATACTTTTTTTGAAGTGAAAGTTTTTTTATATTCAAATTATACTTTTTTTGACATGAAAGTTTTTTATATTCAAATTATACTTTTTTTGAAGTGAAAGTTTTTTATATTCAAATTATACTTTTTTTGAAGTGAAAGTTTTTTTATATTCAAATTATACTTTTTTTCCCATTGACATATACACCATTTTTTTTCTTCTCTCCGCTTCCAACAGGTAAATCTTCTGTCCCCGGTTGTTGATCCGAAACATCCTGAGAAATCAGACGTTCGTTTAACTAAATTCAATGCAGTCGAATGGGATCTGACCATTGCGTCCATGGCGACCAAAGAGGTTGTGTTGAAGTATTCTGTGGACCACCCTGCTAACATCACCGTTGAAAGCACGGCTGCGACTATTTCTCAGTCTATTTAGTAATAGCACATTTATACAGATAGTGGGCAGGGGGGTACATACTGTGTTTTCTATCCCCTTTTACATCTGTTTTCCAACACGCTTTCTGTCTTTGTCTTGGAATGAGATCACTTGGTTTTATCCTGGCCCTGGCCCCCCGAGTCCTAGCTGGGAGGGAAACAGTCAAATGCATAGTTAATTGTTTTGGGAGATGATATGTTTTTCCTTGTAAATCATCTCTCTGTTATTGTTTTGTTTACATATTATATATGATTTTTAAACATTTGAGTGAATCCCTCAGGGTGGGGTCTGGGCTTGTGTCTGGGTGAGACTTTTAGGTGATCTCAAACTAAGTACTTTGATAGTGTGCTATTGGAATCTACATCTGTTTCCTATTTCAACAAATTCCCCTTTGTCTTACCTTTTCTTGGGTGCTTTAATTGTAATTCTAGAACTTTTAACTATCCCATTTTCTTCCTTTTTACTGGCACTGATATGACCTTAATGTGTTGCAAGCGCCGTAAAACCCTTAAAAACAAACAAATTAATCCAGATAATATATGAGAATTTTGTAATGGATTATAATTGTTTAATACATTTGCAATAGTTAATCAATTAGGTGAAATTTAAAAAAATAAAATCTGAATATTTGAGCAGGTTGTGTGCATTGTAACATCGTTATCACAACTAATGATACCTGCAGCGAAGAATGTATTTTGCCTCCTTTTGATAAATCAGATTATTATTTTTTTTCTCGGGAATTCTACTATTACATCTTAAATTAATCCATCCAGCCCATATTTTCGTACCAAAAAAAAAAAAAAAACAGTAATAGTCTGCTGCTTGTTTCTTATTTTGATTTATTTTTTCTGCCTATTTATTTTATTTTTATTTTGCTGTTGTTGATTGTTTATTTAATGGTGAAAGGTGCTCTCTTGCGTACATTGATATCAAAATCCTACAAGAATAATTCAGTTATTTTTCTAATTCATACAGCCAAGTTGCAATTTTTTTTTCAAATTTCATTTTGTTTTTTTAATGCATTGAAATTTTCTCGGGATTCATCTCAGAATTTTCCTTTCATCATCTTTAGGGGTAAAACAGTGCCATTAACTTTCATGCATAACTCTGGTCAAAAGGTTTTCATCTTAGAACAAATTTTGACACGTTTAACTTATCATATAAATATATATAAAGTTTATTTATTTAATTTTTTTTATAATATTCTTTTTCCAAAGTTTGCTTATGTAAAGTTGTTTTTTGTTTTTTAAATAATATTCTTTTCCAACTTTATTTTAAGTTTCAAACTTTTTATATTCTTCAATTCAATATGCGTCTTCTTTTTACTCGTTTAGGTCTTATTTATACAATCAAATATTTATAAAATGATTGAGTATTGCTTTTTATACACAAGCGCATAAAAATTAAGACTTAACCTTTATAGTGCTTAGGCCACTGGGACCCCCCCTCCCCCCCATTTGGGAGTTTATGCCACTATGTTTTTCAAATAATAGAACTTATTGGCCATACAAATTCCACTGTTACCGTAAAAATAAGTGTCATTTAAGAGAGTTATGGCTCTTTGAAAAAAGTGAGTTGTGTCCCCTTGCAAAAAAGAGACAACATTTCTTTCAAAGGCTCTGGAGACTACAATATTAATTCAAATATATGCAAATTGGGTATCAAACTGAAGGAAATTGAATCTACTATCAAACTATGTGCACAAGCTTTCAATTTGTAAATATTATATAGACTCACAGAAAGTTGAAACAATTTGTCAGTAATCTCATGAAGTGTCATATCTAAACTTATGGGCTATTTCAGTGTTTTACACAAAAAATTATTTTAAATATGGCCAAAAACAGCATGTTAATTAAAAATGTAGCACTGAAGAAAGCTATGGCCCAAGCCTCAACAACAACCTTCATATTTCTACGTCACAGGAAAAACTAAAAGTGTACGCAACCCTTACATTTTTCTCCACTTTGTCGGATGCCAAATTCATCATAATTTTCATTCTTTTTAAACATGGTATTGATGTCCAGTTGTCACATTTAAAAGTAAGTTGAAGGTGTGGTAAAAACAATAGATATATCATGAAAAAAGATTAATTTGTTCACAACCCAAGTGAAGCATCATTACCGAAGACTTTTGAACGAAATCGCATTGTTATATTATGAAGAATAATTGATACTCAAAAGGGATTCTTGATTCAAGATGCAGTAAGTACATAAAAACAATATCCTTATGTGTTTTGCAAACATGCTTTACTCCTTAACAGTTTGCACTGCTCACCAATTTATTACATATCCTCATCATCAGTAGCAAAATCCTCTTCGTCCTCTGAAGTGTCGTCAAGGAAATCACTGTCAAAGCTATCACTACCATCCTCGGCAGTACTGGTGCAGCTTTCTTCATACACAATTTCCTGCAACTCATCTGGAATGAAAGCATCTTTGAACCACTGTACTTCCAATTCATTTGCAGAATTTCTCTGCCAACCGTTATCCTCTGGTTTTGGAATGCTAGGATTCTGGCACACTGCATTCCTCCAAATGAGAGTTTGAAAGTTGGCTCTTGATATGTGCAGTGACAATACTTGACTACAAGGAGGCATCTGACACAGATCAATTCCACCACTGCATGAGATGGTACCTTTCTTTCCTTTGAAACGCTGGCGAACTATGTCATACATCACTTTGTTGACACTTGTGCATGAGGTTTTGCCATACAGCTTGCACACAAATGACTCTAACATGAGACAGTCATTACTCGAAACAGCTGCTGATGTTCCAAATCTGGAGAACAGAATTCTAAGATCTTCCTCCTTTTGAAGAAACTTTAGAGCTTTCAGCTTTCCTTGCCCAGCAAAGCAACTTGTTGTGTCACAGCCTGTGAATGCATGGACACCAAGTAATGCATCTTTGCTATCTGAGAGACATTGATTTGTCGCCTGTTGTTGCCACAGCCAGTATCAAAAATCAGGGTCTTTCCAATTGTCTCTGAGAATGAAAGGAGAAGTAAGAAGACATCCGTGTCTGGTGATCTGACAACAATTGTTTCACAGTTTGGTTGGCGGGAAGCATATTGACAGTGCAGTATAATTCGTGTGTCTGCCTCTTCCTGTGATGAGTAGAGATCTAGACAAGGTACAGCTGTGGTAAATTCATCCGTGTCACTGTAAAGTAAGGTGCATCTCTCTTCACAGACAAAGAAGATTTCCCTGTTTCTCAGTTTCTTTGCATATTCGTTACTTTCCCATTCCTTGAGGAGAAACCTGATGAGGGGTCTTTTGTTATCAACGCAGCTGAGAAATGATTTCCAACGTCTGGGCACTGTTGTTGCAGATCCTCTTAACAAGTATGCATCTTCTATGATTGAATCTTCTATGTAAGTATCAGTCACAAAGTGTACACAAGCTGCTTGTGGTAAGGAGGAAAATGTAAGTTTGGCTACTTCACCAAATGTATTTGGGATTGCTGACAGAGTTTGTAACAGTGCATTGCCATCAACAATGTAAACGGTGTTTGTTTTGTTTTTGCATAATCCTCGAACATTAATGAATTGTCAGGCGTGAGCTTGTGCAACAGAGTTGCTTTGTTGGTCTTCAGAGGTAAACCATCTGATGAAGCCAGCGACCATGGAGTAGGTGTTAGAGGATATTGAAGAACTTTTTGAAGATCAACACTGTGTTCTTGGGACAAAACAAGAAGCTGGCCAAATAAATTTCTTTGTGCCTTGATTTTGACCACGTTCATGTCTTTTTTCACTGTTACCACTTTCCTCAATGATGCAAATGTCTTGGTCTTGTTCCTTTCTAATGGCTTGTGAAATTCTACAGTCTTTTCCTTCAGTCTGTTTTCAACAAAACTTTCAAACAATCTTTTTCCTGTTTTTTCCACGGCTAGCAGGTCATCAGCAACATCCTCTTGCACTTTCATTCCTGAAGCTAGACTGACCAGACCATCTTCAACTTCAAAGGGATTGATAAATAATGCTGAAAATGCCTGGAGGATCTTTTGCACTCGCTTTTCACTTTGTCTTTTTTCTGCAATGCTCAATTCTTTGTGGGTGTCTATATCTATACAGTTGTTGTTGCTGATCATTCTTTGGGTTGCTGATACATATTCTGCTCGATTGTGTCTTGTTACACTCCAACGGTAATAGCTTGGAAGACTCTTGCTGAACCCAACAATACCTCCTTTTGTCTTTGCATGTTTGTTTATTGTTTGTCCAATGGTCATATCAACTGCTATTCTTCCAGCAGGCGTCCTTGATCTGGAGACACTAAATCCATTATCTTGTAACATTTCTTCTGCCCCTGGGTGGGAATGAATCAGGTTGGCTAGTGACACAAAATATACACTGAGATACTTGGCATAATTGTGATGATTCATGGTAAAAAGCAGTGTGCACAGTTCTTTTAAACAAGATATATGAAGAAGAAAGTTGGTAGCTCGCAGAAACTGGAGGAGAAGCCAAACTCTGTCCATGTATTGTGCAGTTTTTCCGTACTTTCCTGAGCGGACACTCTCTTTGAAGGCTTCATACTGGGAAAATAACTCAGCATACACAGTTGACTGGAGAATTTTATTAGCTGTATGGCTTGAAATTCCTTCGGTGAATTCCTTTATGTAAGACATGAGGTCTTTACTGAGTTTTGAATCCGTGTTCTGCTCAAATTTTGCAAGCAGAAGCCTCTCTAGAGCCTCCAAAACAGACACATGCACTCGTATAGCCCTGTTGTAGTTCTTTCCACTCATAACCCTATCCATAGAACCATGTGCACATAGCCCTGCTTCAGTCACAATTTCTTCAAAACCAGATCCACTTTGGAGCTTTCCCAGGGCACCAAGATATGAAATTATGGTGTGAAAGACACCCAGGTGAATAATGACTGTTTTGTAAAGCTGTGGGTTTTGCCAGACAATATCGTAAGCTTTCTTTGCTACAGCAAGGTCAAATGTTACAAATGTATATGTGTTATATGCCCATTAATCATGCCTGAATTGTGCTAGTACAAAATTCCTCTTGTTTATTTATCACTGAAAGGAAGCAAATACACTGTAATATATATTTTTTTCATATTATAGAGAAAATGGCTATCAATATCAAAGATTTAAAAACCCTATATAGCTTTGTAAAATATTTTATGATATGAGGCAAAAAATGAGAAATGACAATAAAATTCCACTATTTATTGCATTTGAAGCAATTTTAGGGTGATAAACAATCATTTTATTCACAAAAATGAGTTCACGAAAAATTGCACCCGATGACCTTTCAAGGGCCATAACTCCTGTAAATGATACTTGAAAAAACTGTAACACCCGGATTAATTTGTGTTATATGTCCCTGAAGCATGCCTGAATTGTGCTAGTGCAAAATCCCTCTTGTTTATTCATCCTGAAGGGAAACAAGTACACTGTAATAGATTTTTTTTTCAAATTATAGAGAAAATGGCTATCAAAGATTTAAAAACGCTATATGGCTTTGTAAAATATTTTATGATATGAGGCAAAAAATGGGAAATGACAATAAAATTCCACTCTTTATTGCATTCGAAACAATTTTAGGGTGATAAACAATCATTTTATTCACAAAAATGAGTTCACGAAAAATTGCACCCGATGACCTTTCAAGGGCCATAACTCCTGTAAATGATACTTGAAAAAACTGTAACACCCGGATTAATTTGTGTTATATGTCCCTGAAGCATGCCTGAATTGTGCTAGTGCAAAATCCCTCTTGTTTATTCATCCTGAAGGGAAACAAGTACACTGTAATAGATTTTTTTTCAAATTATAGAGAAAATGGCTATCAAAGATTTAAAAACGCTATATGGCTTTGTAAAATATTTTATGACATGAGGCAAAAAATGAGAAATTACAATAAAATTCCATTATTGATTGTATGTGAAACAATTTTAAGGTGATAAACAACCATTTTATGCACAAAAACGATTTCACAAAAAATTGCACCTAATGACCTTTCAAGGGCCGTAACTCTCGTAAATGACACTTGAAAAAACGGTAACACCCGGATTAATACTCAAGATATAGTGCTGTTTCAGAAAAACCATGTGGCGAAAACTCCCCCAGGGGGGGGAGGGTTTCGCCCACTGGCCCATGCACTATTATATGCCCAAGTGCATGAAAATATGTTAATTGTTATATACTTTTCTTGTTATTCATTGTTGACAAAAATATTTCTGCAATACGTTTTTGTATTGCACTATTTAAAACCACAGCTGTTGCGTTTGTTATTGTTGACATGAGATAGTTTTGATGACTTTTCTAATGATCTAACCATGATTCATTATGATTAGCAACATCATCATATCATCACCACCGCCATTACTCTGCCCTCCTTGCTATCCCCACCCCCACCCCCTTTTTAAAAATATTATATTAAAATGTTACTCTTGTTTTACATTTCTTCGAGATTAGTCAAAAAAAACAAAACAACCAAACCCTTGCCCATTGGTTTTCAAATGAAACTGCCACAAAAATTACCAGACTTAGTATTCTAATATTTCTGAATTTGATTTTATTGACGCATTTTTTATATACCGTGTTTTAATTGCCATTTGGTGATCATTTCTCATATTACAAAAGGAACAGATAAGCTCAATTAACAGGTAGATAACCACGCCTCTCGGACAATCGCCATAATGTAAACAATGGTAGTGATTGGTAGACACAGCAAACTACACAGGTTTTACTATCGATGGTATTATGTGTTTAAATAAAATACCCACTGTTCAACCGCTTGGTCAATAGAACTAGCACAGAAAACTATGTATAAATGTAACCGTTTAAAATCTGATCGCGAAAATCGTGTGATAACTAGTCACCAATCTGGCGGATTAAAAACAATAACAATGATCAGAGAGAGGGCGATTTCAATCACGTTACTGTTTATAAACAACCATATATGTTTGTATATTTTGTCCGAGCACGTGTGAGGGTGTGTCACAAATTTTAAGTTTTAATTGGTCAAAAATCTACTGGTTCATTAAGAGTTCACACGCTGCCATATTTTTGACTCCTGCATCCCCATTCCCCACTCTGTTTTGAACTCCTTACCTATCCTCTGGGTGGGGTTCCTGATCTCCCGTAGTTGCCAGGGAGGTTCTTGCTGTGTCTTCTATCTCCCTGTGTCTATTTTCCAATTGCTTTCTGTCTTTGTCTTGGAATGAGATTACTTGGCTTTGTCCTGACCCTGTTTGGAGTCCTTGGCTGGGAGGGAAACAGTCAAATGTATAGTTGTAGTTTTGGGAGATGATATTTTTTTTCCTTGTAAATCATCTCTCATCATGTAGTGTTATTTTTAACATATGATTTGTAAACATTTGAGTGTATTCCTCTTAGTAGGACCTTGTGCTGGTGTCTGGTTGAGACTTTTATGTGATCTCAAACTGAGTACACTGTTCCCTATTTGAACCATTCCCCTTTGTCTTACTTTTTCTTCAAGTCCTTTTAATTGTAGATCCAGAATGTCTTTACTGTCCAATTTTCTTCTTTTTTACTGGCGGTGATATGACTTAAATGTGTTGCAAGCACCGTAGAACCCTTAAGAACAAACAAACAAACCTTACCCACTCTGACTTCATGTTGGACTCCGCTTATGGGAATAGCTCTTATGTAGTTGTTATTGTAGTTGTAGTAGTGGTAGAAGTAGTAGTAGTAGTAGTAGTACTGTTGGTGGTAGTAGTAGTAGATACAGTAGTTATAGTAGTAGTGACAGTAGATGCAATAGTTATAGTAGTAGTGACAGTAGATGCAGTAGTTATAATATAGTATTGGTAGTAGTAGTAGTAGTAGTAGCAAATGTAGTAGTTGTAGTACAGTAGTAGTGGTGGTAGTAGTGGTAGAAGTGGAAGTAGTAGAGGTAATAAAAATGATAATAATAGTAGTAGTAGTAGTAGTTAGTTGTTGTTATTTGTGTTTTTAATAGAGTGGTGAGGAGGAGAATAAATTAGACAGCAAAGGTGCTAGTTTTATGCTATTGTTTTGATGTCGAATATTGAAGATAAAATGAGAACTTGTTACAAGGCGATCATTTCTCAGCACAGAAAATGAGATGCAGATTATGGCACTTAGTGGCTATTTTGTAATGAGATAATGGGAGACTGGCACATGTTATCACGCCTTTTTCGTTTTTCTAATGTTTTGGCTATATTTATCAATAAATCAGCCTGAAATTTTGTACACAAATAACAAGATAACTGGATGAGACTTTTAGGTGATCTCAAACTAAGTACTCTGATACTGTGCTTTCTTACGTTACAAAAAAAAAAAAAAAAAAACTACTATGAAGATGGGTCTTATTTTATTTTTGTGAAGATATGTCCTTGTCTCCCACTATGTTTGATTTGTACTTCTATACAGTTATATAATTTGACCTGTGATCTGTTCTACCTCACATTAAATTAAATGATTACTGCTTTGGTTTGTTAACCTGATACGGGGCCCTGGTTTAAATACAAATTACCTATGCAATTTAACTCAGCTATTCCATTTCTAATTGTAACAGTATAAAATGTGAATTCATCATGTAATTGTATCAAAAATTATCATGAAAGAAGTTGCTTCTCTGGTTTTTTTTTTATTGCTGTCACATTGGTGAAGGATCTTCCATCCATTTCCAATTTATTCATTTACTTTTGTTAAACTTTCTTGGGTAACGATGCAAAGAAATGTACATGAAAGGCGATTGTTGTCATTGAGCCAATTATTTAATTATTGCAAATGGTGGAAGTTTTTGATACTTTGGTTTGTAATATTTGTTTTCTTAACAACTTTTTTGGAGATAATGTTGCTTTTTTATCAAAGGTTATTGGAAAAAAGATATATATTTTGTATTGCATTGGGAATAAGCTGATTAACTTATAGTGGATTTTTTAAATCAAATATTTGAATAAAATTCTGGGAGTGGGGGGGGGGGGTGCTCTTCAAAGAATGCAGTGCAGCATGTATTCCTTGTCTCTGCTGGGATTTAAAACATGAGCCTAGGAATTTGTGACATAAGGAACTCTTGATATTAGGTTTTGGACATGTGAGACTTACTTACTTACTTATCCGAACCAGCGACCACCTGAGCTCTAGCCCTTCGGTCTTGTGCCATGACGTAGAAGTAGAAGTTGTTAGACGTCTTTTGTAGTTGTTCCAGGTGACTATAAAGTGTGTTACTGATGCTTGAATTTGATGGGAAGGACATGTGAGACTTACTTACTTACTTATCCGAACCAGCGACCACCTGAGCTCTAGCCCTTCGGTCTTGTGCCATGACGTAGAAGTAGAAGTTGTTAGACGTCTTTTGTAGTTGTTCCAGGTGACTATAAAGTGTGTTACTGATGCTTGAATTTGATGGGAAGGACATGTGAGACTTACTTACTTACTTATCCGAACCAGCGACCACCTGAGCTCTAGCCCTTCGGTCTTGTGCCATGACGTAGAAGTAGAAGTTGTTAGACGTCTTTTGTAGTTGTTCCAGGTGACTATAAAGTGTGTTACTGATGCTTGAATTTGATGGGAGACAACTGTATACACATCGTGTCAATGATGACGAAATCCATATAAGTCAAATCTCCCTCTATCCCTCTACCCTACTCCCCAAGTAAATCTCTTCCTTCTGCCTCTTTTAGAAAAATAAAGTTTAGTGTCTTGTAATTCACCCAGTTTGTCGAGTTGATGAATATTTTAGGATATGAGATCTTTGAAATTGTAAGGAGAATAGGTGAAACTCATTCAAATAAAATTCGAGAGATAGTGCAATAGATAGTATGCGCTTAGCTAAGAACCTCACAACAGTGCCATCCGGAAATATAACGGACCAACACACAAAACTGTGTGTATCCATGAACGTTTATAGTCTGGTTAATACAGTTTAGTGAGAATTACTCATAAACGTGGATGGCAAAAAAGAATAACAATGACATGAGTGACATCAACTCCGTTCTATCTATAACATCGAGATTGATACATGTGTGGGATTTGTGATGACGAATTGAGATGAGAATGCGGAATGCGTGCTGCACTGTAGTAATGTATTGGAAGAAACTGGGAACTTGTAATATGTGACTTATGATCTCTAAGCGGTATTATGTCAGGTTAAAACTGATGTCAATGAATTATTTTAACGTTGAAATGAACAGAAATGGGAGATTTTAGTTCTCGTCATTCTTAAATTTTAAAAACTGTATCTATTGTTTTCAATTAACTCACTCAATCCTAGAGATTTTTGCTACTTTTCAAAATTGGAAAAAATGTATTAAAAATGAGCATGTACATGGATAGTTTTATTCAACTACCATAACATGCAAAAACTAAAAACAATAGCTTTGATACTACGCCTATAATTTGCCTCAGAAAAATGTACTAAATAGGCATGGGGTAAAAGTAACCCCGGGTATACTACGGATATAGTCGGTGTTAGGGTTGAGTGAGCTAAGCAAGTAACTCAACTCAAATTTCATATTTCTATTATATAAATTCATTTTTTTTTTGCTATCAAATCATCCCGACATAATACAGTGACGAGGTGGTGGGTCAGATATTTTGGTTCAAAACACGTATATAATATTATATACTATTAATAAGTATTATAAAAATGGCCATAATGGTAATACACGATTATAAGAGATTTTGTTTTTCAAATTGTAACATGTTTGTGTGACTTCTTATTCAAATTTACTTTATTTACATACTAAATAGCCTTTATTGCATGTTATATGTATCGATGATGTATTTTTAAAAACTTGAATAAAACATGTTAAAAAAAATAAATAAATAAAATTCTCTTTATTCATCCCCAAGGGGAAATTTGTCTTTAGGGTCTATTCCAAGGGAAGACTGGAATAACCCAGGCGTCAGCCGCAGAGCAGCGCCGCAAAGTGAGCTAGGGGGATGTGACTTGCTCAAGGCCACACAACTGGGTGGGGATCCTGACCTCCCATAGCGGACAGGGGGGTACATACTGTGTCTTCTATCCCCTTATATCTGTTTTCCAACTTGCTTTCTGTCTTTGTCTTGGCATGAGATTACTTGGTTTTGTCCTGGCCCTGGCCGGGGTCCTAGAGGGGAGGGAAACAGTCAAATGCATAGTTATTGTTTTGGGAGATGATATTTTTTTTCTTGTAAATCATCTCTCTGTAATGTATTATTGTTATTTTAATGTATAATGTAGGCATTTGAGTGTATTCCTCTTTGTTGGATTTTGTGCTTGTGTCTGGATGAGACTTATAGGTGATCTCAAACTTGGTGCATTGGTGGTATGCTCTTGGAATCTACATCTGATCCCTATTTTTTCCCAGTTCCCCTATGTCTTACTTTTTCTTGGGTGCTTTAATTGTAATTCTAGAACTTTTTACTGTCCCATTTTCTTCCTTTTTACTGGCGCTGATATAACCTAAATGTGTTGCAAGCGCCGTAAAACCCTTAAAAACAAAACAAAAACAAGGCCACACAACGCAGCGGCGGGTGATTGAACTCGGTACCTTTCGGGTAGGAAGCAAAGACCGTACCACTGAGCCACGCTGCCCCTAAGTACCGGTATTAATATTATAATCTTAATAGGCTCCCCTGTCTTTGTAGTCAATGGTACATTTTCTCTTGTTTGGTAAGTGCAGGGTTGACATAACCAAATGGGTGACGGAAAGTCTGTTCTAGTCCTAGGATGGCGTGTGTGTGTGTGTGTGGGCTGTGGAGGTTCTATTTCATGAACTGGGTGGGGTTCCTGACCTCCCATAGTGGGCAGGGAGGTCCATACTGTGTCTTCTATCTCCCCCCCCCCCCATGTCTGTTTTCCAACATGCTTTCTGTCTTTGTCTTGTAATGAGATAACTTGGTTTTGTCCTGGCCCTGGCCGGAGTCCTGGCTGGGAGGGAAACAGTCAAATGCATAGTAGTTATAGATATTGTTTTGGGAGATGATATAACTATTCAGTCATCTACATCGCATCCTTCTTCTTCTTCGTTCCCGTCACGTCACATGGTCAGTCCGGTCTGGTGAATGAAGCCCACAGTGGTCCTGAGGTCGTCCTCACTGCCGTACAGCTTCTTTGAGTATGGGGTTGGGTCAGGCCAGAAGTTCCTTCTCAACTGGTTGTACTTTGGAAATTCCATTAGGAGATGATGTCCATTTTCATTTTCAAGTCCGCAGTCACATTGTCCAGAGGCACCTGCTCTGGACATCCTCCACATATGTTCCTTTAACTGGTTGTGTCCAGTTCTCAGTCTGAAGATGATGACCTGTTCCTTTCTGTCGAGCACCTTGATTGGGTCATTCATGTTGTATTCTGGGTGCTTCTCTCTCCATCTCCGAGACTGGATAAATTTGGCCATTTTGTTAATTACATCGCTTCCAATTGGGTATTTTATGGCTCCTCTGGTGCTCTCAGTCCATGAATATTTTAATTTTATTCATTTATTTATCTGTATTTTCTTCTTTTTTTTTTTTAAACCAGAAAGTATACATTGCATTTAGAGGTTCAACTGCGCTTTGTGGCAAGTCCCTCTGCCTAGCCCAGAAAGATTGTATAGCTAAAGCGTTAGTGTATATAATCTCTCTGCCCTAGCCTCTCTTTGTAGGACTGCACTGCGACTGACGCCTGGATCATTCCAGTTCTCCATTGGAACAGACCAAAGCTATGTGTATGCCCTGGTGGAACAGACCCAAAAGATAAATTTCCCCGCAGGGAAGAATGAAGGAAATTTTATTCAATTATGTTTTACAATGCTGCTCTGCTTGAATCTCGAAAAGAAAAGATAATTAAATGCTAAACAAGTTATAAGTTATAAGTTACATTAAAGCTCAAATTTATTGACAAATTCAAATCATATATATCTAGACTTGTGTACTTGTCGGCTTAGACAATCCTGATTTTCCCTTGGTAAAAAGAACAAGTAGACGATGTTATAATTACATTAATTTTATTTAAAAATTGATAGGACTTGACCGCGTACTCAGTCGATAAAGAGGGAATCCAAACGTCCTCATTATAATTTGGCTTTGTCAATTAAATGGAATTAAAGCTCAACTTTATTAATTTGTTCATTTATTTATTATCATTTAAAAATGTATTGTATATATTTATTGATTTATCTATTTATTCGTCTATTTATTTATCTATTCATTTATTTTATTCATATCTATTTATTTAGGTAATTTTTTAAATACATAATTTATAAAAAGATGAGCTGAATGTAAAATGTGACGAAGCAGTCTCAGATAGACATGGGCACTAATTGATACTTAGCATAATCGACACTCTACTATCCATTAGAAAAATACACGATTGATCGATACTTTTAAAAATAAATTTAGAAGTGGGGGGGGGGGGGGGGGGGGGGGGTTCTTTTTTACGAAACCCGACAAAGTTTTGGGAAGTAGGCAGCAGTGGGGAGTGAACCTGGGACTGGGTTTCTTAATAAAAGCAATTACTCTTTTATGAAACCCGACGAAATCTTACAATATCCGATAAAGTTATGGGAAGTAGGCAACAGTGGGGAGTGAACCTGGGACTCAGGGAGGTTTACACCAGTGGAGAGTGAACCTGGGACTATGGGTTTCGGCGGGTTTCTTTAAAAATCAATACTTTTTTACGAAACCTGCCGAAGTCCGACAATATCCATCGCCGCTGCGAAGTTTTTATTCTCTGTTGTCTTCTGGCACTTTCCTTTTCACTTCATTTCTTGTTATTATCAACATAATTACTTGCTGCCCCACTCACTTTTCTGAATTAAAAATTCACCCCAAATACCTGAACATATAGATAGTTCGAAGATGACGTCACTCAGGCCTTTGTTATTGTTTTTGCCATTCGCGTTTGTGAGTTGTTCTCACTAAACTGTATTAACAAGACTATAAAGGTTCATGGTTACACAGAGTTTGTGTGTAGGTCCGTTATACTTCCGGATGGCATTGTTGTGAACTCCTTGGCCAAGCGCATTCTATCTATAGATATAGTTCGAAGATGACGTCACTCATGTCTTTGTTATTGTTTTTTGCCATCCGCATTTATGAGTAATGCTCACTGAACTGTATTAACCTGACTATAAACGTCCATGAATACACACAGTTTTGTGTGTTGGTCCGTTATACTTCAGGATGGCAATGTTATGAGCTTCTTAGCCAAGCGCATACTATTTATTCAATGTATCAATTGTTTCTACTATGTTACATGTTTGTGTTGAGAATATTGGCTATTTATTAAGCATAAATGCTGGCCAACTAACTTCACGGCGTTTGTGTGTGTTGAACTTGAACCAGTGCCCTCTAGTGTCGGGGAGAGAAAGCTCTAGTAAGACTTAGGGAGCGTTCACATATTACGTCATCAAAAATTTGCCCTTTTTAGACCTCCCCCAAGTCATCACTTGTCATCATGACCTGACCCCCCCCCCTCCCCCAACAGATGATGACGTCATCTAATTTAATAAAAACTAAAAGATAACTTTAATTTCACAATATTTATTATTCATTTTTCAAACCATAAACATTGATTATCAACGTTTGATAAAACACATTCAGACATTTTATTAATTTCAGAAACTGTTGATAATTTATGTTTTACGATACAATGGGGACATAAAATTTAAATTTGCAAAGATAAAATCTAACAAACATTATTTAAATTAGGCTACTTGGTGCAGGTGCTATTTAAAAAATTTCAGAAAGTGTAATTTAAAATAGTATAGGAGGCAAATTATTTTATAGCATATTAGTCTTTTAGTGGAATGAATTTCTGTTTCAATTTCCAAACATAAAATTAATTGATTCAAAAATGTTTCTGCCTTGGACCTCTGGCAATGTACTATAAATAGTATCATCAATTTCATCTTCATCGTCATCACTTTCTCCCATTTGCTGTTCTTCTTGTATGCCGCATTTTCGTTAATGGTCTTTCATTGCTGTGATCGAGGAGTGATACAATGAACATTTAGGGCAAGTTCGCCTTTTGAGAAGTGATACCCCTTTCCCATCTTGTTTCTTGAGAGATGGGCAATACTCATCATAGCAATTTATCTTTAGCTGTTTTGAAAGGAACAAACTTTGAAATAGGCTTTCAAATCTTCCATTATTGCCTATCTCCAAACCATCATCACATGAAGCAAGTGGTACAGGTGGTGGCAGAAAACGCTCTGGAAAAAAAGATGAATAGTTAGTACGCTAAGGTTTGCAGCATGAGTTGTCACTGCATTTCACTATTTGCAGCAGATATTGGGATTGACGAATGTGTTTTATCTTCCAATCATATGTTTCTTGAAATTGAAGTTTGGGTCTTGGATTTTCAGGTGGAGGGATGAATTTTCCAACTACTGGGTATCCATCTATTATCCACTCGGACCAAATATTGGCTAATATTTTTCCAGTAGCTTCAAAGTTCCTTTTTTCCAGATCAACATCAACAGTCTTGTTGCTTCCATCAAGATGACGTCCATGAATATCAAATGGTAAGATGACAGATGCTGTATCCTTTGAAAGCGGTGCCATTCTTCTTTCCACCTCATTATAAGCACTGAAACCTGGAGCGTGTGTAAAGACAAATACAGCATCAATATCCAGCGCCTTGAAATGTCTCTCCCAAGCAGCGAGTGTCTGTCCGTTTTTTGGAGCCTCATCTGGACCACCATCCACTGAAACAAATACTAGGGGTTTGATTTGTCCATTAACTTTGCTGATGACGTCGATTTGCCTGTTTTGATGACATCATCTTGGGTCTGACCCCCCCCCCCCTCCCCCATGTCAACACATGTCAACATTTGGTAGACCCCCCTCCCCCCTAGCTGATGACGTAATATGTGAACGCTCCCTAAGCTTTGACTTTGACGCGACTTTTTTTGGGTCGTGGATAGCTCATACGGTAGAGTCACGAGCTCCCCGGCCCTGCGGAATTGTTGTACCAGTAGATCGCGGGTTCGAGTCCCTATCGTCTCTGCGAAGTTTTTATTCTCTGTTGTCTTCTCACTTCATTTCTTGGCAATATCCAACAAAGTTATGGGAAATAGGCAACAGTGGGGATTGAACCTGAGACAATGGGTTTCGGCGAGTATAGTAAAAAAAAAAAATCAATAACAGGAGGGGGGAGGGGTGAAGAGAATTCCTTTTTTTTTACAAAATCCGAAAAAGTTATGGGAATTGGGCTTGGGACTCAGGGAGGTGTACTCCAGTGGGAAGTGAACCCGGGACTATGAGAAGAGGATATCAGTGGAAAATGAAACTGGGACTAAAGGAGATGGATACCAGTGGGAATTGAAGCCGGACTACGGGATATGGGTGCCGAGGAGAATGAATCCGAGACTATAGGCGGTGGGCACCAATGGGGATTGAACCTGTGACTGTGCGAGATGGATACCAGTGGTAATTGAAGCCTAACTATGGGATTGTGTACCAGTTCAGTTTTCACTGATATCCTCTTCCCATAGTCCCAGGTTCACTCTCCACTGGTGTACACCTCCCTGAGTCCCAGGTTCACTCCCCACTGCTGCCTATTTCCCATAACTTTGTAGGATTTTGGCCGGTGTCGAAAAAAAAAGTAATCCCCCCCCCCTGGTATTGCTTTTCTACGAAACCCAGTCCCAGGTTCACCCCCAACGATGTACACTTCCCTGAGGCCCAGGTTCACTCCCCACTACTGCCTACTTCCTATTGTCGTGAATAGATTTTTACATCTCACTCACGATGAGAAATAAAATAAATAATATGCACGAGGCATGTATCTCCACTAAAGTGGGTAGTTACGCGCTTAGTCCGGGTATGTTCGTCCGGTAGAAGAAACAGAGTCAACACTTGACTAATTTCAATCAAATATCCATTATCCGTTTCGTAGTAAAAAGAGCTTGTAAAATGAAGGCAACCCCGTTTTCATACCCCCTTGTGACGTCACAACTCACGGGAAGTAACAACACACAACAGTGAATGGAACTCACCATGATACTCAAGGTTACCCAGCATGAGAACAATTCACAACAACAACTTAATAGCCAAACAACGACAAACTGGATCACATTGAAACATAATAATAAATACGTTCCTACACTATAACTTTGTCGGATATTGCCGGGTTTTGTCGAGTTCGTAAGGAAGAACCACCCCTGCATAAGAAGACTTTGAATATTAGTTCTCAGTAAGTAGACAGAGTACTAGCCTAATGTAGAATATTACCTATAGAGCCCATCCCTTATTCCTTTGGATGCTCGAGTTGAAAATGGCAGACATCGACAAAGTGAAAGTACTCGTTGTTGGCGACTCGGGTGAGGAAAAGTATTTCATTTGTCATCATTTTACTTTTGATTTGATTTAATTCAATAGAAATGAATTGGGCACTTTTGGAAAGTCAAGTGCCTGCTGAGCGACATGATTTTCCCTTTTTGCCAAAAGGAAAAAAAAAGTCGCAAATTTTGAAGGCTGCATCTCTATCCTCATCTTGGTTGGATGAGAATAGAAAAACAGTCGAGCTCTCATCCTGGGTGAGAATAGAAAAACATTTGACCTCTCATCCTGGGTGAGAATAGAGATAGTGACACCTTCTCGCTATTCTCACCCCTGTATTAACCGACAGGTAGGGTAGTCTAGCCTAGCCGCCGCCCCTTCTCGCTATTCTCACCCCTGTATCATTGTATCAACCACCAGTCAGGTAGGGTAGCCTAGCCGCCGTGCCTTCTCGCTATTCTCATCCCTGTGTAGGGTCAGCTTAGCACCCCTTCTCACTAGTCTCACCTGATCACCATCCTCTCTCTCGTGACTAATTTTAGTAGTACTGGACGTAAGGAGGGTGAACATATATGTCGTGCATTTAAAATTTAAGACTGGCTGGCTTGAGATATGGGAATCATGTTGACATGTTGGAAATCTGTATACGGGAGTCAATCTCTTTCTCTCTCTCTCTCTCTCTCTCTCTCTCTCTCTCTCTCTCTCTCTCTCTCTCTCTCTCTCTCTCTCAGCTAAATGGATTCACCCAATTTCTAAGAATTGGACTTTTCCTTTTATGGCATGGGCATATTATTATTTTGTGTTGACTTAGCTGTCTCAATTTCTCCCTACGTTAGGTATTTTAACTTGTTTATATTTCCTCTCTCTCTCTCTCCCCCTACCCCAAACTCTATTTCTCTACATCTTTATATTGTTTGTATTTCCTTTCTTTTGTCCACTCAATATTTCATATCTCTCTCGCCCTCTCCCCCATCCCCCCTCTCTGTTTTGTTGGTATTTTTTTCTTTCTCTTTCTCCTCCACTTTCTATTTCATCTCTTCCCCCACCCCCAACTCTCTCCCCTGTCTCAATGTATATCTCTCTTTCTTACTACTCTGTCGTTATTTTTTTCAAATATCAACAACCATATCTTTCAAATATTGATTCTATGCGTTAGTTTAAAAAAAAACTCTCATAACATCTACCACCCAGGTACAAAATACTAACAAAAGAGTGAAAATTGAGAGGCTTCGTATGGGAAAAAACAGACAATGGACGCTTCGGGTACAAACCCTTCGTCAGCACAGCAATACACAAATAAACGTGGAAAACAAATAAGATATAATGCAAAAACACTTCTGTCGTCTGTACTCAATGGTGGTTGAGAGTATGAATGAAATGTTAGCATGGCGTGGGTAGAGGGTTCGGTGCCCCAGGGGGGTGATTCGATTGATAAGAAAAGGTCAGCGATGAGGGAAGAGCCTACCAGAAAATAATGGAAGATAAAAGACAAATTAGTAGTAGTAGTAGTAGTTGAAAGAGATGAAGTGAGTAGGAAAGAGTAGTAGAAAGCCGTAGTGGAACAGCAGGGGGCGGTGGAGGAGGCGAGGTCAAAAAGTCACGGCGGAAGGGGGGGGGGGGGGTTGTTGAATGAGCATCGGTCGAATCTTCGAGAAGGAAATACAAACAGAAAAGACGAACGGCCGGCTAGCAATGTGATAGTAAAGTAGAATATACAGATAAATATTTAGGTAGATAGATGCCCACCCATTTTGGATTGACTATCATTAGTTAGATTGGGATTTTCCCTTCCCCGTATCATTTGTTGTTTTTCTGTGCATACACATTCAAGTGTCGAGTCACGTGGGGGGGGGGGGGGGGCTTCTTTCTTCTCTATTTTGTCCTACCTTCTCATGCTCTGTTTCCATCTCTCTCTCTCTCTCTCTCTCTCTCTCTCTCTCTCTGTCTCTGTCTCTCTCTCTCTCTCTCTCTCTCTCTCACTCTCACTCTCATGACACTCTCTCTCCCTCCCTCCATACCTCCATCCCTTTGCTATCTCAATTCTTTCTTCTTTCTTCTCCCATGTTGCCCCCATTTCATCTGTCTTCTCTGTACTTTTTGTTTGTGTGATGTATATGTTTTTTTTTTTCAATCTTGTTCCTCTTCTGCAATAGTCTAAATAGCCTTTTGTTTCATCTCCAGGTGTTGGAAAAACATGCCTTGTATATCTTATATCCCATGGTGAGGTATGCTACAACCCAAGTGCAACAATTGGATGTTCAGTTGAAGTTAAGGTGATTATTGATGAATTGTTTTTTTTGGGGGGGATGGGTGTCTTTCGCCAATTTGTTTTTCAATGATTGATTGTAATTATAATTTTAAAAATCGTCTTGATTGGCAGCCAATTGCTACGGATTCATTCCTCTTTTTAGTTGGGCTTTCTTGTGGATTGACTTTCGCATTTTAACTGATAGTACCTGGTTAGAGTTCTGCTCTGTGGGTGGTGCAAAGAGTAGAGTCCTTGGTAAAGGCTTTTTAATTCAAATTCTCTCACCACACTCAAGTAAGATGAGTATCTGGCTGGTAACAGCATTCCTTCTATTGAAAAAAATTGTAATATAGCGCAACCTCACAGATGTTGTATCTCGTCCTGATGATAAGTATAAGTGCTGCTTTTGGCTTTGAAGCCATTATGCATATCTGGTGTGTATTGCTTTATTTCAAAGCTAAATTCCCCCCCCCCCCCCCCCCTTCAGACAATAATAATTTGTTGAGATCAAAGCATGTTATTGCAATTTAACTGACTATTATTTGTTAATTTTCCCCAAAAAATTACCAATAATTCTGTGTAACCAGTCTCTTCTCTTTTTTAACAGTATTATTCAATTTTTGTTTTCAAATTCTCTTTTCAGTTACACGAGTATCGTGCAGGGACACCTCAAGAAAAAGATTATTTTGTTGAACTGTGGGACATTGGAGGTGCTGCCAGCCATGCCAATAGTCGCTCAATATTTTACAACCAAGTAAATGGTATGGCTTAAAGTTTTTATCATTTTTAATTTATTGTTTAATAATCAAGGTCAGGGTCTGTGTTACGATTTTAGGTCTAACACGCGTGTCACCTGGAAAAAGATGTGTTGTATTAAAACTGTTTCTGAGTCAGTCCGGTTGGAATGGTGTGTTACGTTTATACATCGGTCGGGGATCGGGGGTTTACTGTGTTGTCTCCGTCTGAAAAAAATTGTAATATCGCCTAACAGGTGTCATGTCGAGTATTGCTGTAGGCTAGGGACCCCTTGTAAAGTGATTTTATCATGAATAGTGGATATTTCCCTATATAAATGTTCTAATTTAAAAAAAAAAAATTTCTCGTTCTATTTATTTTTTTAAAAAGATGTTGAAAGTTAGGGGAAAGGAATGATTTGGTTTCGAAAACTATGTTTCATTAGTAATATTGGGGTTCATGATTGGAGAGCACTTGCCTTACAACTTACAAGTAAAGGATTTTTTTTTATGGGTCTTGAGTGTGGACAGGGTCTTTATTTAACCCTTTTGTCCAATCAGCAGTGATTGAATAGCTGGCTCTGTAAGTTCTGTTGAAAAGGACTTTGGATAGACTTAATATATTTGTAAACCGAAACTTGCTCAACAGCTTGATTTTTAATTTTGAGCGGAGTTTCTTCCTAAAATCAAAAATCATTTCTTTGGTTTTTCCTACATTTAATTTCAGGGAGTTATCTTCACACCAACCAACAAATCTGTCGATCTCAGTTCTGTATGCCGTTTCATCATCTTTAAATATTAACCCTTGAAGGGCAGTGTCATCAGCAAATTTCAAAATTGGGACCAAGTCACTTGTATAGTCATTTGTGTAACCCGTAAAGAGGCGAGGAGAGAGAACACACCCTTGAGGGGCTCCTGTCTTAGTAATTATTTTATTAGATTTGTTTCCATTAATTTCTACAAATTGTGCTCTCTCTAAAAGAAAGTCTAGAATCCAGGAAATCAAATGGGGATTTATATTCAAACATTTCAGGTTTTCAACAAGTAAATGGGGCCGAATCGTGTTGAATGCTGAAGAAAAATCAATAAAAATAATTCTGCAATATGCTTTTGGTTTATCTAAATGACTGTAAATATTATTCAACAAAAGTTTAATGGCATCATCAACACTTCTATTTAACCCTTTTGTCCAATCAGCAGTGATTGAATAGCTGGCTCTGTAAGTTCTGTTGGAAAGGACTTTGGATAGACTTAATATTCTAACCAATGGGTAGCACCAGAACAGACTGTGACTCAAGGACTACTACCTAGTTGAGCTTTATATAGCGCAATATCCACTAAATGTGCTCAAAGCGCTTTACAAGGGGTCCCTGGCCAACAGCAACATTTAACATGTAGGACGGGACATGACGCCTGTTAGGCGATATTACAATTTTTCGGACAAAGACAACGCTGTTAACGGCCAGGTGCTCATTTTACACCTAAGTACAGCGAGAGAATGTGAGTAAAGAGCCTTTTCCAAGAACTCAACTATGCACCGAGCGCGAGGCTCGAACCCAGAACCTTCCGATCTGAAAGCGAGTGTCATACCATTAGACCACATAGCTGCACCTAGTTAGTTGTAATACTACCAAAGGTTGACAACAAAATGAACTTATTTTCCATAGAATGACTAGTTGAAATCACTCGAGTCTTCTTATCATCTTTTTCAGACCAGCAGAGAGATGATTGGTTCTTACTAAATTCTCTTAACTCTCTCCTTACCAGCCATTTTCAGGATTTTCCCCAAAACTTCACACCCAACTAACACAACAATATATTTTTTATAACTTGACATTATAGCAGTAAAATTATTGTCATATGCAATTTCTTTAGCAAAACATGCTCTACAACACACTGTTCATTTCCTTTAAATTTTATGATGTGCAAAAGAAATTTGAATAAGAAAAATGTTGGTTGTATCGTAACGAATGTGATGATTTTCCTATAGTTGGTAAGGAGAGGGTAAAGTAGACCATAGGTTAAAAAGGTTAAACAATTATGATCGTTTTGACAGTTAGAAATGGCAAGCATTTTACTTCACAATACACTATATATATGTAACAGACTTAAGGCATTTTTTTTTATTTTGGTTTTGTTTTTTGTTTATTTTTCTGTTCAACTTCTTCTTTCTTCTATTACAGGCATTATTTTGGTCCATGATCTCACAAACCGTAAATCTCACCAAAATCTCAGAAAATGGCTAGCAGAGACGTTAAACAGAGAAAAAAGTAAATCAGGAAATGGGTATGAACTTTAATTAAAGTTGAATGGTGTTTTTTTGGTTTGTTTTTGTTTTTGTTTTTTTGTTGTTTTTTGGGGGTTTTTTTTGGGTATTTTTTTGTATTTTTTTTTTTTTTTGGTATTTATTCCTTCTTTTGTTGTTGTCATTTTCATTTCTTTAATCTTGTAAAAAAAGCAGTTTGCAATAAATAGTTTAACTAAGAATTCACCAGAATGTGGATTTATACTTATGTGTAATCCAGACTCCATGATGTTTCTCTTTGTTGTTATCAAATCAGTCTGGGATTCCCACCAATGGTATTATAAAACAAAAACTGAGATTTCTAATTCAGAAAATTTTTTAAAAAAAGACTCGTATAGGGTGGATTGACCCAACAGTATAGTTGTGTATTATATATATATTTTATTTGTAAACATTTGGGTGTATTCCTCTTAGTGGGGACCTGTGCCTGTGTCTGGATGAGACTTTTAGGTGATCTCAGTCTCAGACTAAGTACATTGGTGGTATGCTCTTGGAATCTACATCTGATCCCTATTTGTTCCCAGTTCCCCTATGTCTTACTTTCTCTTGGCTGCTTTAATTGTAATTCTAGAACTTTTTACTTTCCCATTTTCTTCCTTTTTACTGGCGCTGATATAACCTAAATGTGTTGCAAGCGCCGTAAAACCCTTAAAAACAAAAAACATAGTGAAATATATGAGAAAGTAATTCAGACCAGCTGGGTGGGGATCCTGACCTCCCATAGCGGGCAGGGGGGTACATATTGTGTCTTCTATCCCTTATATCTGTTTTCCAACATGCTTTCTGTCTTTGTCTTGGAATGAGATTACTTGGTTTTGTCCTGGCCTGGCCCGAGTCCTGGCTGGGAGGGAAACAGTCAAATGCATAGTTATTGTTTTGAGAGATGATATTTTTTTCCTTGTAAATCATCTCTCTGTTATGTATTATTATATTTATATTTAATGTATGATGTAAGCATTTGAGTGTGTTCCTCCTTGTTGGATTTTGTGCTTGTGTCGGATGAGACTTATAGGTGATCTCAAGCTAAGTACATTGATGGTATGCTCTTGGAATCTACATTGATCCCTATTTGTTCCCAATTCCCTTTGTCTTACTCTCTCTTGGGTGCTTTAATTGTAATTCTAGAACTTTTTACTATCCATTTTCTTCCTTTTTACTGGCGCTGATATAACCTAAATGTGTTGCAAGCGCCGTAAAACCCTTAAAAACAAAAAACATAGTGAAATATATGAGAAAGTAATTCAGACCAGACACAAGATTATTATTAGGGATATGTATAGAAATTATAAAACTTCAGATTTTAAACCTACATATATATATATCTTTCTATCTGTCTTCTGTTACAGGCATAATTTTGGTCCATGATCTCACAAACCGTATATCTCACCAAAATCTCAGAAATTAAAAAAAAAATTATTTAAAAACATTTCTATTGTGTGTGTGTGTGTGTGTGTGTGTGTGTGTGTGTGTGTGTGTGTGTGTGTGTGTGTGTGTGTCTTTGTTTCATTATTTAAATCCTGGTTTTATTCTGCAGATACGAATATGATCCGGAACAGTTTGCTGGTAACCAGATTCCAATTCTTGTGATCGGAACAAAGGCAGACTCTGCAGAAACATTAAGAGACAAATTCAATCCTAGGTCCTCCACCATTGCAGAGGAATGTGGAGCAGATGAATTCAATGTGGTTGGTATTGTTGACTCTTGCATGCATACCTGCCGAATCTTACGAATTTTTCGTAATTTTACGAATTTTAGACAAATTTCATGACCAATTACTAATTTTTTTTTTTTAATTACGAATTTTTAATTCTCTGTATTACTTAAATAATGATGATAATAATAATAATAACTACTACTACTACTACTACTACTACTACTACTACTACTACTACTACTACTACTATTACTACTACTACCACTACTACTACTACTACTACTGCTACTACTACTACTGCTACTGCTACTACTACTCTACTACTACTACAACTACTACTAATTTCCTTGTCGTATTACTAAAAATTGACATAAAATTACCAAATTTGAAGTTTTCAATTTGGCAGGTCTGTGAATAGTGTTCAGGACATCAAGTTTTCACCATAATTTATACTGTTATTACTTACTAACTTACTTAGGCCTTTCACTCCTCCAGGAGCATAGGCCATCAACGATAATTGAGCTTTTACATAGCACAATATCCACTAAATATGCTCAAAGCGCTTTACAAGGGGTCCCTGGTCAACAGCAACATTTAACATGTAGGATGGGATACCTGTTAGGCGATATTACAATTTTTCGGACAAAGACAACGCTGTTAACCGCCAGGTACTCATTTTACACCTGAGTACGGTGAGAGAATGTGAGTAAAGAGCCTTTTCCAAGGACTCAACTATGCGCCGAGCGCGAGGCTCGAACCCAGGACCTTCCGATCGGAAAGCGAGTGTCATACCACTAGACCACATAACCGCACTGTCTTCTCCACACATACTTCCATGTTGTCCCCTTCTCCTTCAGTTCAGCCTCTATGTTGCTCCTCTAACTCTTACTTGGTCTCCTCCTTGTTCATTTACCAGACTTGCCAAGCATTACGATTTTATCGTAATTTTACGATATTGAGACCGCCATTACGTGATTACGACTTTACCTGCACAATTATGAAATTAAAAAAAATTTTTTTTTAAAAGCAACCCCCCCCCCCCCCCCCCCCCCCCCCCCCCCCCCCCCCCCCCCCCCCCCCCCCCCCTCCCCCGCAAAAAAAAAAAAAAAATTGGTTGTAAAATTGAGAATCTACGAAGTGACGTTTGTGCCCAGGTGGTCGGGCATATTCAACTCTGAACCTGGAAAGGCAACTTTCTCTTTATTTTGGACTGATTACTATTTTTTGTCCCAAATTACTATTTTTGGGGGCTCCAATTACTATTTTATGAATTATTTTTTTTGGCAAGTCTGATTTACCCTGAGGATTCCATAAGAGTGCCATTCATGCTCTTATGCTGTCACTTAAAATAAATTTAGCTCTTTTGTAACACTAGTTTTTATGAATTTCAATCGTGATCATCTAGCCTTTGTCTTTTAACTTTCTTTTTTCTTACTTTGCAAAAAGAATTAATAGAAAACAAAGTCTTACCCAATTGAGTTATATTTGTGACATAACTAGCTGATTTGATATTATTTTACCCCAGAACAGGGAATTGAAGAAAATGGCATGAAAACAAGCTTTCTTCATAAAATATTTATTTATATATTTATTAATTAATTATACAAGAAAGAAAACAAACTTGTGAAAATCCTAGTTCATGTCTCTAAATTAAAAAAAAAATGAAAAAGAATAAATGAAGACTTTACAATGATAGTGGCATTATCATATTGCATATTCAGTTATTAAAAATGTGATGCATGTTTATTTAAATTTTGTGTCTGCAGGACAGCTTTCAAGTTAAATATTTGGCTCCTGGTTCAACAAATGCGGTCAAATTGTCAAAATTCTTTGATAAGGTAAGAATGAAAAATATTTTTCATGTGATGAGATATAAATGATTATATTAATGAATATAGCAGCAGGGAAACATAGTGTTTTGAATGTATTGAATCCAAAGGGTAAATAATTAAGATAATTGAAGAATTTTTCATATCCAAAAATGGTGGTTTTTAACATCATATCTCTAAATAGTATAGGCTTTGAACGCAACAGGTTCATTAGTCAAGAGGAAGATTTCATTTATATCCCTGGAAATAAAATGTACAGAAGAGTGATTTTTTATTTTTGTTTGTTTGTTATTTTAAAAAATCAAATTGCAAATTATGTTTTAATCCTTTCTTCTTCTTAACATAAACTGATTGATTCAGTCAAAGTAAATATTTTTATCAATGTTGCATATGCAAAAGAGAAAAAAAATATTGACAAAAACTACTGAAATAATTGTCATTAAATTTTTCACATTTTATGAGGGTTTTTTCCCGTTCATCTCGTCTTCATTGTCGTGTTCAATGATAAAAAGCCTTTATAAATTGACAAAACACATGCATCAATTTCTTATTAAATGACCGACTCGGATAAGCTGAGTATTACTATTTATATGCATTTCAATAAATTATCAAGGGTGATTTCATGACGGTGGCAGCATTTGTTCACTCTCAAGAGGCTCAATGTTGCTCACGAGTCTACTAGTTGCAGGAAAATTGTTCCATGACTTGAACATATTAGGAAACAAGAGTAAATGAAGTTATAAATTCTTTTTTAAAAATATTATTGAACAAAAATCTTTTTTTATATTTCAAAGTTGGGTCATGGCTGACAAATAACCATAATACACATGTAAAAAAATAATGTACAAAAATAAACAGAACAGCTTCAAAAAAGAACAAAATAAAAAACACAGAAAGTTTCGGACTCAAAACTCTTAACAAAGACCAGTGACAACATTAATGTATCATTTTATTTCCAAACAACATGGGGATTTGAAATTATATATAATTAAGTTTTTACTGAAGAAGGGTTTTGAGTGCAAAACATGCTATGTTTGCTATTTTGTTCTTTTTTAGTGCTTTTATATTCATTTTTATACATTACTTTTCACACTTCTGGCAGTTTAGTAATCCATATTAAACATGCTGTGATTGAACTTTCAAATCCTGAGGAGAAAAAAATTCCATTACTTTTTGAATTTTTTTTTGAATAGCTGGATTTTCAATCACTATGCAAAAATACACTGACATTTTTACAATATACAAACTCTTGAGTTCAACATGAATGGAAATACCATGAACTTGTTCAATTGTCTATTCATACGAATACTAGAGGGTTGTGTGTATTCTTAACTGATGGCATAATGATAATTTCAACTATGTTCTGCTGATTGACAATTTTACACTGGTATCAAGCTTTTGAGACCTTAAAAAGATGCTCTCTACTGCTTTTCAGGAATATACCATAATCTTTTTCAATTTTTGTGGATATGCACATTGACAGTAATAATACTCAGTCTAATTCAGTTAATCAGATTGTATGAGGAGGAAGTAGGAGGTGGATATTTGTATAATTTTATGCTTCTTTTCTTTTTTTTTCTCTTTCTTTTTTTTTGTTAAAAAACTTTTTCACAAATTTTTTTTAGGTGATTGAACGGAAACTTTCCAGTCATCAGGTTAGTAACCCGCCAAATGCTGGCAACCCGTGTGGTGTCCGGGGGTCCCTCAAATGAGAGGGTCAAGAATAGCCCAACGCCAAGCCAGCGTGTCGTAAAAGGCGACTAATGGTGTGTGATTCCCCATCTTTGAGTCACCTGGTCCTCCAGGTTGGGGGTTGGCAAAGGGTTAACACCCCTTTCCGTTAAACTCAAACCGTTACAGAAACACAGACAGACAAACTAAATCCTTTTTTTAGCTTGGGCGACCGAAGAGTTTCTGGAATTACAGAATTTATGAAGGACAACAGACAAAGCCGAAAGGACTCTGCTGACCCGATGACGTCTTCGCCAAACAAGCAGCTTCGAATTGCGTCGTGGAACGTTCGCACCATGTATGAAGCAGGAAAAAGCTCTCAAGTTGTGACTGAGATGAGAAGATACAGGCTGCATATACTTGGAGTAAGCGAAACCCACTGGATACAATCCGGACAGAAACACCTCAAGTCTGGGGAGAAGATTTTATATTCAGGGAGAGGGGACGGGATTCATACACAGGGAGTAGGAATAATTCTAAGCAAGTTTGCCCAGAAGTCACTGAGAGGATGGGAACAATGCGGAGAAAGGATCATCATGGCGTCCTTTACAACACGGAGTAAGAAGATCAGCATGAACATTGTACAGATCTATGCCCCAACAAATGATGCAACAGATGAGGACAAAGATACATTTTATGGTCTGCTACAACAAGTCATTGACAAGTTGCCAAGGAAAGACATCAACATATTGATGGGAGATGCTAATGCAAAAGTGGGACAGGATAACGTAGGCTATGAAGGTATCATGGGACGTCATGGCATGGGAGAAATGAATGATAATGGAGAGAGGTTTGCAAATTTCTGTGCATTCAACAGTTTGGTGATTGGAGGATCAGTGTTCCCCCATAAGAGGATCCACAAAGCAACTTGGGTCTCACCAGATGGTGTGACAGAGAATCAGATTGATCATTTTTGTATCTCTCGTAGATTCAGACGTTCATTGGAAGATGTGACAGTACAGAGAGGGGCAGATGTTGGATCAGACCACCACCTGCTATTGGCAAAGCTTAAGCTCCGACTCAGAAAACACGGGGCCAGATCACATACAAGAAGAAAATTCGAGGTGAATGCACTTGATGGGGAAAAGAATGAGGAATTCAAACTACAATTGAGTAATAGATTCCAACCTCTTACTGAGCTCGAGGAGGACATAGATGTAGAGTCACATTGGGCAAAGATCAAGGAAGTCTACATAACAACTTGCCATGAGGTATTGGGGGTAAAGAAATCGGAACATAAAGAATGGATAAGTCCAACCACCTTGGACCTTATTGAAAAGAGGAGAACAAGGAAGGAACAAGTGAATGCAAGCCGAACAAGGGCTTCAAGGCTGGATGCACAAGAGCAGTATCGAGCCATAGCTAAGGAAGTCAAAAGATCTGTGAAGAAAGACAAGGAAGCATTCATGAACAGACTTGCAGAGAAAGCAGAAGCAGCAGCGACTGGAGGACACATGAGGATCCTTTATCAAACTACCAAGACACTTGCTGGAAAATATGGGAAACCAGAGGTACCAGTCAAAGACAAAGATGGGAAAACTATTTTTGGAAAAGAGGCTCAATCTGAACGATGGAGGGAACATTTCAACTGCCTTCTGAACAGACCACCACCAGACAACCAGCCAGAAATTTTGCCTGCAAGGAATGAGCTACCAATTAGCTGTGATCCACCATCGATAGCAGAGATTGTGGGTGCCATTAACAAGATGAAAAGGGGGAAAGCTGCTGGACCAGACCAGATTCCACCGGAGGCTCTAAAAGTTGATGCGAAAAGAAATGCTGAGGCCCTGCACCCACTATTTGAGAGAATCTGGAATGACGGGATATTCCCAAAGGATTGGAAGGAAGGACATCTTATCAAGCTTCCAAAGAAAGGGGACCTCAGTAATTGTAATAATTATCGAGGCATCACTCTTCTTTCTATCCAGGAAAGGTTTTCAACCGTATTATTTTAGAGAGAATTAAGAATGCAACAGATGCTAAACTGCGGGACGAACAGGCAGGTTTTCGGAAAAACCGTTCAACCACCGACCAGATTGCCTCTCTGCGAGTCATAGTAGAACAGTCTATAGAATGGAACTCTCCTCTTATTGTCAACTTTCTGGATTACGAGAAGGCTTTCGACAGTATTGACAGAGCAACATTGTGGAAAATTCTGGCACATTATGGACTCCCTGAAAAGATAGTAAACCTCATTAAGGAAATGTATGAAGGATCAAGTTGCAGGGTTGTACATGAAGATCAGCTTACTGACAGCTTTGAAATTAAGACTGGTGTCAAGCAGGGATGCTTGCTCTCACCATTCCTGTTCATCCTTGCCATTGACTGGCTAATGAAGGAAACCTCCAAAGGGAGAAGAAATGGGATACAGTGGACCCCCTGGACACAGTTGGATGATCTGGATTTTGCAGATGATCTGGCTCTTCTGTCCCACACCCAGGACCAGATGCAAGCAAAAACCACAATTATAAACAGCCTCTCGGAATCAATTGGTCTAAGAATTCACCCTGCAAAGTCAAAGGTCTTGAGGATAGGTACGCGTCAAAGGGAGCAGATCAAAGTAAAAGATCAGGAACTCGAAGATATAGACACTTTCTGCTATCTCGGAAGTATAATTGACAAGGATGGAGGCACGGAAGCAGAGGTGAAAGCACGAATAGGAAAGGCACAGGCTGCATTCACATCTTTGAACAGAGTTTGGAGAACTAAAGATATCCCCCTTCAACTAAAGCTAAGACTTTTCAACTCAAACGTGAAGTCTGTCCTACTGTATGGATGTGAAACTTGGAACGCATCACAGGCATGTATAAGGAGGGTACAGATTTTCGTAAACAGGTGCATGCGTAAGCTACTCAGAATAAAATGGATGGATAGAATAAAAAATGAAGAAGTATGGAAAAGAACACAGCAGAAACCAGTGGGAGAGGATATAGGAAGAAGACGATGGAGGTGGATTGGACACACGCTTAGAAAGAATGACTCAACTATAACAAAGAAAGTATTGGACTGGAACCCTCAGGGCAGAAGATCAAGGGGAAGGCCACGAGGAACATGGAGAAGAATTAAAGAAGCTGATATACAAAGAAGTGGTAAGACCTGGAATGAGATAAAAAAGTTGGCTCAGGATAGAGAAGGATGGAAACTGTTTGTCTGTGGCCTATACCCTGACCCAGGGTGAAAAAGGCAATGATGATGATGAATGAAATGCTGGCAACCGTCAAGGATTTGTTTATGCCCCATAAAGACTGAGAGAGTCCCAGCATATGGTGACACTGAGGTTTTATTATCCACATTATTATTATTATTATTATTCCATTATTCGTGGTGATGGTTTGATTCAAAGATGGATGGATAAAGCCATTTAGGTTCGGTTATGGGTCCTGCATGTTTAATATTAATTTTTTAAAGTTGCAACTCTCTTTAAACAAGTATTTGATAATATTGAACACTAGAAAACACTACCACAGCTTTTGTTGGTAAGTATGATGTACATTTTTTAAAACAAAAATAAGATGCAGATTATGCACTCATAGACCTGTAAATTCTCAGTCAATTAACTGAAATCAGTCAATTTGTCAAATTCAAATATTTAAAAAAAGGAAAGAAAGAAAGAAATAAATAAAAAAAGAAAGAATTCACAAATCGTAGTCCATGACCGTAAAGTAATTAGGAGTGTTCCACAGCGCTACGCATAGCTCATGGGGACCGTTTATATTAACGATGTATATATTGCCAAGACTAAGCGACACTTTTTATAAAAGGCGTGTCTGAACACTTCCCTGGGTATTTTCACACATCCTTCGTTAAATTATTTTTTCACTTTCCAAACCCGTCGTGATCCCAACTGTAGCCAATTTTAACTGAGCCACCGAGCGATAAATTTCACTGTTTCATCTAAGCCAAAATTGACCACATTTACCCGGCGAGTCTCAAAACTATGATAAAGTAAATTGCGAATGCCAGAAGTACGTTATGTAGACACCTTCAAATCGAAAGTTAGGATAGATTGCTACAAGCACATTTCGATTGCCTCACATTGTAAACAAACTGGTTGACCGTTTCTTCACTGATTGAGTACCTGATCATAAGGAACAATGGTAAGTAGCCTAATTAATTCCCGTGCAAATCAGGACGTTTTCTGCCATTGTTTTGCTCAAGCCCAAGCGAGCTTGCTGTTTTGTGGCGATTTACCTTCATTTCGATTCTTTGAATTTTTCCGCTACGCCTGCCGAAGTTTCTTCTTGATAATTCACTTCTACTTAATAATTCAGTGTATTGGCCTGAAGTCATATTTATTTAAATTTTTTTTTTCTGTCATTTACTGATTGAAAATCAAGTTTGCTCATTGCTACATTATTCTTATGTTCTCACAATGGCTGAGCTGTTCGTGGATTGCAATTCAATTCAGACTTGTCGAGCATCGATAAAGATAAATTCAATTGGTCATGGCTAGAAGTTAAAGATGATAATGGTGATTATTTTTCTGACTATGTCAAAAAAATTCCAGAGGCAGGAATATGACTTTGATGAAGTCATCTTTACCTATATGAATGACATGCTTATTTAGCATTCCTTCTACATCAAATTATGGCAGTCATACTTCCAGTAAGAAATAACACCCACCATTTTAATGTGTTGTATTTATCACTCTGCTCTCCAATGATGCCCTTATTTTTAAAAAAATAATTGAATCTTCAGTTTGTCGAGTTTCAGTCAATTTTTATTGAGCTCATTTACAGGTCTACACTCATAATAAGCAGAATTCGGGGTAAAAAGGATGTATGCATTCAGAGGCATGGTGTAAAGAGAACTGGTCGTAAAAAAATATGTGTGCGTCCCTGACATAATCAGTCGCATGGTGAAAATTTTTGTTTTTGCGTTTTTTTTGCATTTTGTGAAAGCCCAATGTCTCCTGAGCATTTAAATCTTTATTTGAAGCAAATCGGGTGATTTATGGTCATATGCATGGCTAGGGTGTGAAACCCTAATTTTGAGAAAATCACTTCCAAAGTTGACAAGAGTTGATATTAAGTATAATAATTACCTACATAAAAAAATTAAAATAAAATATTTAGGAGTAGAATTCTATTAAAATATTTCATCAATATGTAGAAAAATGTTTGATTTAATGATTTTTGATAACTCATTTTCCATAAAAATTGACCTCTTGACTAAAATTGTCAATATCTATGTTCAAAGTTTTTCACCTTGCGACTGATTTTCTCAGGGACGCCCATATATAGGAAAGGATTTTATTCATCACCTTGATCTATTTATAAACCTTTGCATAAAGTGTAATGTCTGGGTGGGGTTCCCAGCCTCCCATAGTGGGCAAGGTGGCACTTACTGTGTCTTCTATCCCCTGTATCTATTTTCCAGTTTGTTTTCTGTCTTTGTCTCGGAATGAGATTACTTGGTTTTGTCCTGACCCTGGCCGGGAGGGAAACAGTCAAATGCATAGTTATTGTTTTGGGAGATGATGTTTTTTTCCTTGTAAATCATCTCTCTGTTATGTATTATTAATATTTGTTATTTTGAGTGTATAATGTAAGCATTTGAGTGTATTCCTCTTTGTAGTATTTTGTACTTGTGTCCGTATGAGACATAGATGATCTCAAACTAAGTACATTGGTGGTATGCTCTTGGAATCTACATCTGATCCCTATTTGTTCCCAGTTCCCCCTTTTCTTACTTTCTCTTGGGTGCTTTAATTGTAATTCTATAACTTTTTGCTATCCCATTTTCTTTCTTTTTACTGGGGCTGATATAACCTAAATGTGTTGCAAGCGCCGTAAAACCCTTAAAAACAAAAACAAAGTATAATGTACCTAGTATTTTATGGTGACTGGTTCGTTATGGTGGTGGTTCATTTCTTATCTTTTAATCTTGTTTTATCATCGTTGTTTTATTGTGTTTTTTAAAAACTCAACTTTTTATTAGACCTGTAAATTCTCAGTCAATTAACTGAAATCAGTCAATTCGTCAAATTCAAATACTTTAAAAAAGGAAAGAAAGAAAGAATTCCTGAATCGTAGTCGAATGACCGTAAAGTAATTAGGAATGTTCCACAGCGCTACGCATAGCTCATGGGCCGTTTTCTTAACGATGGATATATTGCCAAGGCTAAGCGATGCTTTTTAGAATTGCTGTGTCTGAACACACCCCAGTGTATTTTCACACAGCCTTCGTGAAATTATTTTTTCACTTTCCAAACCTGTCGTAGCCAATTTTAACTGAGCCGGCGAGCGATAAATTTCACTGTTTCGTCTAAGCCAAAATTGACCACATTTACTAGAAGGATAGGAAAAGTATGAAAAAGAAAAATTCGAACACCGGAAGTTCGTTATGTAGATACCTTCAAATCGAAAGTTAAATGATTGCTACAAGCACATTTCGATTGCCTCATGTTGTAAACAAACTGGTTGACCGTTTCTAAGTTTCTTCGCTGATTGGGTACCTAATTATAAGGAACAATTGTAATTAGCCTAATTAATTCCCGCGCAAAATAGTTTTCTGCCATTGCTTTGCTCAAGTGAGCTTATTTACCTTTCATTTTGATTCTTTGGATTTTACCGCTACGACGAATTACGAAGAAGAGTTTCAGTTTCAGTCAATTTTTATAGAGCTCATTTACAGGTTTGTTTTTAAACTTTGGGTAATGGTTGAAATCTTTCTCCCTTTTATTCCCCTACTTATTTGAGACATAATTGAAATAGATAGTTTTTAACTTTGACCTCACTGTGCACAGTGAGAAATTCATCAGAAATGAATTAATGTTTGAAAATAAAACCTTATCAACCCGTCCAGCTAGAATGAATTCGTTTTCCGAATTCAGTGAAAAAGTTGTTTCTGATTTCACAATATATTCATATAATTCTTAGTTCAATTGAATGCACATAAAGTATTATTAGACCCAGTAGCTGAATTGTCAGAGCAATGGAATCAAACGCAAACGGATCTGTAATCACTTTGAATTTTTCTAAGCCCCCCTTGTCTCTCCACTCAACTGTGATTGAGAGGCTGGATCTAAATTAGATCCAGTGGAAAGTAATTTCTCATAGACAGACCAGCAGCTTATCAAAAGGGTAGCAGTTAATTGTTACTGTTCTATGAATCCAGGGGAAAAACTCCAACCTTATAGTTCTTCAATGTGACCTGAGTGACATATCTTTTTCAGATTTTTATCTTATTGTTCTTTTAGGATTTTTAGAATATGATGTAAGGGAATTTGGGGAAGGGGGGGGGGGGGCGGGGGGCTGTGGACTAAATCTTTTCAATTGATTAAGCTAAATATTTAGATTTTAAAAATTTTATTAAGTTTTAAAATATGTTGATAACTGAAGTTTTTATTCTAGAAGGCTCCATTGTGTTTAGTTATAATAATTTGATATGACAGAGACATCATTTCTTCTTGGTGTAAGTTCAGTTGTGTAAAATTGACCCGCAATTTAAAAAAAATAGGTTACAGACTACAGAGTATTAGAGTCCGTCATAATTGTTATGATTTTTTCTTTATTTAAATTTTTTTTCCTTTCCACAGGGTCACATTAGTCCATTGCAGTCAAGACGGATGTGGAAGAATTCTCATATAGATTGATTGTCATCAGCAAGAGAAATACTCAGTTTATAGTCTGTATATAATTATTGGAGTAAATAGAATAATGATTGATTATGGGTCCATAATAAGAGTAGTGTTAGAAGACAACAGAGAATAAAACAATTGCTGATGGTTTTCCTCGGATCCGCGGAAATTCGCGATATTTGAGTCAGAGTCAGAGGAGGAATTTCCTCTTTTTTTAAAAAGTTATATTTCCCTCAATCAAATGTACTGGCAGTGAGAGATTTGATGTGTGGTGGAACAAATAGGTGCAGTTTCCCACTCTCTAGAAGTTAGCTAGAGTATCAATGATAGTTTATCATCTCAATGCTCTAAAAATGTGTGTGTGTGTTGGGGGGGGGGGGGGGGGGGAGGGATGCTGTAAACATAATGGGGCTTAAAGGCAATCATTCAAAATTTTCCTCCCTTTTCAGTTCTTGGCACCATCAGCACTGATAAAAACTTTGCGGGATGAGGATTTGAACCCACAACCTGACTAATGATGGATGGTGTCGATTGCAGAGCTTGCCTCTCATGGCCAGGCAGAGTTGTCGTAACAGTCGGGACATGGGTTGGAATCCTCATCTCATCTCCTCAAAGTTTTTATTCTCTATTGTCTTCTGGCACTTTTCTACTCACTTCATTTGTTGTTATTCTCAACATAAGTGCCTGCTCCTCTCATTTTTCTCCATAATAATTAAAACATTTCTAAGATGGGGAAAGCATAATTCTGTAAAGCCAATATATATTCATTGGTGTGGATGACTATTATAAGATATGATAAGATATACTTTATTCATAAAAAAAAACTGGAAATTTGTTTACAGACGTGGCATGCATGAAAAATGTATAAACACAAAGTTGGCGACAATGTATATATATATATATATATATATAATATATATGCAAATGCACAAAAATGTAAAAATATACAACCAAGAACCAATAGCAACACTTTATATATTAATTTGATAAATTGAGATAGGCCATACCTCTGGCCTTTAGTCCGAACTTGTGTGTGTATATTTAAAAGATAGTATTTAATTTAAATTACAGTGTCATTGCCATTAATGTAAAGACAGATAGACACGTTATGTTCATAATCCTCTCATTTCACGCTAAAGCTGGTCTATATATGGGTTTTGCTTGACATTCTAATATTTGATTTTTCCAAGAAATCTCACAGTATCGACTTCATCATTTAGCAGTTGCATTATAAAGACAAAAACCTAGGGTTGAACAAAAAAAAAAAGGCCCTTACTTAGGGCTGAATAAAAAGGAAAGCCCTTTCCTAGGGCTGGAGCAAAATAAAACTATTTACAAGGTTGCTAGCCCTAGCACCTAGCTGTCCAAGACAGAGCTGTGGAGGGACAGCTCCATCGAGGGCTCTCTGTCCTTCATTTTTTTGTTCTCCTCCCGGAGACGGGTAACCTCTGCCGCCTCTGTCCGGAGGGAGGCCAGCTCCTGCCTGATCCTCAGCTGATTCCGCAGGCTGTGGAAGTCCCCCTGGCGGCGGCGAGATCGGTCTCGGCGGCCAGCTTGTTCCTGGCCCTCCATCCTATGCCCGCTGTGAGGCCGATCGTGGCACTGTCGGGTCGGGGTACTCATTCTTGTGACTCGGCGGGGCAAGCGGGACTGTCTCCTGCGGTCTCGGGACCTCTGCTCCTGGTTAGAGGCGATGGGGGAGGTCCGAGATCTTCTCTGATGGGAGGTGTCCTTGAGCGTCTAGGAGCACTCCTCCAGGGTTGCGCTGTGGAATCTAGCCTTGTGGATATGAAGTAAGCTCTTTGAAGAGCTGGTTTTCGAAGTTCCTTCCTTGGTCGGAGACGATCTGTAGTGGGTAGCCGAATCTGCAGAAGTTGTTAACAGCAGCTTGGGTCGTCTCTTCAGCTCCTGCTTGTTACGCCATTGTAGTAACTACCGTGATTGCCAGAACTCTGTATTCTGGCTGTAGGACTCCATGGCTAGGATGGGTCCAGATGGCCGGCGATCACGGAATTACTAAGTTAATTCTTTCAGCCCTGGGACTGACCAAGCGGTCAGATGCCTGAGACCTGGGCTTTTTAACCCAATTTCAAAAATTCATTAAAAAAAACGTTTTCAGTCTCAAATTTTTTGTGTTTACCAATCAATACTATTTCTATGTTGCTGTGGATAGACAGAAAGCTACGTTTAAAATTAAAAGAATGAGAGCGTTTTGAAAAGTGTCACTAAATTGAGCAAAAAGTAAAAAATCAAGGAAAGAGATGAAGTGGGGGTCTTACCGCAAAATCGCCAGAAAGTCATGCAGTATAATCCAATGAATGCCACATTTTGAAGCAAGGCACCACACACAAAGGTTTTCCACATGGCTCACACCAGTAAATCGTTTCTTTTCTTTAAATTGTTGACTGCTGGTCTCCAGTACAGCGCCGTTTTGTAGAAGAGCATACAGCGCAATTACGAGATGGGTTCTCCTTCTTCGGCATTGGAGGGACGAAGCTGAGATAGTGTTGCTCAGTCAACCGGGAAGGTGTCGGTTTTTGGATTTGGTTCCCGGCAGCCAGATGATTTTCATTCTTTTCACCTCTTTTGACGATAGTCTGCAGCCATTTCGGTGCCAAATTGGAGAAGGAAGTCTTGCAATGGCATTCGAGGACGATTGTTACCGGCAGCACATTTGTTGTATAGGATCTGGCTCTGGATGACTGTTAGGGTGAAAAGGTGAGAGAACTTTTTTCCACCACTTGACAGTTTTGCGACGTAGAGGGGAGTAGGCAAGAAGCTGGTCACTTTTGTCGACGCTGTGCATATTGAGAACATAGTCCTGTACTGCTGCTGGCTTTTCCTTGACAGATTTGGCTGTGGCAACTTTGACATTCACCGTAGGATTATGGATTGTTGTGAGAAGGTGCACAGGTTTTTTGTCCATCCATTTTAAAGCCACAAGCTGTCCCCGACGTCGGTAGTCAGAAAGTCCTTGTTCCAAATTGGTCTGAATGAGCTCTTTCGGCATGCCGACCCGATTTGACTGGACAGTACCGACACTCATGGTGCTCCTGTCCACTAACTTGTCCGCTAACCCAGAGCACGCACAGTAGTTATCCGTGTAGAGGACATGCCCTTTGTCAAGTAGTGGCTGCATCAGATGCATGCAAACTTCTACTGGCCGATTACTTATTGACGGGTCGCCACAGTAAATCTCGAAGTCCCACACGTAGCCGCTTGAAGATTCGCAAACCTCATAAAACTTGACTCCCCATTTGTGAGGTTTATCTTTCATGTAGACCTTGAAGCGGAGTCTGCCTCGGAAGACAGATAGCTTCGTTGATTGATACATTCTGCTGAGGCGTGTAGAGGCTGCGGAATGTATTCCGGAACATATCGACGACTGGCTGAAGTTTGGCAAGTGGGTTGTGGCCAGGTTGCTCATGCGGAATGTAGGTGGTGTTATCGCTGAGATGGAAAAAGGATAACATTTGCATAAATCTATCCCTGGAGAGAATGGTGGAAGCAAACGAGGTGTGGATGACCTTGTGAACAAGGCACATGTGAATCAGGATGACGAAAAATCCACGAATGTCATTCAGGGTGACAGGTTTCCACAGTTTATATATTGAGTAAGGAGCAGCATCTTCTTTAGCAACAATGGCCTGTGAGGCGTAATTATTCGTCTCCTTGTTCAGTTGTTTAAGAATATCCTTTGTCCAAAAAAGGAATTCCCTCTGGGACGTGTATGCTATTTTCCCCGGTGAAATTCAGCTGGTTGGGGAAATTTCGAAGGTTCCACACCCATTCAATAGAAGAATCCTCAGGATCAGCTACAGGTTCTACCACCACCAATTCTACAACCGAGTCATCGGAAACAGAAAAATGTCAATAAAAGGTTATATACAGGAAGCCAGTGAATAAAGAATGCATAGTAATGGGGGATTGTGCAAGAAAGGGGGTGTTTAGAAAAATATAAATAATTGTTTACATTGACAACGAGGGTTAGCAACACAACACTTACTATGATGGGGGCCAATTTTTAAATTTATGATATAATGGACTTGGGTGATAATAATGAAAAATATGAGGTAATATATTATAAGAAATAATGAAAAATATGAGGTAATATATTATAAGAATGATAAACAAAACAGCTAATCTACACTCAAGCACTGATCACAATAATAACAATGACTTTTGTTTTCACCTCTCATGACTCAGATTCTTACACTTAGAGAAGATCCTAGCCTAAGTCAACTAATAAAAACAAAAACTAAGAAATTCATATTTACTACAATATAAAGCCGCATCAACCACTGCTGAGTACAAAGCGCTATTCAGATAAGCGCTCGAGAGTGTTTCTGATTCTCAGTCACTTCAGTTGACAACATAACAATATATTAAGTAAAAATCAAATAACAATGATCATAATACTATTATTATTAGTAGTAGTGGTATTATTATATTACAATATCAGTAGTAAAATAGCGTAGATTTATACAAATCGGGACGAGCATTGATCAGGAAGATGCTTGGTTGGGAAAGTGAAACCCGCCGCTCCCCGTACTTGAGACGGCCTAATAAATCAAATAAAAATAAACAAAATAGATATTTACCTGTATGTAAAACTGTATCATCAGATAACAATGACGTTGAAGGCATTTCTTCATCATCTGAAAAGTCCTCAAAATCTGAATCAGTTGTAAAAACTGAATCAAGTTGTTCGAGAGCTTCACTTGCGGTAAACAAACGTTTCGCCATCTTGAAAACTTTTCAAAGAAAGAGTGAGTGTGTGTCGAGAAATGACGCGTCTTTAGCCACGCCACGCTTGTTTGAATGAAACAATCTAATTACGAAACTCATTGAAAACGATTGGTCATTCATTCATGAATGAGAAAGTTATAGTCTGTTTCTAGTAAATTAGTCAATGAGCAAGCGAAGACCAGTTTGAGCAGTATAGTCTGTATCGGATATATCCGTCTTCAGGGCTAGTGTGTAGTAGCAGAAAGAACGAATAAACCCGTCTTCAGGGCTGATCGAGTTAAAACTAGATATTAAATAGATAAAGTTAAAGTATAAAAATATAGCTTACCCTGAATTTAGGCGGTACGTAGATTAAATAAGTAATGAATGAGCAGTCGAGTGAGAGAGTGAAGAGTCTGTAAATGGAGTGAGTTGAAAGTCTGTAAAAGGAGTGAGAGTCGAGAGGTCCCCTACTGTAAAAGGAGTGAGAGTCGAGAGGTCCCCTATACTTTAATATGAGCCGGGTCATCACGGGACGAGACAGAGTGGAAGTAGGAATGACCATTGCTATGGTCACTGTAGCAGTACGATTGTTTACGGCTAGAGATCCCTACATATCTAAGGGTTGAGTCAAGACATTTTAAAAGAAGATTTGTTGGGATAGGATCTAATGAGTCGAACTTAGGAGACGACGATATGTTGACATCACGTACTTCAGATGAGCTGTTTTAAAATCATGAAAAATAGTGCCTTTATGTGACATACCAACAATCAAATTTTCTTCATTTTGGCCTGTGTCAAGCTTACATCTAATCTTAGCAATTTTTTCTTTAAAATAGTTTACAAACACGTCTGGTAAAATATTTCTATCAATGTTGCCTGGCATGACATTCGCTTTTAATTTACCACTCATTTCGTTAACAACAATGAATAGGGATTTAGAGGTGGAACATGACTACTATAATACAATCCCTTTTCAGAAATAATTTTGTTTTTTTTTACGTCATTGACACACTGATTGTAAATAACACGGTCCTCTTGGTTGTTTGTTTGAAGCCATCTCCTCATGTCGATGCTGTTTAGAAGGCTGTATGTCAGCAGTGATCCACGGTGCAGAAGGTCGATCAGACAATCCTAGATCCAATACAGCACGGAGACAGGCATTGTAAATTTCAGCAGGATTATTGTGTTCTTGGTGTTGGCAATTTTCAAGGTCCTCTTTGATCTGGTCGTTGAAGGCAACAATATCGATGGCCCGCAGGTTGCGAGATGTTATTACGCGTTTCGGTCTACCTGGTTGTGGACTGTAGGAGAATGTGATCATATGGTGGGATTCACTTGGGATACTTTCCAGATCCAATGTAAGAGTTTACGCCACCGACACCTTGTCTTTCGGTTGTGAGTGCTATAATACGAAAGCATCTGGTCAGCCCTGTCGCAACCATTCATATTGTAGTTGTAGTAGTCGATGATTTGGGGTTTTATCACAAGGCTGCTTCCTTCTCAACTGACTGAACTTGACCTTTTGTTGACACAACAGAACACGCTTTTTTTGACTTTTTGTCTTTCCATTGGACGAGAAGTAAATCTTTTTCTACATGGTAAAACCATCTCTCTTCCATGTGTTTTGAATTTGAAGATTTTATTTCATTTGGAAATTCTCTTCTGTCAATGTTTAGTGTGTCTGTGGAGTTGTGTCTGTGCTTGCGTAAAAGTTAATGAGTGGCATGGATTTATAAAGTCTGTCTGGGAAATTGTGGTGTCCAGATCTAACATTGGGTGTCAGGAGCGTGGAAATAACTTTGACTGCTTGCTGTGAGTCTGCATCTATGTGTGGATTGTATGATGTGTCTGCTCCAAAGTAAGTGAGGATGTTGAAAACATAGCCCGTCGCGGAGTCACATAGTCCAAATGTTTTGATGTAGTATTTTTTAGGCTTTGATTTATTGTACTGTTTGTGTTTGAACCTGCCTTTGAAACCTATCACCATGTCGTCAATAGATACATTTTCAAATTGGTAGAATACATCCTTCAAACTTCAGCACAAGAGTATTTATGAAGGGTTCGAGTTTTGTCTTACCTTGCAAACAGGCTCACAAACATGTAGCATAGAATGATGAAATTGATTTCGACTAAACATTTGCGAATACCAGGTGTGTACCCATGATGTTTAATTGACCAGTAATCTGAAATAAAGGGCTTTGGATCCAAGCCCAAGTTGATAAGCACTGCCAAGAATATATAAAGTTCATATCTCCCAATAGGTGACCAAGCAGCAAAGTATCTACTGCTTAGGTTATTTGTTTTCCTTATATCAGCATAAATATTTACTTGATGGATCAGATCATCAATGATGTCCACAATGAAATATTGTTGTAAGATTGTGAAAGGGGTAGCTCTTTCACCACAGCAATATTTTGGACCAGAAACTCCATGAAAGGGAAAATGGTTGGGCATTTCTTCATTTGGCTGTGCTCGCCTCCATCCATTGTTGTAATCCACAGACTTGATGAAATTATCAACGTTATTAGTACTTGTACTATTACCACCGCTGTCCATATTATTGTCACTATCACCACTATCACGTGGACAATGTCACCAGCCATATGGAATATAACATGGAGACAATGATTACCGACATAGTTAAGAGTCATTCCAGCTGGTGTATGGTTCACTCACAATCTAGTCTTGAAATCAGATGGATCCCCAGAATTTTTGTATCCGAGTTCGTGTGAATCACTTTTGAAGCCAGACAGTACTTTCTTCCATCCAGCCCGGTCTTGCTATCCAACATACATGCAGAGCAGTACGAGCTTGGTTTGCAAAGCCATCTAGCACGTGTAGATTGCGATTCACCTCTATCAACCCGAGTCCAAGATGAAAATTGATTAAATGACAGGCCTATGGTTGACTCAACACCTTAGACAAAACTCAGTGGGGGAGGTGGGGGGGGGGGGGGGGTAGGGTCACTCCAAGGAGGGGTATTTTCCTCATCCAGGTCGGAACCATCAGAAACTAATGACAAGCCATTTTCTGAATCATTATAAGAGTAATCTAAATTAATTTTTTCATGAATAAAGGCAAGGGACATCAAATTCGTCGTTAACTTCAACTATCCAGTTTTCTGAAGATGATGGCTGGAATCCTCTGTCGAGAAGATTACCAGTGTTCACCGTTTTGCTTTCGACTTCAAATTCCATATCCAAAAATATGTTGGCATCAAAGGAAGAGTTGCTTGAGATGTTATGCTCCTGAAGTGTAAGTGGTTGGGACATTGACGGAGGTGGAGATGGTGGCGCTGGTTGGGATGTTGATGAAGGATGTGCTAGTATTAAGGCAGGTGATGGTGTACTTGCTGCAAGTACTGAGTCTAGAGGATTCTGTTTGGGTCGAATGGAAATATCTTTGTTGTTGCAAATGCTTGGCTCAGTGATTGTGTTCAGTCCATGGTGTTTTCCCATGGCTTCCTCAGGATTTGAGGCCAGGTGACTTTGTTGATAGTATTCTTTGGATTTGCCATTAGGAATTCTGTGCAGCGCTTCCTGTATGCAGTCTTGAAAGGCTTGAAGATAAGTTTGTCCAATGTTTGAAGAGCATGGGTTGTGTGAGGTGGTAAGCTATAGAATTTCAATTTACTCTTCCCTTGCAATTTCCAACAGGTCGATGACTTTATGGCTGTAGTGGGAATCTAGTATAAGAAGTTGTGGTCTTTCTGGACTGCAGTTCGTTCACCATCCATGCGTTAGGTTGATGTGCCCATTCTGTTCCATGCGGTGCATCATTAGCTTCATTGTTTTTCCTTTAATGACACATAGGGGTGGCATTGCTTGTCCAGCTGCACTGATACAGACAAGCGTGGTTATACTTTCTTTCGATGGACCACATCTGGCGATGATCCTTCGTGTACCCTTCTTTGCCAATATGTGGGAACTGGAGACCTGTTTCATCACAATTCCAAATTTGTGCTGGCTTGTTGAAGAGGTCAAGTCGAGTCATTACGGCAAAATAGCTCTCCACCACCTACTGGGTCATCGAAAGTCTTTTTGATGTAGTGTTTTTTGGCTTCCTGTTGACAAGGTCAGGTCTACAAGATTGGAAGCCAATACAAGTAGTCTCTCCCTTGCACACCATTCTTCCAACTGCGTTTTCAGCTTTAGTCTTCGGACAAGATTCCCCACCTTGTATAGAAAGTGTGCTATTAATGTGAGGCTAAATCTCCAAAGACATGGCTCCGCACTTCTCCGTAAACTGTGGATTGCAATCTGTACAACATCGTTTTGCTCATTGGGGCAACAGGGTTTCCTGATGACACTAGTTCCATTTTAATTTGTCTATCAGCCACAGTGATGATTTCATACATGATATCATTCGACGCCAAAAGACCCCCTTTATTTTTGCGTCAAACTTACGCTGAATGGTGAAAAGAATCCAGGTCTGTAATTTCTAAGGCCAACGTCCACAGCTCAACAGCACATTTGGTACATTTACTTTGTTTGGCCATCCTTTGGCAAATGAAACCAGTGATGTAAAACAAAGTATTCTCATGAAATTCAGAAGGTGAATTTATAATTTGTAAGATTTGCAAACTGATGTCTCGACTTGCTTCCATCTGGTAAGGAAGAATTGTTCATGAAAATGTAGCCGCTGGGCTCAGCAGGTTCTACGCAGTTGACATTTGAAGACGGACAGAAACTGTTGTGAAGAAGCACCCCTCAATGCCCATTTCAGTAATAGCACATTCTGATTGTTGTTAGACCCACCTCTTCTACGCAGATGGCTGAAATACATTTCCAAATGGTCTTGTGACATTTTGTAGGTAAGGATGCATTTCATTGGGTTGGCAGATCTTGAAAGAAGAGATTGGCAAATTTTTTAGATTGAGGCGATTGTCACCAGAAACCCCAAAAATGACGTCTTTCTTCTAATTAAAGCCTTGCCTGCCGTGTTTGTGAGATATGATATATTTATTTACCTTGATGGGTTGAAATTACTAACGATTCAAGATGGATTGGTTCCATGTCATGATTTATTCTTCTTGATGTTGTTTTACATGTTGGATCAAAACGAAAGTGTCAAAAGTGAAAGTAAAACAGTTGAACCGGAAATCAACTAACAATAACTTGTAGCGATTCATTAAAGTTGATGTAGTTATAAAGTGATCCTAACGTTTCAAGTTTTGGATGAAGATTAATTGCGTCCATCCTGCTTTTATTCCCCCTAACAATTGGAATTCCGACAAATTGGCTATCAAATAGTGTGTCAATATTGGAGATTAGGTTATTGGTTTCTTCAATACCAACAAAATCGGGATGCTTTAGATCTTCTCGTAAAAAATCGAGGGCATCAGCAACTGAGGGGTCAGGATCTGGGCTGCAAGTTTTACATTCATCTTAGATGTCATGTAATCGATGTGTCTTGTCCGGAGCTTGTTTGCCAAATGAAGATCATCTTTTAACTGGACATTGTGAAGTGAGGCAATATAAAACCAGTTGAATTCATGATTGTTGTGCTTGATACTGATACGTTCCATGTCTCCAAGGCAATTTCTTACACATTTCAAAAGATGACAGGCATCGAATATAAAAAAAATATTTCTTTTGCTTTGTTATCTGTACGTTATCGAATGACATAGAACATCCAAGAATTTGAGCAGTGGCTTGGTTCGCAAAACTGCCGTCACAAGTAACAGAAACTACATTGAACCCCTTGTCACTCAACAGGCTGTTGGCGTGATTGACTAGTCGTTAAATTGTAGTGGTGATGGTTCTCCATTGCTTTCCAGTGGCAGAAATGGTCCTGTCGTGGTGGATGGCGATGGCGATGGTTGTATACAGTTGTGGTTGTATCATCTATTGAGTTGGGTAAGGTATCTGCTTCGTGCAGAAATGGTCCTGTCGTGGTGGATGGCGATGGCGATGGTTGTATACAGGTCTGTGGTTGTGATCATTCTATTGGAGTCTGTGGTAAAAGAGATGATCCTGCTTTCCAGTGGCAGAAATGGTCCTGTCGTGGTGGATGGCGATGGCGATGGTTGTATACAGGTCTGTGGTTGTGATCATTCTATTGGAGTCTGTGGTAAAAGAGATGATCCTGCTTTCCAGTGGCAGAGATGGTCCTGTCGTGGTCAATGGCGATGGCGATGGTTGTCTACAAGTCTGTGGTTGTGATCATTCTATTGGAGTCTGTGGTAAAAGAGATGATCCTGCAATGAGTTGTGATGTGCTTTGGTCAAGTTTAGCAGCCAGTCTTTTATTGAGGACAGCAGATTTCCTTTCAGTCTTCCTCGAAAATAATCCAATATTTTTCAAATGTTTATTATGAATACAAACAGAATATTCAACAACATTTAAATTTTCGTTGAAAATTTTGTCCATATTCGTTCACTGACCTGGAACATTTATTTGTTCTCCTGAATCATAAAATCTGAAAGGCCATTTTTCTTTATATGTGACCCTCCGTCTCAAAACGGTATTATGTCGGGATGATTCAGACCCCAAAAAGTGAATTTAGAGATAGAATGATGAGAAATGCTCCGTTCTTGCAATGCGGGAAATAGTCTTTATACTACACCATAACGTACAGAAAGTAAACCTAAGTTGGATATTTGTGGCTATGAATTCACTTTCCCTTACCGAGTGGATCCCGACATAATACCGCTTTGATACGATGGGTCACATATAAGATATTCGGGAATGACAGGGTTTACAGATGTTCATCGAATGTGTGTCTGTTCTGTCATTTATAACACAAATGCCGTAGGCCATTAAAATATCGTCCACATTATTAGCCACCTTGGATGGTATTTTCTTATCTGTCGCTTTCCGACATCTCAATCCACATTTCCTACACAATTCATTGATATTAGACAAATGAACGTCCAGTGTGTGATCTGTAAAAAAAGGGAGAAAAACAACAAAACATTTTGACTTGCCATATAAGGTAGAGCATTAATACAAAATAATTTATTAAGTGTGTTCGTGGAATGAAAAACAATTCATGACAGCCACAATATCTAGTCATTTTCAATATCTAAAATCAGTCTGTTTTAGTCCTTTGAAATAAATAACCTTGTTGCTTGAACATTGAATCAAATTGTCTTGGAATGAGATTACTTAGTTTTGTCCTGATCCTTGCCATAGTTCCTTGTCTGGGAGGGAAACAGTCGAATGTATAGTTATAGTTTTGGGAGATGATATTTTTTTCCTTGTAAATCCGTTATGCATTGTATTGTGTTTAGTTTACATATTATATTATATGAATGGTATTCCTCTTAGTTGAGACGTATGCTTGTGTCTGGATGAGACTTTTAGTGATCTCAAACTAAGTACTTGAAGTGTCGAAGCGCGTTAAACACTAAAACAAACAAACAATAAGTACTTTGATGGTGTGCTTTTGGAATCTACACCTGTTTCTTATTTAACCAATTCCCCTTTGTCTTCCCTTTTCTTGGATGCTTTATTGTAATTCCAGAACTTTTTACTATCCCATTTTCTCCCTTAAAAACAAAAACATAAAACAGACCCGTTTTTGGGTTGCCTGGAATAATACTTTTGTTTTTTTGCGCGTTGGGCTCTGCCGAGTGTAGTAATCCAACAAATTAATATTACACACAGCATCCGAAGCAGGCGGTTGCGTAATTTCAGTAGTATCATCAACACTTTCATTCTCCTTGTTGCATCCTGTTTCACCAATCTCCTCATTATCCGAAACGGGTTCCTTTTGTGGTTTCACACTTGAGAAATGACAAATTGATCACCTGAAGTAAGGTGCACTGTGAAAAAATAGTCACTGTCGAGTGCACAATTTAATATCTGGTTTGATCGGGGGTAAGTTCATAATGTGTACCCCCTTCAATAGTTTCAATTAAGGTAACTTGGTAAAAATCAGTCTGTGACTGTTCACGTTTTTCACTGATTTGAGTGTTAAGTTGGAGCAATTTGAGCAGGTTGATGAGCGATAGAAACATCAGTTTCTGACGAAGTTTGAGTGGGAGCGACAGCATACAATTGAAAATTGTCGACCTGGGAGGGTTGAGCAGATGAATCATGATATTGGCCATTATTGTGTTGTTGATGGCCGGCAGAATCCACAATAATATGGCCAAGATCAATCAAGTCAAGATCAGTCTTCTTGGACTTGTGTGTGTGGTGATGAAAATTCATTTTGTTGGTTTGATGGCAGTTCAAAGTCATTGAAATGTTGGTCAACAACCTCTTTTTTTCAGGAGGGTGTAAAATCCATTTTTATCATAGATAAACAGTGCAATCACGTGCTTTTTATCGTTGGACTTGTATGCAACAAGGGTCTTATCCTCTGTAAAGGCAAAGCTGCTGTCGAACTTGTTGATATCCTTCCCTGTTTGGAATGCCTTTGGAAGAAAAGCCTTATTTTTTCTTACGGTACCAACTAGAGTCAATCCTTTCTTTGATAAATGGTCGGCCAATTCAATATCTGTAAAAAAGTTGTCGCAGGTAATGTTACGACCAGTCTTGTTATATGGTACACCATACCTGCCTATTATTACGGAACGTCCGTAATTGGTACAAAAGTGTAAGGACAATTACGGACTTTGGGAAATAAAAGAAATATTACTGATACAAATGGTCACAACGTTAAATTAAAAAATAATACATTTTTTTTCATTATTTACCGCATGTTACAATAAAAAATCTCAATGCTAGGGAAAGACAATGGTGTGATAGCTTTTTGTAAGGAAAAGAACCCCAATATTATTTTATCAGGCTGTCCTCTATATAACATGGTAAGTTTATTTTACATATATAAAAGGGTGTACCGATCATTATTTTTGTTTGCTTTAGTATTACTGAAATTTGACCATGAATTACTGATGAATTTTGTATTTCTTACTGAATTTGAAATTTTCAAGTAGGCAGGTATGGTATGGTACACTCAATTCCTTCACAGTTTCTCTCCCAAGATGTGTTCGTCTCTCACCATGTCTTCCCAAGTATGGTATCGCATGCAGGGGGTAGGCTGTCTCACTGTCACAAATCCAAAACAATTTGAGACCGTACTTGTCCGGCTTGCTTGGGAAGTATTGCAAAAATTTACAGCGTCCTCTCCATGGTACCAACTGCTCATCAATCGTCAGACATTGGGATGGAAGGTAATTACTTTGGAGATTTCTATTCAATTCTTCAAACAGACCACGACGAATTGGAGCAAATATATCATATCTTTGTTTCGTCTGTTTGACCGAGTAGTCTTGTCATCAAATCTCAGATTAGGGGACAGTTCTATAAATCTCTTCATGCTCATAACACACATTGCAACATTGTCAGCTGAAGGCCCATACCATATCTTTGTTACTTTCAACAGACTAAGTTTCCAAGATGAATGAAGAGGCCAATCGGTGCAGTTATTTCTATCAAATCTGCATATTTCCACCTTGCACCGTGCTGCCTGACACCCTCTTGGTTTGTCATTTGTGTTATATATTGCCAAACTTTCATGTTGAAAGTCAACCGAAATGCAGATGAGATCAAATCAATGAATTTTGATTTCCAGACGTGAGATTTAGGGGGCCTGAAAACATTTCTTGTTGGGTGTTCTGCCAACTTGAGGAAATGAGGTTTTGCTCCAGACTATCGCGCCATTTTTGCTCATGAAAATGTTACTGGTTCAGGGTAATTGATAGAATTAACAGCATAAGTTGTAAAAACGAAGGTGCTCTAACCAAACTTTCGCACCGTATAGACCACAATTTTAAAACATAACTTTCAACTGAGGATATCTTTCCTTTGGATAAGGAGATTTCACTTAATTATGAAAAAGAATTAAAGAATGAAAAATAATATCAAGTTTTAAAATATAACGTTATTGGGGTGAGAGAAAAAAATTTTTAGAATTAAACACAGGGTTCGATAAAACTTAAAGGTCGCTGAAAAACAATTTAACTAAGCACGCGTTTTCACCGGAAGCGAGGACGAGAGACACAAGCGCAAAACCATGTTGACATTCTCTCTAAGGACATGTGCTATCGCTTAATCCCGCAGCATCTCTCCATCTGTGTGCGCATTCTGCGCAACCTTTCTATTTTTGTCCCGCAAATTGTGAATATCATGGCTGAGCATTCACTTTAACTTGTGTTGATTTGATATAAATAAACTTTCTTTTATCGACGGGTTACCCATAGTGGGCAAGGTGGCACTTTGTCTTCTATCCCCTTACATCTGTTTTCCAACATGCTTTCTGTCTTTGTCTTGGAATGAGATTACTTGGTTTTGTCCCAGCCCTGGCTGGAGTCCTAGCTGGGAGGGAAACAGTCAAATGCAAAGTTATTGTTTTGGGAGATGATATTTTTTTTCCTTGTAAATCATATCTCTGTTATGTATTATTACATTTATTATTTTGAATTTATAATGTAAGCATTTGAGTGTATTCCTCTTTGTTGGATTCTGTGCTTATGTCCGGATGAGACTTATAGGTGGTCTCAAACTAAGTACTTTGATAGTGCTCTTGAAATCTACATCTGATCCCTATTGGTTCCCAGTTCCCCTATGTCTTACTTTTTCTTGGGTGCTTTAATTGTAATTCTAGAACTTTTTACTATCCTATTTTCTTCCTTTTTACTGGCGTTGATATAACCTAAATGTGTTGCAATCGCCGTAAACCCCTTAAAAACAAACAAACAACAAAACAAGAGTTGCTCTCTTTTTGCACGATTATCTGACCCCGTGGTTTTTTGGAAAAAAAAAAAATTTCAATATTTTGCAAAGAAATAGATGAATTTTGCAGAAGCAAATACACTAATAAGTAAATTTTGCAAAAATTTAGCTTTTCACCAGATTCGTGGGTTTTCCTTCAAAACTGAAGTTGCCGTTTCTTGGCACTTTTTTTATGATTGCCGCATTTTGCCTGTCTTTTAACATGCAAAATTAATTTCTATGCACAGCGGGTACCTACTCTTGTTTTATGAATTGCCATTGTAAAATTGAAATCTAGTCAAATGAAGGATCATCCAATTTCTCCCTTTTTCAGCCTGTATCGTAAAGTTTTAACATTTAATACTAATCCTAATGTTTTGTATAAACTGATTTATGTCTGAATGTGTTGGCTGACTTTTTCTTGTTTTTTTTAAAATCTTATTTTGTTTTCTGTTGGTTTTTTGAGGGGTCGTTTTGCTTGTATATAAAAAAAATTTGGTTTTATTTTTAGGGGTGTTTGTTTTTTTTTCCATTTTATTTATTTATTTTTATTCATTTGTTTTTCTTCGAAGTCCGTGATTTTAGAAATGTAAGCTTGGTGCTTGGCAAGAGAGAGAGAGCGAGAGAGAGAGAGAGAGAGAGAGAGAGAGAGAGAGAAATTATACTCTAAAATATTCCACAGTATGTTTGAAGATGAATTAAAGCATTTTAATTTATTGATCTACACAGAAATAAAAATAACAAATAAAATAATGTGACTTAACTAAATTTGTTTGTTTCATTTCTTTTTTTTATTTTAATTATTGATATTGGTTGGATTTTTAGGTGGTAGCGTAGCTCAGTGGTACGGTCATTGCTCCGTACCAGAAAGGTACCGAGTTCGATCACCCGCCGCTGCACTTTGTGGCCTTGAGCAAGTCACCTCGCCTTAGCTCTAATTGCGGTGCTGCTCTGTGGCTGACGCCTGGGTTATTCCAGTCTTCTCTTGGAATAGACCCTAGAGACAAATTTCCCTTATGGGACGAATAAAGGGAATTTTTTTTTTTTTGCGGCTATGTGGTCTTGTGGCATGACACTCGCTTTCGGATCGGAAGGTCCTGGGTTCGAGCCTCGTTCTGCGCATAGTTGAGTCCTTGGAAAAGACTCTTTACTCGCATTCTCTCACCGTACTCAGGTGAAAAATGAGTATCTGACCATTAACAGCGTTGTCTGTACGAAAAAATTGTAATATTGCCTAACAGGCGTCATGTTTCGTTCTACATATTACGTGTTGCTGTTGGTCAGGGACCTCTTGTAAAGCGCGGGTGGTTGGATGGGAGCATCACCCTTGAATCATATACCTATGATGTTCGCATGGGTGTACGATCCGATAGTGATGTCGTTTCTTCTTCTCTTTACTAGCCTATCCTGCTTCTTTGGTTTGTGATTGTATTTTTGACAGGGGATATTTTTTTTCCTGTAAATCCTCTGCCTGTTTGTTCTTGGTTATTTATAATTTAGCTTATGATATCTTTAGGTTATGCTTTTGATTGACATTTGTACTATTTTTGTTAGATTGCTTGTTTTTTTGTTTCAGCGGTCTCTCATATAACCTCAATTGTGTTGGGAGAGACCTAAAGCAACAAACAAAAAAAAAATCTTGTAAAGCGCTTTGAGCACATTTAGTGGGTATTGCGCAATATAAAAGCTCAATATTTTAAAAATTAATATTTAGTTAGGGGGAAGGGGGGGGGGGCATTTGTGTGACTATGTAAAAATAGCTTTTGATAAACCCAAAACACTTACCCATCATTAGAGTTAGAGGGGACAAGAGAAAGCTACAAATAATCTCAGGGAGGCACGTACTGTCTACTTCCACCGTATTGGTTTTCGTATTTGCTTTCTATAGATAGTTCGAAGATGACGTCACTCATGTCTTTGTTATTGTTTTTTGCCATCCGCGTTTATGAGTATTGCTCACTGAACTGCATTTACCCGACTATAAACGTTCATGGATATACACAGTTTTGTGTTTTGGTCCGTTATACTTCCGGATGGCAATCTTATGATTATGAGCTTCTTAGCCAAGTGCATACTATCTATAGGTTTCCCAATTTGCTTTCTATCTTTGTCTTGCTAGATTATTTGGTTTTGTCCTGGCCTTGACTGTGGGAGAAACGGTCAAATGTTTTGTTAGGTGGTGGGTCACAATGTTAAAACAGTGTTAAGTACCGCTTAAAAAAGAAATTAGCACAAAGGAAATTAAGGGACATAACTTATACACGTGCTTCTTAACTCCTCTTTTAATAACAGAGTTGCCTCCCTTTTACCATAAAATAAATTAGTAGTCCAGAAACCTGTTCCTTTAAACAGATGGATTAAAATGACCCTCATTTTGTAAAAATAAAAAAATTTTAATCTCAAACCTTTTGGGCGATATTACAATTTTTCGGACAAAGACAACGCTGTTAACGGCCAGGTACTCATTTTACACCCGAGTTCGGTGAGAGAATGTGAGTAAAGAGTCTTTTCCAAGGACTCAACTATGCGCCGAGCGCGAGGCTCAAACCCAGGACCTTCCGGTCCGAAAGCGAGTGTCATACCACTAGACCACATAGCCGCACTTTAATTTTGATTTTCTCAAAAGCTGAAAAATGTGACTTTGATCGTTTTTCCCCTGTGGTCTTCAATTTCTTTTTTTATTATAATGCCATACTGGGTTACAATTTTATGGGGATAGGAGCAGGTGAAAATTTCCTTCATCGCGTATTGGGTGACAGTCAATTCTCAATGGCTGAATACTGGCAACAATGGTTCAGTGATATTTGTGACCCATCGTCTCAAAACGGTATTATGTCGGAACGAACCAAATGCTTAAAAGCCGACTTTAATGTTAAACTGGTCAAAAATATAAATTGTTGGCATTAACACCCTAAAATATGGTATCCATTCTCCTCAATAAATGATATAAACTCAACACAAGTCTGATATTTCTGGCTATAAATTCAATTTTCAACATCTTGACCAACCCGACTTAATACCGTTTTGAGGCGAAGGGTCGCATTTATGAATGAGACAATAATAATATATGTCTCGATAAATTCTTTGCAATTTTATGTACTGTTTATGAGCTTCAGTTTATAATATGAACCTTGCCGGGAGAATATGATATTTTATGGCTCCTATATATAGTATGAGCTTGGCTAAGAAGCTCATAACATTGCCATCCGGAAGTATAACGGACCAACACACAAAACTGTGTGTATCCATGAACGTTTATAGTCGGGTTAAAACAGTTCAGTGAGCATTACTCATAAACGCGGATGGCAAAAAAAAAACAATAACAAAGACCTGAGTGACGTCATCTTCGAACTATCTATATCAATCGGTCAATATTTGTGACCAGTCGTTCCAAAATGGTATTATGTCGGGGCGAACTTGTTACTTAAAATAGAATTGTAAGCTTAACGCATAACATTCTGATTTATTGTGCGGCTATGTGGTCTTGTGGTATGACACTCGCTTTCGGATCGGAAGGTCCTGGGTTCGAGTTCGAGCCTCACTCGGCGAATAGTTGAGTCCTTGGAAAAGGCTCTTTACTCATATTCTATCATCGTACGTAGGTGTAAAATGAGTACCTGGCCGTTAACAGCGTTGTCTCTGTCGGGGAAAAAAATTGTAATATCGCCTAACAGGCGTCATGTATCATTCTACGCCACTACCACATCATCTCATTCATCTGTGGTAATTCAATCATCCTGTTTTGTTGATAAAGGGGAAACCCGAAACGCTCATTTGATCTGTTTTTGTAATTAAATTGAAGCTTACATTCAACTTCACGTTATTATTTATTTCAAATAGAAAAGTGGAGAGGTGAGTCAAACCTCTCAAAATACCTGAGCCAAACAATAAACACAGCTCTCGGACACGAGGCGAGGGAGAACCATTGAAGACATCAGCTTCATCGATTCCATCAAAATCAAAGTGGGCAGGGCAGATTATGTCGCTCATGCCTGTGAAAACAATCACAGGGTGTGTGCATGTCATGCAAAACGTTTTCATGCGGTCATCATCCATCGTGGCTTGTGCTCTTGAACACGTTGCCGGTCAGCTGTCTCCACGAATCACGACCCTCTGTGGTGCGCATGAAATCTGTGTTACTTTTAAAGTCACATTTGGCCATTCTTAGGTCATTTAAATGTCATTCTTTGTCTTCCTCTAGATAGCTCTCTTTCCTTTGATCATCCCAGATGTTACCAACTTTTCTATTTCGTCTCTTCTCCACACATGCGGTAGACACTCCATAAAGCAGGCCATGTGCACGATGTGCGGCTACGTGGTCTAGTGGTATGACATTCGCTTTCGGATGGGAAGGTCCTGGGTTCGAGCCTCGCACTCGCCGCACAGTTGAGTCCTTGGAAAAGGCTCTTTACTCACTTTCTCTCACCGTACTCAGGTGTAAAATGAGTACCTAACCGTTAACAGCGCTGTCTTTGTCCGAAAATTTGACCGAAAAATATAAAATATCGCCTAACAGGCTTTATGTTCCGTCCTACATGTTAAATGTTGCTGTTGACCAGGGACCCCTTGTAAAGCGCTTTGAGCACATTTAGTGGATATTGCTCTATATAAAGCTCAATTATTAATTATTATTATTATTATGTGCAAAAATTAGGCCTTCAGTGATAATAACAGTATGTGCCACCATCACCACCATTATCATCAGCATCACACCACAATCAATATATTAATACCATGCCACCACCATCATCACGAAAACCTCACCAAACCATCATTATCTTAATCAACACCATATCACTATCATCTTCATCAACACCATACCTCCCCTCATCATCATCATCATCATCATCATCATCATCATCATCAGCATCATCATCATCATCATTTTCATCATCACCATCATCATCATCATCATCAACATTATGATCTCTTTTTTTTCTCATGGACCCGCAACTGGGGTGCTTTTGCTACATGAGTGACTTTGAAGTTCAAAATGACAAGTCACTCCAGAAGACAAATTCAACCCAGTTAACAGTACTGCCTCAGGAGATCATAATGATTATAAACGTTAAAGGTTACACACAGTTTTGAGTATTGGTATGTGTACCTGGCTGGCGGATGTTGTGAGTATTTTGCCTAAACGCATAGCATGAATATCGTATAACGCGGATAGAATGAAGAGCTGGTATTGACAGAAAAAAAATAATTTGTGATGTTATGATACTTACGTCTCAGTAGTTCGTTATATCATTCCAATAAGAGTGAAAACGTTGGTTGTAAGTATTACAAGTTTATTAAAAATATTTGCCATAAGCGTGCTATACTGTATTATATATTTTTAAAGCCTCATATTCATATATATAGGAACAACCAGGAAAACCTAAACTTATCACATTACAGTAAGTATGTAACTTGAGCTTGATATTTTATATAGCGCAATATCCACTAAACGTGCTCAAAGCGCTTTACAAGGGGTCCCTGGCCAACAGCAACACGTAACATTTAGAACGGGACATGACGCCTGTTAGGCGATATTACAAATTTTTGTTTGGACAAAGACAACGCTGTTAACGGCCAGGTACTCGTTTTACACCCGAGTACGGTGAGAGAATGTGAGTAAAGAGCCTTCTCCAAGGACTCAACTATGCGCCGAACGCGAGGCTCGAACCCACGACCTTCCGATCCGAAAGCGAGTGTCATACCACGAGACCACATAGCCGCACAATGTACTCAATAATAGAGGATTAAACCAATAAAATCAGCCAAATTATTCTACAATCGCTGAATAATACCCCCAAAAAAAAAAAACTTATTCATCGCGTTCAAAGCATTATTCAACGATTACATATTCACTTAAAAGGATAGGGTTCTGTGGAGCAATCATATTTTACCACATTCATTATTCTTAAGATTAAATCTAAAACTAGAGGTGCCTAAATGAGCCAGTAAAATGGAGAGAAAAATAAAGTGAGTAGACGTGACTTATATATAAGGGAACAACACAAAACAAACAACGTTTCGGCCCTTGGCCTTCGTCAAATATTTACATATTTGTGTTTGTGTTTTTTGTCTCCCGACGAAGGCCAAGGGCCGAAACGTTGTTTGTTTTGTGTTGTTCCTTTATATATGAGTCACATCTACTCACTTTATTTTTCTCTCCATTAAATCTAAAAGTTTGATTTTTACCATTGTGTAAAAAGTAAAAAGGATACATTTCGATGAGAAAGCCTGGCTGAGGTCATAATTGGAGGTCATGTAATACAAGTATTCTTGAAATCTTGCCTTTGAAAAGGATTTGTTCCCAATTCACAATTGCCAGATGGCTGCTGCTTCTTATGGTTCACACTATTATGTTATGACGATCGACCCAATCAGCAAAGTCCGGTCCGCATTCGTGCACCGTCGCGAACCCGCCCGGTAGCATCGTCACAACACACCTTTCGACTAGATGCTCTGCCGTTTCGGGTTCTTGCCCACAGCGTGGACATAAAGGACAGGAAGTTAGACCCCACTGATGTAACGCACCGGCCGTTAGGCAGCTCCTCGACCGAAGCCGATTCGCAGCTACCCAGTGTCTCCTCTTACTGGTATCAAAGCCTGGCAACTTCTCACCAAGCTTAGAGGAGTGTAGGTCCCGCCCCCACGAGGGATTGAATTCGTCCAAACCGACTTCCATCTCGTATGTGCAGCTCTGTCCGTAGTCAGGGATTCTGCGTACAAGGGTTGCCGGGACTTATTTCGGCTCGAAACGGGGGCACCGTTCATTATGCGCATGAGAGGGGTATCCCCATTCCCTCTCTCTTTGATCTTACTCAGCCAGTTTCCCGTAATGGTCTCCCTCCGGACATCGGGGGGCTGGATCGCTGCCATCACCGGGCCCCATTCTCTAGGGGTTGTTGCTAGCGTTCCCGACACTATGTGCATCGACTTGCGAAGTTTTACATCCACCTTCTCAACGTTTCTGCTTCTACCCCACACTGGAGCGCAATACTCCGCGGTGGAATAGCATAGTGCCAGGGCGGATGTTCTCAGGAGCGCTTGGCTAGCGCCCCAAGTCGATCCCGCCAGCTTCCTCAGAAGACTATTCCGCTTCTCTATCTTCCGGGCAACCCCTTCGAGATGAACCCGATAGGTAAGGCTGCGATCCAGCGTCACCCCTAGGTATTTTGGACGCGGCTCATATGGGAGTGGCTGGTCCCCGACTAGGACATTCAGTTTACGGGTGTGCCAACCACTGCATAAGTGAAATGCAGTGGCCACGGTTTTTGAAGTGTTCATCTTCAGGTACCACTTGTCAAAGTAGGATTTGAGTCTGGTGACGTCCTCGCTGAGTACGCTCTCGAGACGGGTCCACACTTTACTCTGAGTAACGAGTGCCCAGTCGTCTGCGTATCCCAGCCTCAGGGAGGAAGTGTTCGGCATATCGCTAATGTAAACGTTAAACAACATTGGCGCAAGTACCGACCCCTGAGGGACCCCATTCTTCAATTTCCTAACTTTGCTCGTGGCGTCTCCCAGCGCGACGTGGAATTGCCTTTCCCCTAAGATCGAAGAGAACAACTTCAAGGTCTTTTGCACCTTATGATTTTTGCAAGTTTGAGCATTAACCCATCGCACCAGACCGTATCGTACGCCGCTGATAGGTCTATAAACACAGCGCCTGTTTGCTGTTTTCTCTCGAACCCGTGCTCAATATGCTCTGTAAGGGCAATGACCTGCTCCGTGGTGCACCTCCCTTCCCTGAAGCCTGCCTGCTCAGGTGGCAGGGCAGCGTCTAGGACCGGCCCCCATCGGTTTAATAGAACACGCTCCAACAGTTTGTAAAGACAGCTCAGCAGCGATATGGGTCTGTAACTGTCTGCCTCCTTCGCCGGCTTCCCTGGCTTCAGGATGGCAACTATCTTCGCATGCTTCCACACTTGTGGAAGCTTTCCGTTTGCAAGGATGTCAGACATTGCCTCTGCTAGCCAGGCCCGTGCCCTGGGGCCCAGATGCGTCACCATATCGGGATATACACCATCTATCCCAGCTGCTTTGCCGTTCTTCACTTCGCTAATGGCTGCACCCACTTCTCGGGGACTGAACGGGGCCGTCCAGTCCGACTCCTCCGCAGGTAGCGAGTCCAAAATCGTACGGTACGCCTTGCGGACACCGCGCTCAAAAGCCTGATTAGGGACCCGCTTGCTACGGTTCTTAATATTCTTGGCAATTGTGTCTGCCTCGCATTCCGGTGCAGCCTTCGCGAAATTCCGATCTGGGTCCAATTTCTTTATCAAACGCCAAGCGTGGCGGCTGGAGTGTGTAAAGTCGAGACTTTCCACGGTCTCCTGCCACCGTTGCTTCCTTCCCTCTGCCAGAGACTGGAGTAGTCTATCGGCTGTGTCCTGGGACTGGGTCTGCTGGTACTCTCGGTACAGCTCTTCCGACTCTGCTGTCCAGCAAGGGGTGTAGAATTTCCGTTTGCCCCGTGGAATAGAGCGTTGAGCGCTCTTAACCAGTAGCCTACTAAATCTGGTTATATTCTTGGACTTGGGAGGAATGGCAGGGCAGACCTGCTCGATATAGGAACTGAATTCCTCCCAGTCAGCCTTCCTGAAATTCCATCTGCAAAGTGGGAGAGACTGCACCCTCGGTATTGTCACCCCAGCTGTGACAAGAACCGGCCTGTGCTGGCTATGCGGAAAGTCCCCGAGGACTGTCCGCTTCACCTGCAACGGTTCACCGTTCGCGCCTTTCGTTACGAGGGTGAGGTCTGGAGTATACTCCTTCTTATGGCGGGTACCCCGGAAGGTACCCTTGGCTGTAGGATCGTACACTAGGTGTAGATCATTACAGTCCATCCATGAGCGGAGTTGTCTTCCTGCCTCGTTGCAGTCTCGGTAGCCCCATTCGTGATGGTGGCTATTAAAGTCTCCCAGACAGATGGAAGGATGGCTGACCACCGGTACCGGTGGTGTAGTCCAAGTCGCTCTAGGTGGTTTGTAAATATTATGCAAACACAGTCCACCTACTTCCACGGAAATTCGGTTCACCCCATTGCTGTCCGTTACGCTCTCAATGAGGCGCAGTGGTGTTGGGAACTCATTGGAAATTCCAAAGGGTGGATTTCATGAATACTCTGGTATTCTATATATCATGAAGATGTGAACAAGGAAGACAGCAGTCTTATGAGTTGTCTCCGACGGTGGGATGGATCATCGCAATCCTACAGGTCAGTTACCGACCGCCTCAAGTCGGGCAGCTCCCTGTCAAGTAGGTGCTGCCCCGCTACGATCTGCATGCTTCAGATGGTGCCTGGAGCTAAGAGCCTGCAAGCTTGACAAATGGATCGTTCAGCCGTGTACCAGGCAAGCAAAGGAAAACGAAAACGAAGTCTCAGCTATTCGGTTGCTGTGAGTGAGGGAGTTAAGAGAAGTGAGGAGAGGAGAAAGAAGACGTTTTAGGAGAGGAGAGTAAGGAGGAAAGAGAGGCAGCAGAACCAAGCACCAATTCTACTACTTCTCTAATTTTCATGCTGTCAACCCTAATTTCAATGGTTTTTTAAGACCTAATCCCCCCTACTAATCTTATAACGCCTCATTTCAAACATCCTCTAAACTGACTTTATCTGTGCTTTAAAAACATTTATCGTCTTTATTGTTGTTTCTTCTAGTAGTAGCAAATTGAGATTTAAGAGAATAAAAAGTAGGTTAAATTCTTGTAACTGTAACAACTTATCAAGACTATTACTACAATCACCATTATTTACTTTCCCAAGTCCGTCATTGTTGCTATCAATAGTTTCATTATTGTCATTATGTCTTGTGGAATTGAAATGAAGTTTCAACGATTTAAACTATTAAGTACTTATATACAATCAATAATCGCTAACCGATTATATGTACTTGAATACAAATTGTTGTTACTACTAATGGTTGTTAAAGAAATTGTTATCTTACAAAATGTTATTTTATAATTTGTAATGAATTTAAGAAATTTCTTTAAAATATTTGTTAGGATTTAAAAAAAAATTTAAATCTTGACAAAAATTGCTTATCTATTTGTATTTTATTGCACAGACTAATTTATCAACGACATTATTCATAACGTTATTTAAATTTCCTATAAATTTTGTGCAATTCTATTATCGATAAAGCATGGTTAAATTATATATTATACTATATCAATTTTATATAATTGATTTTGAATTATATAAAGAAGGTAATTTGTCAAGATGAATAACCAAAATTATGTATTTATTACAAGTAACAAACACTAATAAACATAACGGCTTCAATAAGGAACAAAACACCAAACACGTAACATTTCTTCTGCCAACCACTTATTACAAGATATTCAAGCAACCGCTTGTATTCATACACGGTATAATATGATAATAAAATACCCGTGTTTTAACAACGACAGTCGCGGTACTCAGTGTTGTGACAATGAAATAAATTACTTATTTTTATTCATATAATGGCCGCCTTTTTAGTGCACAATGTATTTAGCATTAAGCATTTATATAGCGCAATATCTACAAAATGTACCCAACGCACTGCACCCAGGGTCTCTAGCCAACAGCAACACTTAACATGTCAGGCGAGACATGACGCCTGTAAGGCGATATTACAATTTTGATTGTCAGAGCCAGCTCGTGTTAATGGATATGTTCTCATTTTTCTCTTGGGTAAGATGAGAGAATGCGGGGGGAAACTTTTCCAACGACCCAATTCTGCGCCGCTTAGAGCAGGGTTAGAACCCGGGACCTGCACGTTCGAAATGGAGTGTCAAACCACAATACTACAAAGCAGCATAGTGAGCTATCGTTATGAAAATATCCCTTCGATATTCAAAAACTGCCGTGAAGGGGAAATTAACCGCCCATTTTCATTTTAGTCTCGAACCAAAACGTTTATGTGAATTTTAACAAGAAAACTGCCATAGTCTGGATAAACTGTATTCATTATTTTTGGCCAGAAAATTCGTCCGCAAAAATTTATCGCAGAGTCCCTGGTATGAGATATTTTTCCAAGATGAGGGTCATTTAAATCGATTCATATTTGAAGGATGATCAATCCAAATCGCATATTTTTTCCCGTCGATCCACAAAATGTAGAACAATCCATCTATGCGTTCAGAAGATCGGAGATGCGGCTATGTGGTCTTGTGGTATGACACTCGCTTTCGGATCGGAAGGTCCTGGGTTCGAGCCTCGCGCTCGGCGCATAGTTGAGTCCTTGGAAAAGGCTCTTTACTCACATTCTCTCACCGTACTCAGGTGTAAAATGAGTACCTGGCCGTTGTCTTTGTCCGAAAAATTGTAATATCGCCTAACAGGCGGCATGTCCCGTCCTACATGTTAAATGTTGCTGTTGACCAGGGACCCCTTGTAAAGCGCTTTGAGCACATTTAGTGGATATTGCGCTATATAAAGCTCAATTTTATTTTTTATTTTTATTAATTTTATTTGCACATTGCATGGGTCCATCGATAGTTATAGGCTACGTGATTCTGGTAGATAATATTGGTTTACGGGGAGCTGAGAGAGGAATGCGTTGACGGTGAATGATAAAAAATCTCTTTATGTAATCTATATGATCTTGGGATGAAAATAGTGATGATGATATCAACAACCGTAACGCGGCGAGATACTTGGTAGTGATTTTGTATTGACAGTAGTTGTATTGTAGTCCGTTCCAAGTCCGGTGCGCATGGAATATCGCAAATTCCTACAAAGTTACGAAATGTGGAGCCGTGATCTTTTGCAAGATAGTTTATATTTTAAGCGACATTACGAATTTTGAATATCGATAATGATTGACCAAACGGTTTTCTCACAATGACGAATTCGTTTGATCTTTTCATCGTTTACAATAAAATATGACTCAAACTTTAAAATGTTTATAGTAATGGTGTGGGTCATTTGGAGCACACTTTGCAATGTGACCAATGACCTCGAGCACATGGAAATGTTATATAGGTCGTGCCCATTATCATTAAAATCCATTAAACGGTTGTGAAGATATCCACGTCAACGCGAGCACACGGGTTATGGAACGGACTATAGTAGTGGTTAGTAGTATAGTAGTGAATAGTTATCGAATATGTTTGTAAAGCGTCTTGCTGTTTTTCTTTGGATGTTTTCTAAAGTGTCGATGTTTTTCTTTGTGTATAGGTCCCAAATTAAGCTTCCATACTCCAAAATTGGTCTAAAAATAGTTTAAAAGCAAGGGTTTGAGTTGAGAGTGGGCATCTTTTTAAATTGCGGGTGATGAAGCGCTTGTTTGATTTGCCTTTGAAGCCTGGTGACATATGTGGTTGTTCCATTTGTGACCCCCGTCTCAAAACGGTATTATGTCGGGAGGATTCAGACCCCAAAAAGTGAATTTAGAGATAACATTATGAGAAATTGGAGCTTAGAAGTTTTTGCAATGCAAGAAATAGTCTTTATACTCCACGATAACGTACAGAAATTAAACCCAAGTTGGATATTTGTGGCTATGAATTCAATTTCCCTTACCGAGTGGATCCCGACATAATACCGCTTTGAAACGGTGGGTCACATTTAAGGTTTTTAGAAAACTCAATGGCAAGGTATTTTGCTATCTTTACATGTTCCAGGTTTTGATCATGAAGTTGGTATTCAAATGTAATCGGTGCTTTCTTATCTGTGATGTTTAGAACATTGCACTTTGATACGTTGAATTCTATTTGATTTATTGTTTCCCATTCTTGTAGTTTAGATAGATCGTCATTTAGTGTTTTGCAGTCATCTGTTGTTCTTATCTGATTCTAGAATACTGTGTCGTCAGCAAAGAGGCGCACCTTTGACCTTATACCTCGTGGAAGATCATTTATGTACACAAAAAATAAGGTGCGCCCAAAAACTGAGCCCCGAGGTACACCTGTGGTCACCATCCCGATAGTGGAAGTATTGCTGTCGACAAGAACTTGTTGGGTGCGATTGTCCAGAAACGCTGCAATCCATTGTGAGGTTTTGTTCCTGATGCAAACATCATACAGTTTCTGGATTAGCCGACGGTGAGGGACCTTGTCGAAGGCCTTGCAAAGTCCAGCAGCACTAGATCAATTTGACCTCCTTTATCAATAGCCGCTGACAGATCATGTTTTAATGATATAAGTTGTGTTTGACATGAGCGGTGCTTACTAAATCCGTGCTTTACATCAGAAAAAATACTGTTAGTTTCGAGATATTCAGTTATTGAGGATCTCAATATATGCTCTAGCAGTTTGCAGCAAATGCAAGTTAATGAAATTGGACGGCAGTTTTGATCCCTGCTTCTATCACCTTTGTTGTAGATGGGTTGGATAAGAGCGTGCTTCCAAACAATTGGTATGTCTCCCTTTTTAAGAGAGAGTTTGAAAAAATGCGTGAGGGCAGGTGCAAATTCGTTACTCAATATCTTTAAGAGACAGGATGGTATTTTGTCTGGGCCACATGCTTTCTTTGGATCTAGAGTGGCGAGGAGTTTGGAAACGCCCTCTACTGTCACATTGATTTCGGCCATAGTGTTGTGATCGTTTTCTTCTCCTTGTAGTTGTTGAGTAGAAATTTTAGTATGAGCTTTTGAAGCAAAGACAGAGCAGAATTGGTTGTTAAGCATGTCTGCTTTTTCCTTTGTGTCAGAGTAAAATACACGATCATGCTCAAGAGGCGCTATACCAACCGAATCGCACCTCCTACTTTTTATAAATTTCAAGAGCTTTTTGCTTGAGTCTTCACTCACAAGTTCCTTAACATAATTATGATAGGCTCATCTATTCTCTCTTTGCGTTTCTTTTTTTCATTCGGGCGTAATTCTACCAGTCTTTCTTACTGTTGGACTTTCTCGCTCTGCTCCATACCTTTTGTTTCCGTCTGGATAATCGTTTGACGGTAGTGTTTATCCATGGTTGGTGACATTTCCTTGAGCTTTCCTTCGTTAGTACATGTTTGGACATCCTTTTGTTTAGGTGGTCGTTGGTGGCAATCCAAATATATGCCCCAACATCAGCACATGATGATGAAGAAGTTGAGACATTTTATGAAAATCTAGATGTTGTTCTGAAGCAACTAAAATCACAGGATGTAAAAATAATAATGGGTGACTCCAATGCCAAGGTAGGCAACTCAAGAACAGAAGAAATTGGTCCATTGGGACTTGGAGATAGGAATGACCGTGGTGATAGCCTAATTGATTGGTGTAGAAAGAATGAATTCATTGTTTCAAATACATGTATAAACAACATCCAAAAAGAAGGTATACAGGGATGAGTCCAGGCGATAGAACGAGACCAAATATACTTCATCCTACTCCGATGTTGAGCAGCTGGACTCCTTCCGGTCTTTATCCAATTTGGGATATGTTTCTAGAAGATGCTCTATTTCCAAGTATGGGTTGTAGGAAAAGGGTAGAGCAATAATATAGAACAATGTCCACTAAACGTGCTCAAGGCGCTTTACAAGGGGTCCCTGGCCAACAGCAACACGTAACATAAAGGAGACATGAAGCCTGTAGGAGAGATTATATTTTTCCGGCAGAGACAACGCTGTTAACGGCCTGGTACTCATTTTACACCTGAGTACGGCGAGAGAATGTTAGTAAAGAGCATTTTCCCAGGCCTCAACCATGCGCCGAGTGAGGCTCGAACCCAGGACCTTCCGATCCAAAAGCGAGTGCCATCCCACAAGACCACATAGCCGCACCAGGAGAAACAACGCTCAATCTCTACCCGAGTGTGGGTAGGTCAAATTAAGTCATGACTTCTCACTGTCGACCTGCTGGGCAGTGGTAGCCCTACCGACCAACATAGCTCGCAAGAACACTAAGAGACACACGGCTTTCTACCACTGTAAGGTCTTAAATAATAAATAATAATGCTGAAAACTTATATAGCGCTATAACTCCTAGACACAAGACTCTAAGCGCTTAAATTACAAATTACTTTGGCTGAAACATACTCATTCACACACACCGCACACATTCACAAGAGCACACACACACACACACACACACACGCATAGACAACACAGATCACAAACCAGATCTATCTTGCTTCTCATACCATCTACTAAAAACGAAACATATGTTTTAAGCGAACGTTTAAAAATAGACAAAGATCCTTTTTCATGAATGATCTGTGGTAAGGCGTTCCAAACAGAGGGTCCGTAATGAGAAAAGGATCTCATTCCAGCATTTTTCCGTATTCGAGGGACAACTAGTTTTGTGGAATCACTGGCCAAACGCAAGGGGCGGGGTTTTGAATATCTTTCAACTAGTTCCGAAAGGTAGGAAGGGCAGTACTTTCAAGACAACGACGCACTTACTAAAACACAAGCTTTGAATTTAATCCTTTTCTCAACAGGCAGCCAATGCCGGTCATGAAGCAGAGATCTAGCAGAATCGCACCTACGCTTCATGAATACTAGTATGGCAGCGCTATTTTGGACAATCTGAAGACGTCTCAGATTATATTGTGAAACGCCAAACAAAAGAGCGTTAGAATAATCCAATTTCGATAGTACGAGGGACACAACCAGTTGTTTGGCCACATCCTCAGATATGAACCGTCTGATGGAAGCATTCTTTTTTAGTTTGAAGAAGAGAGATCTAACCAAATTATTAACCTGATGCTCCATCGACAGTCCAGAGTCTAAGAATGTGCCAAGGTTTTTCACTTTGTCAACAATTTGAATCGAGGCATCCCCCAGCTTCAAATCTGTTTCACTTTTCTACTTCCTGTTCCCCACATACAGCACCTCCATCTTATCATCACTCAGTTTCAGTCTGTTCTCATTCATCCATTTCTTGGATACATTTCTTACTATCGGCTGATACTTCTTGTAAATTTCTAGTATTGGAAATGCAGTACAATTGCGTATAATTAGCGTATTGATGGTAAGACAGACCGAAACTTCTGATGATTTTAGACAGAGGGACAACGTACAGAACAAAAAGATCGGGTCCAAGTACTGAACCCTGGGGAACCTCACAATCAAGAATGATTTCCTCAGATCTATATTCATCCACCGTAATAATCTGTTTACGATTCTTGACCTATGGTATCACTTGTACAAAACTGCTTTTTTGTTTTTGTTGTTTTAATTTCAGAGACGTACTAGTTTGAAAATCAAGGGATGAATTCAAGTGTCGAGATTGGCATGGGTTTCCCAACTCCAGACAATCAAGAACAAAAAATATTAAGCGATCGATTTTTACAAACATTTGAGAAAGTAATCCAACCTGTTAACTTAATGGTGGTCATTCTCGGACTCATCACAAACGTCATCAATATCCTGGTGTTTCTGGAACAGGGAGTTAAAAACAGCACCACTAACATAGGTCTTCTCGGGCTTTCCGTATTCGATCTTTTAAGCTGTCTTTTCTTGGTTCCTTCGTTTTCCTGTTTCGTTTTCTATTTCCTTGACGATTACAGAGGTTTTCAAATATGTCACTCGCACGGTCAATGGACAAAATATTTCTCCTTTATCTTTGCTTTCTCTAGCACCTTGACAACTGTGTATATTTCCATAGAAAGAGCTCTTTGCATCGTTATATCCCTTTAAAGGTCAAGTTCATCTTGCGACCAAAGGTCACCGTTGCCGTCATCGTCAGCAACACAGTCTTCTTTAACGTCGTGGTTGGGATTTTCATTGCGTCTCATAGAATGATCTGGAAATTTGACCCCAAGTTCAATAAAACCGTGTCCTACATAATCGTGGTGGGCTACGGGAATGTTTACAGGAATTATCTCTCCATCGCGATCAACAATGTCGTTTACAGCATTGCACTAGTCGTTGTGGCCATTAACACTGCCATTATGATCCACAGACTCAACCAGTTCAGACAATGGCGGAAAAACAACGTCAACACTTCCAGTAAAGAAAATGCAACCCAGCAAGACAAGTCTATGTCATCCAAAGATGCCCAGATGGTGAAATCTATCATAGCCGTGACCTGTATATTCCTGGTGTGCACGTCCATCAACCATATCCCGGCTATGATGATTGTCGTAATGCCTGGTTTAAAATTAAATGGAATCAACCAAAAATTCATGTATTTGATATATTACATTCGATACTTCTTTAACCAGGTCAGCGCCTCGACCAATTTCTTTTTCTACATTAAAGTTTCATGCCGTTACAAAGAAGCCTTCAGTGTTGTATTTCAAAGATGCTCTTCCCATCCAAAGGACAATTGATGACCATCTTATACATGTAAAATGTTAAAGCAGGCATTGATGCAGGACAAATTGATATATGACCCATCGACCCAAATGGTTTTATAACGGGCTGGACCATAGGATGAAAAGGGATTCTACAGTTAAGGTCCAATACGATTCAGTAGTCTGATGTCACGCGCCCGGCAACGGCGGCCATCTTGGTTCTAAACAAAGAAAATCATTACTTTTTATTCTTCATGCTGGCTAGAACTTTTCATTCCCTTTTCGTATGCCTTGTGATCAGAATGTGTAAAAGTCAAAACATGATCAAATTTATGTTTTTCCTCTGGAAACGCTTTTATGCTCGCCGGAGAAATATTTCATACGGCGTCCGCCATTGTTCCGATAGTTTAGAGCCAGTGTTACTAAGTTACCATGCGTCGTTAGGAAGGAAGTGACGTTACGACTACTGAATCCTATTATAAACAACGTTTACCACGCCCTGATAACGGTCTGTAGCGATGAGTGGCCTATTTCCCACTGTGAATGAAGGAATAGACATTTTAACTTATTAGCTGCAGTTCGCTGGAAATAGACGTTTTTTGTTTTTTTGTTTTTTGCTAGCAAACTTTTCCTTTTCCAAAATATCAATCGATTTAAATGACCTCGCAAAGTTCCAGGTTTGAGTGCGGCTATGAGGTCTAGTGGTATGACACTCGCTTTCGGATCGGAAGGTCCTGGGTTCGAGCCTCGCGCTCGGCGCATAGTTGAGTCCTTGGAAAAGGCTCTTTACTCACATTCTCTCACCGTACTCAGGTGTAAAATGAGTACCTGGACGTTAACAGCGTTGCCTTTGTCCGAAAAATTGTAATATCGCCTGACAGGCGTCATGTCACGTCCTACATGTTAAATGTTGCTGTTGACCAGGAACCCCTTGTAAAGAGCATTGAGCACATTTTAGTGGATATTGCGCTTTATAAAAGCTCCAAAAAAAATTGATATATTTTTCCGAGATAAGGGTTTTTCTTAATCGATCAATATTTGAAGAGCGAGCTTTCTAGCCAAATTATGAAACACGAGTTTTACAGATTACGTCAGTTGACTGGTTAAAAAATGTTCATAGAGCCATTCTGGAATAAAACTTTCATACTTGGTTTCTGGAAAGAAATGGACACATTATACACACATATGGAAAAGTAACTTGACATTTGTTTTGAGTCAATTCTTTTTTGTTTTAAGAGACATAATTGGGCAAAGGTTATATCACAGAAATGAGCAAAATCTTAAAAAATATATGAGCTAGATTTCATTAGCATGCATGCATAGCCATAAAAGAAACAATGGCCCAAAGAACACAGTTGGGTTTTCTGCTTCTGAAAAAAGGAATAACTATACGCAACAAAACCAGTAACGCATATAACCACCACGATTAAAAAATCAGTGCTATTGCAAATCTCCGCATATATTTTATCAAGGGGTTTTATATCATTTGCTGTGATGTCACTCCATTTTGCTACACCAATGTTCCCAGGCTCGTAAAAATTTCTTGCTTGGCACTGTTGTTTCCTTGTTGATCTTTTGAGGAGATCTCAGAGGTGCTCACTACGGCTTTTTATATTCTTGGCAATTGTGTCCGCCTCACATACCGTTCACCCTTCGCAAAAGTTTGGTCAGGATCCAATGTCTTCATCAGTCGCCAAGCGTGGCGGCTAGAGTGTGAAAAATCGAGACTTTCCACGGCCTCCTGCCACCGTTGCTTCCTTCCCTCTGCCAGAGACTGAAGTAGTCATCGGCTACGTCCTGGGACTGGGTCTGCTGGTACTCCTTGTACAGCTTGTCCGACTCCTCTATCCAGCAAGGGTATAGATAGCTTGGCTAATAAGTTCACAACAATGCCATCCGGAAGAATAACGGACAAACACACAAACTGTGTGTAACCATGAACGTTTATTGTCAGGTTAATACAGTTTAGTGAGAATTAGTCATAAACGCGGATGGCAAAAAACAATAACAAAGACCTGAGTGACGTCATCTTTGATCTATCTTTTGAATTTCCGTTTGCCCCGTGGAATGGAGCGGTGAGCGCTCTTAACCAACTATTCATACGTCGGTGGTAATTTTGTTACCCTGTGACAATGTATGCACAAAGCATGCACGCGTTGACCATGCCGCCCTTTGTGACCATACAAAGCCCGGGCACATCAATGGCCGAGAGACGCATGTGATCAGTTTCGACCAATCAGAATCTCTTATTTGTAAGGTTATTAAGGAAAAAGCTAGTCTTGTTTACAGTTTTTAAAGTTCATTATGGGTTGAACCATGTAACTGCCGATTTAGCCATGCATACCATGAGATAGATAAAGACACACCCTTTGCTGTGATACCTAACATGTTATTGGTCGGAGAAAGCACGCGGTATTATTAAGCTTTGGAAATGGTGGCTATCTGAGAGAAAGGCAACTCTCGTGTTGAATGCGTCACTGATAGTTGTATTTTAAAACTTGAAATTACACAACTTATTGCAAATATTTATGTTGAATTATTATGTTTTTGTGTACAAAAATGATTTTAGTATCTGAAATAACCAAAAACTGAAATCTGATAATTTTGACCTTTTCCACTCTTTAAAACAGATTTTCTCCGTTTTCCAAATCCCGACTTAATACCGCTTCGAGGCGCAGGGTCACAATTGTTAACACGGACAAATTTGTTTACATTATGACGCATCTTTTCATTCATGAGTAATACCAAATTTGTCATGTGTGCTGTTCTCTATCATTAATTAGTCACACAGCTGTGTCTCCAAATACAGTAGTCGCAAATTTAGCAATCCGGATACCATCACTCTCTGCAGGTATTTTTTTGGGGGGTGGGGGGGGATGGGGGGGGGGGGGGGGGGGGGGGGGGGCAGAAGCTTGGCTCAACGATACGATCTTTGCTTCGTACCCGAAATGTACCGAGTTCAATCACCCGCTGAGCTGCGTGGACTTGAGCAGGTCACCTCGCCCTAGCTCAGTTTGCGTGCAGCACTATAGATAGTATGCGCTTGGCTAAGAAGTTCAAAACATTGCCATCCGGAAGTATATCGGACCAACACACAAAACTATGTGTAACCATGAATGTTTATAGATAGTATGCAGATGACGTCACTCAGGTCTTTGTTATTGTTTTTGCCATCCGCGTTTGTGAGTTGTTCTCACTAAACTGTATTAACCAGACTATAAAAGTTCATGGTTACACAGAGTTTGTGTGTTGGTCCGTTATACTTCCGGATGGCAATGTTGTGAACTCCTTGGCCTAGCGCATTCTATCTATAGTCTGGTTAATACAGTTGAGTGAGAATAACTCATAAACGCGGATGGCAAAAAAAAAACCAACAACAAAACAATAACAAAGACCTGAGTGACGTCATCTTCGTTCTATCTATATATTTATTTTGATACGACACACTGGAGCTGGGTGACCGAATTTTATCTATAGATACAATGAAGTTGACGCCACTCGGGTCTTTGTTATTATTTGTTGCCATCCCGTTTATGAGTAATTCTCACTAAACTGTATAAACCAGACAATGAACGTTCAAGGTTACACATAGTATTGTGTGTGGGTCCGTAATACTTCTTCCGGATGGCAATATTGTGAGCTTCTTAACCAAGCGCACACTATCTCAGTCGATAACTATAGCTAGCATGAGCATAGGATTTCGGCACGTTTTTCTTTTGTATTTGTTTGTTTGTTTTGCTTGTTTTGTTTGTTTTGTTTTGTTTTCTTTTTTTCTTTTTTTATTGTTTTTTTTTTGTTTGTTTGGTGTGTGGGGGGGGGGGTATTTTTTTGGTTTCTACTGAGAGCTTGCGAGAATCCATCGAGTACTGTATGTATTTGAGACCCACCGCTTCAAATCGGTATTGTCTCGGGGTGAACCCGATTCGGTTCTTATAAATCCAACTTTGAACCTAACTCTTATAATGATAAATTAAATGAGCTTTTATATAAGACAATATCCACTTCACGTATCCAATAGCAACAGTCAACATGAAGGAAGAGACATGATCCAAAGATTCAAAAAGTTTATTCTTAGGCAATTGAATTCAGTCGTCTGATGTCACGCCGCCCGGCAACGGCGACCATCTTGGTTCTAAACAAAGAAAATCATTACTTCTTATTCTTCATGCTGGCTAGAACATCTCATATGCCTTGTGATCAGAATGTGTAAAAGTCAAAACATGATCAAATTTATGTTGTTTTTTTTCCCCCTCTGGATACGCTTTTATGCTCGCCGGGGAAATATTTCATAAGGACGTCCGCCATTGTTCCGATAGTTTAGAGCCACTGTTACTAAGTTACCATGCGTCATTAGGAAGGAAGTGACGTTACGATTGTTGAAGAGTATTGCCAATATAACTCATACAAGAATATCATATTTTTCATCAACAACATGACTCCTGTTATGCGATATTATTATAATTTTTTTCAGTCAGAAACAACGCTGTTAACGCCAATCAGGTACTCATTTTAGTAGGTACGCTGAGTACGCTGAGAGAATGTGAGCAAAGAGCCTTTTTCCAAGGATTCAACTATGCGCCGCTCAGAGATGGACTCGAACCCAGGACCATCCGATCCGAAGGCGAGTGTCATACTACTAGACCACATAGCCGCATATTAAAATTTGAGTTGAAATAAAGGCATGTCCTGTTCATTGGAGAGAGTGAATTCTTTTCCTTTACATTAACATTGAAAGAAAAAAACAAACAAAAACAAAACAAAAACAACAACAGCTTGTATGTGATTCATCACCTCAAAACGATATAGATAGTATGCAGATGACGTCACTCAGGCCTTTGTTATTGTTTTTGCCATCCGCGTTTGTGAGTTGTTCTCACTAAACTGTATCAACCTGACTATAAACGTTCATGGTTACACAGAGTTTGTGTGTTGGTCCGTTATACTTCCGGATGGCAATGTTGTGAACTCCTTGGCCAAGCGCATTCTATCTATTACGAAGGGGCGATTTAAGATTTGGAAATTTAATTTATAGACAAATCTATAGTCAGTCTTGGGTCCCTATAGATAGTATGCAGATGACGTCACTCGGGCCTTTGTTATTGTTTTTGCCATCCGCGTTTGTGAGTTGTTCTCACTAAACTGTATTGACCAGACTATAAACGTTCATGGTTACACAGAGTTTGTGTATTGGTCCGTTATACTTCCGGATGGCAATGTTGTGAACTCCTTGGCCAAGCGCATTCTATCTATAGCTCAATTGGTAGAGCACTCGTTTAACACGTATAGATAGTATGCGCTTGGCTAAGAAGCTCACAACATTGCCATGCCATCCGGAAGTATAACTGACCAACACACAAAACTGTGTGTAACCATGATCGTTTATAGTCTGGTTAATACAGTTTAGTGAGAATTACTCATAAACGTGGATGGCAAAAGACAATAACAAAGACCTGAGTGACGTCAACTTCGAACTATCTATAGATAGTATGCGCTTGGCTAAGAAACTCATAACATTGCTATCCGGAAGTATAACTGGCTAACACACAAAACTGTGTGTAACCATGATCGTTTATAGTCTGGTTAATACAGTTTAGTGAGAATTACTCATAAACGTGGATGGCAAAAAACAATAACAAAGACTCGAATGACGTCATCTTCATTCTATCTATAGCTCAATAGGATTCAATAGTCGTAACGTCACTTCCTTCCTAATGACGCATGGTAACTTAGTAACACTGGCTCTAAACTATCGGAACAATGGCAGACGCCGTATGAAATATTTCTCCGGCGAGCTTAAAAGCGCATCCAGAAGAAAAAAAAAACCATCAATCTGATCATGTTTTGACTTTTACACATTCTCATCACAAGACATATGAAAAGTTCTAGCCAGCATGAAGAATAAAAAATAATGATTTTCTTTGTTTATAACCAAGATGGCCGCCGTTGCCGGGCGGCGTGACATCAGACTACTGAATCCAATTGGTAGAGCACTCGCTTCACACGTATAGGAACAGAGATCGATCCCGGATGAAGTCGAGATTTTATTTTTCTGACCCCCCCCCCCTCCCTGTTTAATTTGCAGTGATTGGGTAGTTGGGTTTGTTAGACTTGGCGGGAAGTACTTTGCGGTTGACTTAGCGTCCTATCCAAAGGATAACAGGCACTTGCTATAGTTCGTTTCACGCTTTAGAATCCGGGATAAGCTCCGGCTCTAATTGACTAATGGCTCTGAAGGACTATCTACTTCTATTTATGGACGAGTGTATTCTTGATATGTGATTAGTTTTGTGTGTGTGTGTGTTTATGTGTATGTGTGTGTTTGTGTGTGTTTGTTTGGACGAGTGATTAGTCTTTTCTCTCTCTCTCTCTCTCTCTCTCTCTCTCTCTCTCTCTCTGTGTGTGTGTGTGTGTGTGTGTGTATGTGTTGTGTGTGTATTTGAGCGCGCCCGTGTGTCTCTCAATGTGTTTGTGCGCGTGCATGTGTGAAATAATCATCAAGGGTAATAAAATCCCATCGCACGTGTCCCCTATTTATGAATAAACATCAAAGAAAAGCCCGCGCTTTGATCTTCACGACATGCCGCAATTAGATTTTGTTGTTGGGTCGGATTAAAATTCTATATAAAAAAAATAATGTGTGGTGTTTGACGAGTATGTCTGTGAGTGTGTGCTTGTGTGTGTGTGTTTGTGTGGGTGTGTGTGTATGTGTGTGAGATAGATAGATAGAGAGAGAGAGATAGGTAGAGGGAGAGAGAGAGAGAGAGAGAGAGACAGAGAGAGAGAGAGAGAGCTTGGTTCCTGTGTTTGTAGTCGTCTATGTTCTTTTTCTCTTTATCTCTCCCCCCCCCCCCCTTTCTCTCTCCCTGTTACTCTCTCTCTCTCTCTCTCTCTCTCTCTCTGTGTGTGTGTGTGTGTGTGTGCTGTCTACCTATCTATAATATGTCTCTTTGTGTGTATGCGTTTGTGTGTGTGATTATGTGTGTGTGTATGTGTTTATGTACTGGGAGAACAAAAAAAGAGTAAAAATGTATTTATCTATTATTTTATGATTGTCCACCCCCCCCCACCCCCACCCCCATAAAAAAATAATAAAGAGGAAAGAGAGAAAAAAGAAAGAGAGAAAGAAAGAACAGACTGATAAAATATTAGAGAACATCAAAGCAATATTAACCTTTTACTGGCGAGACAAGAATACCTTCATATTCAAAATCCTCCCCTTATTTATCTGATATTTAATCGTTTCACCTGGACAGCAGTGACAGTGATAACGATGGATGGAACACAAGTTTATTGGATCGTTGTAGTATCTGCTCTCTTGGTGAAAACATGAACAGTGTTCTTATAGGGAATGAGATTAGCGGAGAGTAGCGTCCCTTGATTGGACGTCACCTTACAGAGAGAACGTCAAAATGGTTTTGCACATGCGTCTCTCTCGTCCTCGCTTTCGGTGAAGTGTCTCATGCCGCACAACTAACATGACGTTCTCTCTCTAATAACTTTTCCGCTAGTGACTTCCAATCAAGGGACGCTTCTTCTTCTTCTTCTAGGTTCCATGCCTGGTCCAGGCTTCGGATACTGCATGAAGGGACGCTACTCTACCGCTAATCTCATTCTCTATTTGCAGGTCTGACCGATAACCCAAAATAATACGGATCCCTTACCGTAGAGGAAATACAATACTTTTAAACCTACGCAAAATAGTCTTCATTACACTCACTCACTCACTCTATCCCATGACCGGTTGGTCGTCGGGGGGACTCTCGGGATGCAGACTTCACGATTCGACGCCACTCATCACGGTCTTGGGCCTTCCTCATTAGATTGTTCCACGTCAATCCTGTCCAATCTTTAATGTTATCCTGCCACACTTTCCTCTGTCTTCCTCTTCTTCGACAGCCTTCGACTGTGCCCCGCAATATTGTCTTGCATAAGCTTTCGTGTCTTATGAGGTGACCAAACCAAGACAATTTCCTTCTCTTTACCATTGCAAGTAGTGGTTCTTGCCAGTTCTTTTACTTCGTCCAGAACACTTACATTCATTACAACTATACATAAAACAAGCCCAATTTGCGTTCGCTTATCAGACTTTTGTGCGGCTATGTGGTCTAGTGGTATGACACTCGCTTTCGGATAGGAAGGTCCTTGGGTTCGAGCCTCGCTTGGCGCATAGTTGAGTCCTTGGAGAAGGCTCTTTATTCTTCGCATTCTCTCATCGTACTCAGGTTAAAATGAGTTCCTGGTCGTTAACAGTGTTGTCTCTGTCCGAAAAAAAATGTAATATTGCCTAACACCCCCGTCCTACATGTTAAATGGTACTGTTGCCCAAGGACCCCTTGTAAAGCGCTTTGAGCACGTTTAATGGATATTGCCCTGTATAAAAGCTCAATTTTTCTTCCTTTTTTTTGAGCACGTTGGGTTGAACCTGATGCTTGATAAACCAACTTTAAGCTTACCTCTCAGAATCTGAGTTGACATCAATGCGTTCATTGGAGAGACTGAATCTTTTTTTTCTTTCTCTACTACATTGAAACAAATAATGTTAAATTCCTAATTTTGAAAATATGGATGAAAAACTCAATTTCCATTCATTTTCTGACATAACACCAGATTGAAGCGACGGGTCATGATATTTGCTTGGACCCTTTCCTTACCACCTAAGGCAAAATCGTCACATTTGTTACGACACAATATACATTTTTTCTTATTACGAATGGTTTTGTAATAACAATAATAATAATAATAATAATAATAATAATAATAATGAAATGTATTTATATTGCGCCCACTCCTCTATACAATAAAGCTCTAGGCGCATAACAATAACTTCAATCCATTCAAATTTCTCTCCCTCTCTCTCTCTCTCTCTCTCTCTCTCTCTCTCTCTCTCTCTCACTAACTTTATCTATCTATCTATCTATCTCACTCCCAGTCTCTCTCGCTCTCTAACCCTCTCTCTCTCTCTCTCTCTCTCTCTCTCACACTCAAACACACACACACACATACACACACACACACAAACCTGTCTACACAAACTTGTATATCAAAAACTGTGAAGAATGATCTTTGTTTAATCAATAAGAACATGAAGTTGTTTTGTAGAGAGCTTGTTTGAGTTTAAAATATCCATTTTTCTGCTAGAGATATTATGCGCTTGGCTAAGAAGCTCATAACATTGCCATCCGGAAGTATAAGGGACCAACACACAAAACTGTGTGTATCCATGAACGTTTATCGTCGGTCAGGTTAATACAGTTCAGTGAGCGTTACTTATAAACGCGGATGGCAAAAAACAATAACAAAGACATGAGTGACGTCATCTTCGAACTATCTATATAAGCCTGCTATACTCTTCAACAGTCGTAACGTCACTTCCTTCCTAATGACGCATGGTAACTTAGTAACACTGGCTCTAAACTATCGGAACAATGGCGGACGTCCGTATGAAATATTTCTCCGGCGAGCATAAAGGGTATCCAGAGGAAAAAAAAAAACACATACATTTGATCATGTTTTGACTTTTACACATTCTGATCACAAGACATATGAAAAGTTCTAGCCAGCGTGAAAAATAAAAAGTAATGATTTTCTTTGTTTAGAACCAAGATGGCCGCCGTTGCCGTGCGGTGTGACATCAGACTATTGAATACAATTAAAGTCAAGCCGATTCCCGTTGGTAATGGGGAGAAATGCATTGGGGATATTTATCTCATACAATCAGAAGCGATTCTATCCAGCACATATTATACCGTTCTGCAGGTTCACCAAAGGTTTGATAAAATCAAATATCATCATAAGATAATAATTGGGATTGTAATTGCATTTATTTTGTGTGCATAACGGTGCGGAATGGAATGGAATGGAGGAATGTTTGCAATACTAGAACTATTATTTGGGGTTATAATATTGCGTTCTTTAATTTTGATATGATTGTTGTACCAGTTGATTGCAAAATTGTCATATATGATGATAATGATAATATCATATAAAAAAAGTATTAAGTATATTATGTGTCTATAAATATCTCAATCACTCATGTCTATGGTGCATGGCCCTATAGATAGTATGCGCTTGGCTAAGAAGCTCATAACATTGCCATCCGGAAGTATAACGGACCAAAACACAAAACTGTGTGTATCCATGAACGTTTATTATAGTCAGGTTAATACAGTTCAGTGAGCATTATTGATTTTTGCCATCCGCGTTTATGAGTAATGCTCACTGAACTGTATTAACCTGACTATAAAAGTTCATGGTTACACATAGTTTTGTGTGTGGGTCCGTTATACTTCCGGATGGCAATGTTATGAGCTTCTTAGCCAATCGCATACTATCTATCGTGTCGTTGATTTTGTTTTTGTTGTCGTCGTCGTCGTCGTCGTCATTGTTGTTGCTACTGCTGCTGCTGCTGTTGCTCTTTTCTCTTGCTGTTTTTCCCCCGGTTGCTGCCGCCGTCGTTCCCATTACTTGTGGTTTTGTTTCTCCATTGTTTATTTGAACCCATAGGATTTCGACGTTTAGACTTGCGAGGTCCCAGGTTTAAGAGTTCTTGCCAAGATGAGGGTCATTTAAATCGATCCATATTTAAAGGACACGTTTTCTGGCCAATTTTTTTAAAAAATACGAGTTCGTCAAGAGTACGGTAGTTAACTGGTTAAGAAAAAAAAAAAGAAAAAAAAAAGAAGAACAAAACAAAACAAAATTACCCCAAATGCTTACCCTATAGGACAAACAGGAAATGAAAACCAAAGATGAAAGGTGGGATATGAATAACAACTAGTTCCACCCATACATTGGGTAATTCCTACGCGCACACTTTATTATTACTAGCAGGTCTGATAATGATAACCAAAAGAAATTATGTGTTTGACTAAAAAAATTGTTGTTATGGACGTTTTTTATTGTTTTTGGTTTTTTTTGTTTGTTGTTGTTGTTTTTTTTTTTTGTTTTGTTTTTTCTGCCTTAGCTTTAGAGTAGCAATTTCCTTCACAACAAAGGTGTACCTTGGGAACGATTTTCTTTTCACCACAACTGTTCATCCCTTTCCTTTGGAAAGCTAGAACACAGTACAGATTGAGTGTTAGATAAATGCGTTTTGTGTTGATCTACGATTTCATTATTCAGACATTGCGTATTCTGCAGAAAACTGGGATGGGGGGGGGGGGGGGCGTATTTAAAATTTCGGCGGAAGAACCATGGTTTGAGAGTTTTTTGCAAGATGAGGGTCATTTTAATCCATCGATATTTGAATACAAGTTTTATGGCCAAAATTTTAAATGTGACCCTCCGTCTCAAAACGGTATTATGTCGGGATGATTCAGACCCCAAAAGTGAATTTAGAGATAGAATGATGAGAAATTGGAGCTTAGAAGTTTTTGCAATGCAAGAAATAGTCTTTATACTCCACGATAACGTACAGAAATTAAACCCAAGTTGGATATTTGTGGCTATGAATTCAATTTCCCTTACCGAGTGGATCCCGACATAATACCGCTTTGATACGGTGGGTCACAAATGCAAGTACGACGGTATTGTATTGCCGCTTATTATTTATTACTCTTATTCCAAGCTGAAGAAGGGTTTTTAACCTGAAACGGTCCTTTCTTTGTATGAATTTCTTAATTTTCTTCTTCTAAACAGTTTATCACTTTCTAAAATTATGCGAAGACACGAACCGCATGGTTTGAATTGATGTATGCAAGTCAAAACAACGTCCAAACTACCAAGGAGAAAATGTTGATTGTTTATAAAGATTTATCTGCACACCTGTTCTGTATGAAGGGTCTTTGAAAATATGGGTTGAAATGAAAGTTATGAAAACCGATGACAGCATCATTGATCAACACGGTGGAGTGTTTAATACACCTGGATAAAAGTTTAATTTTGATCAAACATGAATGTCGTTTTAATGTTTTAGATCTGACGGTTTATTTAGGAATAAAAAGAGCTAAAGGCGAGTATTTTTAGCTGAAAGCAGAGTGAAAGCATTAGTATATTATTATAGATTCTCTCTCTCTCTCTCCCTCTCTCTCTCTCCCTCTCTATCTATCTATCTCTCTCTCCCTCTTCCTCTCCCTCTCTATCTATCTATCTCTCTCCCTCTCTCTCCCTCTCTCTCTCTCCCTCCCTCTCTTTCTCCCCCCCCCCTCTCTCTCCCTCTCTCTCTCTCTCTGTCTCTCCCTCTCTCTCCCTCCCTCTCTCTCCCTCTCCCTCTCTCTCTCTCACCCTCTATCTCTCCCTCTATCTACATCTCTCTCTCTCTCTCTCCCTCTTTCCCTCCCCCCCCCCTCTCTCTCTCTCTCTCTCACACACACACACACACTCACTTATACGTGACCCATCTCGTCAATCTAGTATTATCTAGGAATAAAGACTGAAATGGTCCCGGTGTCAGAATCACAGAGCGCCATAATGTTGACGTCCTCTGAAAAAAATGTATAAAAAATTAAAAATTTAATTTTAAAATTTTGACCAGAAAACTCCTCCTTCAAATATCGTTCGATTAAAATGAACCGCGTCTCGTCAAATACTCACAATACTGAGTTTACCTTTGAAATTCAAGGTTTGAGAGTTTTTTGACAAGACAAGGAAAAACATATCATTTCCCAAAACCATAACTATGCATTTGTTTCCCTCCCATTATCTCACCTTACTCAGGCGTAAAATGAGTACCTGGTCGGTAACAGCGTTGTCTTTGTTCGAAAAATTGTAATATCGCCTAACAGGCGTCATGTCCCGTCCTACATGTTAAATGTTGCTGATGACAAATGACCCCTTGTAAAGCGCTTTGAGCACATTTAGTGGATATTGCGCTATATAAAGCTCAATCAATTGTGTATATGTGACCCATCTCGTCAATCTAGTACTATATAGGAATACAGACTGAAATGATCCGGGTGTCAGAATCACAGAGCGCCATAATATTGACGTCCTCTGAAAAAAAAACAAAAAAAAAAAACAACATAAAATGTAAGAATTTTGACCAGAAAACTCCTCCTTCAAATATCGATCGATTAAAATGAACCGCGTCTCGTCAAATACTCACAATACCGAGTTTACCTTTTGAAATCCCTGGTTTCAGAGTTTTGGACAAGATGAGGGTCATTTAAATCGATCGGTATTTGAAGGACGAGTTTATTGACCAAAATTTTAAAATCGTGTTTTTTTTCTGATTAGGACAGGATAGAAACAAAGTTCTATCCTTAAAGAAACAAACAAATATTTTAAAATGTGGCTATGTGGTCTTCTGGTACGACACTCCCTTTCGGATAGAAAGGTCCTGGGTTCGAGCCTCGCGCTCGGCGCATAGTTGAGTCCTTGGAAAAGTCTCTTTACTCACATTCTCTCACCGTACCTCTTGTAAAGCCCTTTGAGCACATTTAGTGGATATTGCACTATATAAAGCTCAATTTATTTTTTTTAAAATTTAGATGAGGATGAAAAAATCGATGCTGCAATTTTAGGTATTTTTGATAAATTTTATTACGAAGTAAAATAAGATGGCATACCCGCACTGGGTAATCACCCGAACTGAGTACAAGGTGCCCCCAAGTTTGTGCGGCTATGTGGTCTAGTGGTATGACACTCGCTTTCGGATCGGAAGGTCCTGGGTTCGAGCCTCGCGCTCGGCGCATAGTTGAGTCCTTGGAAAAGTCTCTTTACTCACATTCTCTCACCGTACTCAGGTGTAAAATGAGTACCTGGCCGTTAACAGCGTTGTCTTTGTTCGATAAATTGTAATATCGCCTTACAGGCGTCATGTCCCGTCATAAATGTTAAATGTTGCTGTTGACCAGGACCCCTTGTAAAGCGCTTTGAGCACATTTAGTAGATATTGCGCTATATAAAAGCTCAACTTTTTAAAACTCCTTCAAATATCGATCAATTAAAATGAACCACGTCTCGTCAAATACTCACAATACTGAGTTTACATTTGAAATTCCAGGTTTGAGAGTTTTTGACAAGATAAGGGTCATTTTAATTGGATTCAATAGTCTGATGTCACGCCGCCCGGCAACGGCGGCCATCTTGGTTCTAAACAAAAAAAAAAACATTACTTTTTATTCTTCAAGCTGGCTAGAACTTTTCATATGCCTTGTGATCAGATTGTGTAAAAGTCAAAACATGATCAAATTTATGTGTTTTTTTCCTCTGGATACGTTTTTATGCTCGCCGGAGAAATATTTCATACGGGCGTCCGCCATTGTTCCGATAGTTAAGAGCCAGTGTTACTAAGTTACCATGCGTCATTAAGAAGGAAGTTATGTTACGACTGTTGAAGAGTATTGATCGGTATTTGAAGGACCAGTTTATTGACCAAAATTTTAAAATCGTGTTTTTTTCTTATTATTACGACAGGATGGAAACATAGTTCTATCCTAAAAGAAACACACAAATATTTTAAAATGAGGATGAAAAAATCGATGCTGCAATTTTAGGTATTTTTGATAAATTTTATTACAAAGTAAAATAAGATGGCATAGCCGCACTGGGTAATCATCCGAACTAAGTACAAGGTGCCCCAAGTTTGTGCGGCTATGTGGTCTAGTGGTATGACACTCGCTTTCGGATCGGAAGGTCCTGGGTTCGAGCCTCGCGCTCGGCGCATAGTTGAGTCCTTGGAAAAGGCTCTTTACTTACATTCTCTCACCGTACTCAGGTGTAAAATGAGTACCTGGCCGTAAACAGCGTTGTCTTTGTTCGAAAAATTGTAATATCGCCTAACAGGCGTCATGGTAAATCTCGTTGACTTGTATTGTGACGTAATTTTGTTAAAGTACAATCATGAGTTGACGAAGGCCAAGGTTGAACTAAATCTTTAAAACCCCAACTTACACACACGCTCACAAGCGCGCACAGACGCACATATACAAACACATACACGTTCCGTAACTCACTCACAAAGAACCAATTTTGACGATTCACGATTCACGTGAGGAGAGGCAATAGAGTCATAGCTCGTTATTATTATTATTATTATTATTATTATTATTATTATTATTATTATTATTATTATTATTATTATTATTATTATTATTATTATTACTATTTTATTTTTTATCCCCTAATGCCTCTGGCGCTCTGCGAGTGATTTGATTGCAGTTATAATCATTAAGAGTGAGATTCCTTTGAATAAAATGCCAGGCGGTTATGCCTCGGTGCCTTTTCAAGCCTTTGATCTCATCTCTCGAGGCTGGCAATAATGGTCGTCCGCCATCTTCCTCCTTAATTGGTCATAATAATAATAATAATAATAATAATAATAATAATAATAATAATAATAATAATAATAATAATAATAATAATAATAATAAAATAATAATAATAATAATAATAATAATAATAATAATAATAATAAAATAATAATAATAATAATAACAATAATAATATAATAATAATAACAATAATAATAATAATAATAATAATAATAATAATAATAATAATAATAATAATAATAATAAAATAATAACAACAACAACAACAAATTCTTTTATTGGCTATCTCTGTTTTTAACCAGTTAACTGTCGTACTATGGAAACTCACGTATTTCAAAATTTGGTCAGAAAACTCGTCCTTCAAATATCGACCGATTTAACCCTCTCCTTACCACCCATAGGAAAATCGTCACATTCGTTACGATGTAACCGACACTTTTCTCAATCTGATTTCTCTTGTACAACACCAATTTTTTTTAAAAATGCTTTGATTACGGCTATAAATACTAAACACTGTGTTGTAGGGCTCATTATGCTGAAATACATTCTGTATAGAATGAACTTGTTACTTTTTTGTTTGAGTAAGAAGAGTCTATTTTTTTTTTTTTTTTTTTTTGCTGGGCGGGTGTGAATTTTCGGGGGGGGGGGGGGGGGGGGGGAGTGGAGGGGGGATTCTAAAAATAGCTGGTAAGGAGAGAGGGTAAAAACTCTCAAACCTGGGACGGTGCTTAGTCCCAGGTTTGAGACGGGTTTTTTTTTTGCCTAGACGAGGGTTATTTAATCGATATTTGAAGGACACGGTTTTCTGACCAACTTTTTAAATACGGGAATTTCCATATTACGGTAGTTAACTGGTTAAAAAGAAGGCGTACTTGAGAGAGAGAGAGAGAGAGAGAGAGAGAGAGAGAGAGAGAGAGAGAGAGTGAGATAGAGAGAGAGAGAGAGAGAGAGAGAGAGAGGAGGGGAACGAAGAGACGATAATGGTTGAGTTGGTGACGGTTTAAAAAAGAAAAGAAATTAAATCGTTTTAAGCCGATTAAAATAGCCTTAATTTCATCTTAAGCGCGGAGATATGACGTTGATTTAAGAGGAAGCTAATTGCTTTTGTGTGTGTTTACCCCCCCCCCCCCCCCCCCCACGTTTCATTCCATTACAAATAATGATTAATATATAATATAATAATCGAATTCTATATGTGACCCCTCGTCTCAAAACGGTATTATGTCGGGATGGACCAGCTGCTAAAAAGTCAAATTATAGTTCAACTGGTCAAGAATATGACACATTGGTATTTAGCACAGTGAAATATGATATTCCTCCTCCTCTATAAAGCATATACACCCAACTTAAGCATGATATTTCTGGCTACAAATTCCCTTTCCAGCGTCTTAATCATCCCGAGTTAATACCGTTTTGAGACGAGGGGTCACATATTCCTTTGATAAACCAAAACAAACGTTTATTAGAGCAAAACGTCATCAGTTTGGGCCCTGTTAAAAGTTCATCAAATTCTTGACACAAGACCATAAAAAATTTGGCCAGAAAACTCGTCCTTTTAATATCGATCGTTTTAAATGACCCTCATCTTGGCAAAAACTCTCAAACTTGGGACTTCGTTAAGTCCCAGGTTTGAGAGTTTTTTGACAAGTTGAGAGACTGTATGAATAAAGACTTGTGCCCCCCCCCCCCCCACACCAAACGCAAATGCCTTGAAATATCTGTCCTATATATATATATTATATATATATATATATATGATATATAATATATAATAAAATAATATAAAAATATGATAGAGAGACAGAAGATAGATAGATAGATAGATAGTAGATGATAGATAGATAGATAGATAGTAGATAGATAGATAGATAGATAGATAGATAGATAGTAATAGATAATAGATAGATAGATAGATAGATAGATAGATAGATAGATAGATAGATAGATAGATAGATAAGATAGATCAGATAGATAGATAGATAGATAGACTAGATAGATAGATAGATAATAGATAGATCGGATAGATAGATAGATAGATAGATAGATAGATAGATATAGATAGATAGATAGATAGATAGATAGATAGATAGATAGATGGATGGATAGTATAGATAGATAGATAGATAGATAGATAGATAGATAGATAGATAGATAGATAGATAGATAGATAGATAGATAGATATAGATAGATGGGATAGATAGATAGATAGATAGATAGATAGATAGATAGATAGATAGATAGATAGATAGATAGATAGATGATAGATAGATAGATAGATAGATATAGATAGATAGATAGATAGATAGATAGATAGATAAATAGATAGATGGATAGATGGATAGATAGATAGATAGATAGATAGATAGATAGATAGATAGATAGATAGATAGATAGATAGATAGGTTGATAGATTGGTCTAGGTAGTAGTTGGAAAGTTGCGACGTAGAAAAGTAGTTAGTATATAGTATTTAACTGTTTGTTTTCTATGTGATTAGTAGATTTGTCGTATTGTGAAAAGTTCATTTATTGAGAGAATAATAAACGTGGATTGTATAAATCACTTAACGCTCTCCTTACCAGCCATTTTCAGGATTTTCCCCAAAACTTCACACACGACTAAAACAAAAATATATTTTTTATCATTCAAACATATTAGCAGTAAGTTCTTGCGATACATAATTTCTTTAACAAAACATAATCTACAACACACTGTTCATTTTCTTTATGATGTACAAGAGAAATTTGAATAAGAAAAACGTTGGTTGTATCGTAACGAATATGACGATATTCCTATAGTTGGTAAGGAGAGGGTTAACCAGTTAACTGCTGTATTCTGGGGGGAAAAACAAAATAAAAAAAACACATACTTAAAAATTTGGCTAGAAAATTCGTCTGTAAAATATCGATCGATTTAAATGACCCTTATCTTGGAGAGAAAGAAAAAAAAACCCTCTCAAACCTGGGAATTAGCCTAGGACTTCACTAAGTTCCAGGTCTGAGAATTTTTTGCCAAGATGAGGGTCATTTAAATCGATTGATATTTGAAGGACGAGTTTTCTGGCTAAAGTTTTAAATATGTGTTTGTTTGTTTTTTCCAGAGTACGACAGTTAACTGGTTAACCCTCTCCTTACCACCTATTGGAAAATCGTCACATTTGTTACGATGCAACCGTCACTTTTCTCATCCAGATTTCATTTCTTTTTTCAATAGCTACAAAAACTTGACATTCTGTAATAGGGTCCATATTGTGGAACAATATTTTGTATAGAATGTGTGTGTTGCTTTTCTGTTTGAGTAAGAAATGTCTGTTTTTGTGTTGGATTGGTGTGACGTTTTGGGGAAAATTCTGAAAATCGCTGGTAAGGAGAAAGTTAAATATCAAATATGGACTTGCTTGATACAAGTATGTCGTTTTACGAGATCAATGTAACAAGATGTATTCATGTAGGTACATCCTTTTGATTTCCTACCAAGGTCAGTCCAATAGATCAATAAGATTTTACGACCTCCTTGACCGCCCATGACCACAGCAGTCCAGCCATAAATCTGGGGAGTGGCTCTATAAACAACCAAAAAATGGTCTTCCTGTATAACTGAGTTTATTGCCTTCGATACTTACCATCCTCGAATTGTTGATGTCTCCTGGACACTGGAATTTGTCCTTTCGAAATACGCTTCAACAGTCATGACGTCACTTCCTTCGTAATGACGCATAGTAGCTTAGTAACTGGTTCTAAACTATCGGAGAAATGGCGGAAGCCCTTATGAAATATTTCTGCGACGAGCATAAAAGTGTATCCAGAGGTGAAAAACATTATAAATCTGATCATGTTTTGACTTTTATACATTCTGATCACATGACACGTGAAAAGATCTAGCCAGCATGAAGAATAAAAAGTACCAATTTTCTTTGTTTAGAACCACGCTGCTCGCCGTTGCTGGGCGACGTGACATCAGACTATTGAATCCTTTTACGGCCAAAAGACATGGGGGAAATAAAGTTTTGCTTATCCTATTTTTGATTGTCCTGTAGTCTTAATAGGAACGATAAAAGAACACTCCCATTATTTAAGGACATCTTTGGAGACAGAAAAAAAATGAGCATTTATATATAGTGCTGTATACACTAAACATGCTCAAAGCGCATTACAAAGCGTCCCCATCCAACAGCAACACTAAACATGTAGGACGAGATATGACGACATTAAATTCTCTTCTCCGACAGAAACAACGATGTTAACGGCCGGGTACTGATTTTACACCTGAGTACGGTGAGAGAATATGATTACAGAGCTTCTTCCATGGACTCAACTATGAGCCGCTCAGAGTCAGAGCGGGATTTGAACCGAGGACCTTCCGATCCGGAGGCGAGTGTCATACCACTAGGCCTCATAACCGCACAGTACATACTAAGCAATCGACCGCAAGTGCTTTCGCTCACCTACCACTATTTTTACCAGCCAATCAATACATTGAGCTAAAATTTCAAGTTCACGATTCTGGTGACAACGAAAGTAGGCCAACTGACAGAACCCCTTTTGAGAGTGCTGCGAATGTAACACAATATAGATAGTATGCGCTTGGTTAAGAGGCTCACAGCATTGTCATCCGGAAGTATAACGGATCAACACACAAAACTGTGTGTAACCTTGAACGTTCATAGTCTGGTTAGTGAGAATTGCTCATAAATGCGGATGGCAAAAAGCAATAAGAAAGATCTGAGTGACGTCAACTTCATACTATCTATAAGGTTCTTGTACCTCTGCGTTGGAAATTTCGAACGAGTACCCAGTGCTGAAGCGTGGCCTCGGGTGTGCGATTTGAGAACGAGTTCGAAATTTCAAAGGCAGGAGTGAATTTTTTTTCTAACTTTACCCCTCCAGTGATCTCACCTATATTATTTCTTATCAAAATGTTTTATTTATTTATTTATTTATTTAAATTATTTATTTATTTATTTATTTATTTATTTATTTATTTATTTATTTATTTATTTATTTATTTATTTATTTATTTATTTTACAATGGTTTGTTCTTGAATTTAAGATATTTTCATAAAGAATTTTCATTGTTGTCAGGATATCATTACGATTCCAATCTATAGATAATATGCGTTTGGCTAAGAAGTTCACAACATTGTCATCCGAAAGTATAATTGGCCAACACACAAAACTGTGTGTAACCATGAACGTTTATAGTCTGGTTAATGCAGTTTAGTGAGAAGTACTCATAAACGTGGATGGCAAAAAAAAAAAAAAATAAAACAATAACAAAGACCTGAGTGACGTCATCTTCGTTCTATCCATTTTTAGAAAAGCCAGATGCGTGCGGGAGAAAAATAAATCTGGCCACGTTTTTCTTTTTACAAAGGATACTAATAACAGCCTGAGACTTCCTAAAATGACGTCATAAAAGACTATTGAAAACAGCTTAATGTTCAATTATTTTTATCTTTTTTTTTTTGGTTAACGAAACAGAGCATTGTGACGTCATTTTCGAGGATGTACCAGGTTAATAGCTTACGAACGGTATGCTTCATGAATACATGCCAAAATTATCGGCTAACGCCAAAAGACAAGTTTATGACCACAAAAGAAAACAAATCGTGAGTTACATTCTATAGATAGTATGCACGACATTCTATAGATAGTATGCGCTAGGCCAAGAAGCTCATAACATTGCCATCCGGAAGTATAACAGACCAACACATGTGTAACCATGAAATTTTATAGTCTAGTTAATACAGGTTAATGAGAATCACTCACAAACGCGGATGGCAAAATACAATAACAAAGGCTTGATTGACGTCATCTTCGTTCTATCTAGTTTTGAATGATTCGATTGGTTTTATATATATATATATATGGGTGGAAGCCACAGAAACGTGTATTTCGGTCATATAAGTGAGTGAATCCATTTATATTATATATATAATGTACTTTATTCATCCAAAAGGAAATTTTTGTACAGACGTATAAAATGCCGACAATGATACATACATAAACATAATATACGTAAATATAATGTGGTAAAGTAAAATTTGGTAATAGGTATATATAGTGTAATAATAATGTAGGCTGTAAGAATATAATGTTTAGAAGGTAAGATGGGGGGGGGGGGTATGTTGATATGGTGATCGGTAGACAATGTAAATTGTATAGGAATGCCGTTTATCTTTACCTAAAAGTTAAGAGTGAAAGGGTTTTTTTCTCACAGCGATGACCATCCAGAAGACATAATGTCCAAATGAACATAAAGAAGATAATCGGATGTATTCGGGCTGTCGGATCGGGAGTTCGAGCATAATCTAAACAGTCCGTGCAAACGGTTCTAGCAGTTCTTATCATTTTCCGGTCCGGCAAGCAAGATCGCCCCTCAATGTCTTATGCATGCTTAATGGGTGTCCGTGGTCTATGAAGCGTGATGCGTTGGGGGGAATTCTAAAGAAAGTTGTGAGCTTTGATTGCTATTCCCCATTGTTGCTGATGTTGTTATGACGGCTGTATAATAGTAGCTAGTGATTGAAGAAGAAAGAGGTGATCGCTACAGAATCACTAGGTAGTAGATAGCGATAGGGCTATCATATGTGACCCTTCGTCTCAAAACGGTATTAAGTCGGGATGGTTAAGATGTTGAAAATCGAATTTATAGCCAGAAATATCAAACTTGTGTTGAGTTTGTATGTTTCATTGAGGAGAATGGATGCCATATTTTAGGGTGCTATTCCCAACGATTTATATTTTTGAACAGTTTAACATTTAATTCGCTTTCAAGCATATGGTTCGTTCCGACATAATACCGTTTTGAGACGATGGGTCACATATCAGTAATTCTCATCAGTACAAAGGAGAGTAATAATCCTAGGGTTGTTTCTTTTTTCTTTAAAAAAAAAAGGTCTTAATTGCAGTTATTATGCCACAGAATTTTGAAATTAGTAATGGACATCGAATAGAAAGCGGATAAGCATCTACTAGGGATTTATTTTTGGCAAGAAACTTTTTTTTAGATAAGTAACAAAAAAAAGCAAGAGATGAAGTGAGTAGGAAAGTGCTAGACATATATATATATATATATATATATATATATATATATATATATATATATATTGTTGTAATGGAAATGCTCTCAAACCGACCCGAAATATTGTTCATTACAACAATTTTATTAAAACTAGATAAGCCCATAAATTGCGATCGATTATCAGACCTTCTAATTTGTGCACGTTGGCCTTATGCAATCTTCAAACTATTCCACCATCGGAAACATTTGTGCGTCGTTTGTCTACTGAAGTCATTAGCACTGATGTTTCCCCCTTGTTAACCTCCTATTAAAGAGCATTACGATTGATAACAACAGCTCACAGATTAGATAAATTCTGTTTGCTCTCGACCAACAATGGTTAAAGACGAGTCCGTAATCTTGCTTTCATCTCGACGATTGCCTTTGATCGGCATCTCACCTTTGATGAAAATCACTTTGATATACTAGCAATTAATTAATAAACAAAAGCAAAGCAACATCATTAGCCAGCGCTCTTTAAATGGGTAGAATATGTGATCCCTCGTCTCAAAACGGTATTAAGTCGGGTATGATTAAGATGCTGGAAAGGGAATTTGTAGCCGGAAATATCATGCTTAAGTTGGGTGTATATGCTTTATGGAGGAGGAGGAATGTCATATTTTACTGTGCTAAATACCAATGTGTCATATTCTTGACCAGCTGAACTATAATTTGACTTTTTAGCAGCTGGTCCATCCCGACATAATACCGTTTTGAGACGAGGGGTCACATATAGGCTTACGTAACATTATGTAATATTAAACTAGGGAAAATCACATGACCTTTCATCTTGGTATAGCACAAAGACGCTATATCCTTGTAAAGAATTCACTACTCTTTCAAACATAACACTTGAATTTTTATATTGCGCACTAAACGTGCCCAAAGCGCTTCATAAAGGGTTCCTGACAAACAGTAACACGTAACATGTAGAGCGAAACACGACGCCTGTTAGGCGATATTACAATTTTTCCCCGACAGAGACAACACTGATAACGACCAGGTACTCATTTTACTCCTGAGTACGGTGAGAGAATGTGAGCAATACTTTATAATTCGTTTCTTGAGATTAAAATTGGCCATCAAACAATCGCGCGATTCATTAATGACTGTAAGGAATTCATTCGTCTTAGACTGGTAGCTCCGTTTTGTGGCTTGTTGTTTTATTATGTGTTGTATGATTTGTGAGTTGTATTTATTCGAATGAATTATCAAGCCCTCTG
>NC_088362.1:6453932-6461398 GCF_034508935.2 Berghia stephanieae
GGCAATGGCATCAGGAGTAAGTGTAATGAGGAATTAATGAGGGTATTTGGTAGTAGTAGTAGTAGTAGTAGTAGTAGTAGTAGTAGTAGTAGTAGTAGTAGTAGTGGAAGTATTAGTAGTAGTCGTAGTATTAGTAGTAGTAGTAGTAGTAGTAGTAGTAGTAGTATAGTAGTAGTAGTAGTAGTAGTAGTAGTAGATAGTAGTAGTAGTAGTAGTAGTAGTAGTAGTAGTAATAGTAGTAGTAGTAGTAGTAGAAGTAGTAGTAGTCGTAGTAGTAGTAGTAGTAGTAGTAGTAGTAGTAGTAGTAGTAGTAGTAGTAGTAGTAGTAGTAGTAGTAGTGTAGTAGTAGTAATAGTAGTCGTAGTAGTAGTAGTAGTAGTAGATCTATCAAATCTAAATTCAAAGGGGGAAAAGTATTGATTTAGATGCAGTATACTTACATAAAATTGTCGACAAATCGAATAGGGAATGAGATTAGCGGAAGAGTAGCGCCCCTTGATTGGACGTCACCTTACAGAGAGAACGTCAAAATGGTTTTGCGCATGCGTCCCTCTCGTCCTCGCTTTCGGTGAAGTGTCTCATGCCGCACAACCAACATGACGTTCTCTCTCTAATAACTTTTCCGCTCGTGACTTCCAATCAAGGGACGCTACTCTTCCGCTAATCTCATTCCCTATACAATGTCAAATCATTGTTTAGCTGACGACGAATTTGAAGACTTCGAACTTTGAAGAAACGTAACTCTGTTGACAAAGTTTTTCTTTCGATTTGACAGATATCTATAAAATATAATGATAATGAGTTCAACCATGACCTAAATCATATATTTTCCGTTGACAAACGCATTCCTCTCCCGATTGGGTAGATAAAGAAAAATCAGTTCACCCATATTGATTTATTACACATAATTATCAAAATCCTACGAACCTGAAATTATGCTGTTTTAGCACAACGAATAATTATGCTGCTACTACTTTTTCAGCTAAACTAAAAGCCAATCTTCCAAATCATCTAAACAGGTGCTATTCGCTATGCCCTTGGTCACGTGACCGAACAGTATGCCCCGGCATATTTTCTAAATAATCATTTAAGTCAACTGGTGATAAATTTAGAAAAAGGGTAAAAAGTTACCCGTATCTCCATATGTAAATAAATAGTTTTATAATTTTTAGATCTACCACTAACTCTTTGTTCGTTAACCAAAATTTAACATACGTTGTACAGAACAATGTTGGATCCAACCCTATAATTTATGAAGAATAGATTCAATGATAACAGGGAATCAGATTAGCGGAAGAGTAGTGTCCTTTGATTGGACGTCACCCATAGTCTGTGACGTCACGGGCGGAAAAGTTATTAGAGAGAGAACGTCATGTTGGTTGTGCGCATGCGTCTCTCGTCCTCGTCCGCGACATGACGTTCTCTCTCTAATAACTTTTCCGCCGGTGACGTCACAGACTATGGGTGACGTCCAATCAAGTAGGACGCTACTCTTTCGCTAATCTCATTCCCTATATTAATAACAACAATAAAGATGACAACGACGATAACCGTATTAACATTATTACGTTTGTCCGTGTAATTTGCTACCACGAGAGCCATGCCTGAGAGATCAAAGGGGTAATTAATTATCAAGATATATACGTAGATAATTAATTTCCATAGTATTGATGTAATTTTGGAATCAGGTTGAACAGACATGTGGCAATTAGACGTCAATTGGACGTAACATGAGCAGATAATTATTCGAGCCAACATAAAATGGGTTTAGATATTTGATTCGATTACTGGTATGGTATACCTTACAATCAAAACAGAGCAGACTAGAACTGTATTAAATTGCACATGGCAGTTTAAAGAGAACCGGAGAAAAAAAAGAAAAAGAAGAACCAACCAAAAAAAAAAAAATAAAAAAAAAAACGAATATGAGAAATAAAAGACAAAATGACATCTTTTTTTTCATGGATTCGAAAATTGTTGAGTACAGAGATCGTTGTTAACCCTCTCCTTACCACCTACAGCAAAATCGTCACATTTGTTACGATACAATACTATGCGGTATTCTTATTCAGATTTATTTTGTACATCCCAATGATCTGTGTTTAATTAATAAGAACATAAAGTTGATTTGTAGAGAGATTATTTGAGTTTAAAATATCATTTTTTTTCTGCTGGTAAGCCTGCCAGTTTTGGGAAAATACTGAAAATCATCTGTAAGGGGAGAGTTAAGGAGAATAATGAGCCTGAAATTTTACCAACGGAATACCTCAAGAAATCGTGTTAAGTCCCCTCCTGTTTTGTTTTTTTAATGGGTGAGAGAATACAGCCTAAGACAGGAGTAAGAATAAATTTGTAAAGATAAACGAGTCAATAAATAATTAAGTAAATACATCAGAAATAATTAAATAATAGTAATAATGCTATGCTAATTGGTGACCCCTCGTCTCAAAAAGGTATTATGTCGGAATGATTAAGATGCTGAAAATTGAATTTATTGCCAGAAATATCCGACTTGCAATGAGTTTGTATGATTTATTGAAGAGAATGAATATCGTATCTTAGAATGCTGAATAGCAATTAATTGAAATTTTTGACCAGTTTAGCTTTAGTTGGTTTTTTTTTTATTATCTGGTTCATCCCCACATAATACCGTTTTGAGACGATAGGTCACATTTGCAGTCAGATTGTTGAAATATTAATTAAGCAAACTAACAATTGATAGAGACATTCATGACATGATGGTAACACAAACACTATAGATAGTATGCAGATGACGTCACTCAGGCCTTTGTTATGGTTTTTGCCATCCGCGTTTGTGAGTTGTTCTCACTAAACTGTATTAACCAGACTATAAAAGTTCATGGTTACACAGAGTTTGTGTGTTGGTCCGTTATATTTCCGGATGGAAATGTTGTGAACTCCTTGGCCAAGCGCATTCTATCTATACAGTCTTTGGGCATTATTGAATCGGAGAGTCTCTACGGTGAGATTGCTACGAGTTTCTTTGAAGAAAGAGGATGATTCAAAATGATGAATTGAAAGCCTCACTCGGTTGGGCAGATTATGATTCTGGTTTCTTTCTCTCTCTCTCTCTCTCTCTCTCTCTCTCTCTCCTCTCTCTCTCTCTCTCTCTCCTCTCTCTCATCTCACCACACAGCCCACAGTCCTGAGCATCACTCACACTTTTAACACAGATGATTGAAAAAAGTGCATCGTATCGTCAGGTTTTGTGATGCAATTCCTTCATCAGTGTGTCAAAATAGTGTGAGAAATACTCACTTACTGTAACTGGGCCTGACTTATTAGTGTGTTTGTCATGTACTAAGGGTATCTCACTGGCGCTGATATGACCTTAATGTGTTGCAAGCGCCGTAAAACCATTAAAAAACAAACAAAACAGGGTATCTCAGGTCTTTTCATACAGGAAATAAATAGTCAAGGGACGAAATGGGATAAATGGTAGGAAATATTATGATTGGTTAATGCTTAGTAACGGGCGAACCATCAATAGGATTCAATAGTCTGATGTCACGTCTGCCCAACAAACAGCAGCTTGGTTCTAAACAAAGAAATTCAGTAATTATTATTATTCATGCTGGCTAGAACTTTCTCACATATCATTTGATCAGAATGTATAAAAGTCAAAACATGATCAGATTTATCATGTTTTTCTCCTCTGGATACACTATTATGCTTGTCGTAGAAGTATTTCATAAGGGCGGTGATGGAGATAACGGCGTCCGCATTGTTTCCGAGAGTTTAGAAACAGTTACTATGCGTCGTTACGAGGGCAGTGACGTCACGACTGTTGAACCCTACTTAGTGTAAAGTTCGTATGTCAAAGGTCATTGGTGAGGAGGAGAAAAAGAAAAGGAAAGAAAACCTCTGCAGTTGAACGTGTGTCTATGGTCATCAAGCTTAATCACGATTTGGTTTTAACCATTGATATTGCTTTCTTTGCAAACACGTTCCCAACTAACGTCTAAAATAATCTGTTAGAAAATGACTCTTTTTTTTTTTTTTTTTTTTTTTTGGCTTTTTTTTTTTTTTTTTTTTTTTGCTATTTGCGTGGTGGTGCAGACTCTGAAATACAACGCATTTTAAAACAATTTTGGCTAGAAACTTGTCCTTCAAATATCGATCAATTAAAATGGCTCAACTGTTGTAAAAAGGATAATCTAAAACAAAACTTGAGCTTTTATACAGGGCAATATCCACTAAACGTGCTCAAAGCGCTTTACAGAGGGTTCCTCACTCACAGCAACACGTAACATATAGAAGAACAAGACATGACGCCTGTTAGGCAATTTTTATTCCGACATAAACAGTGTTGTTAACGACCAGGTACCGATTTAAACCTGAGTACATACAGTGAGAGAATGTGAATAAAGAGTCTTTTCCAAGGACTCAACTATGCAACGAATGAGGCTCGAATCCAGGACCGTTTGATCCGAAAGCGAATAATCATACCACATAAGACCACTTAGCCGCACCTTGGACTTCCTTAAAAATTGGTATGGTGTTTCCTTGAAGTCCCAAGTATCAAGACTTTGACAATGCGAGGAGGTCATTTAAATAGATCGACATCGAAGGACGAGTTTTCTGACCAAAAGCTTTAAAAAAAATTGTTTGGATTTTTTTCAGAGAACAACATCACTAAAATCGGATGATCAAATGTGACCTCTCGTCTCAAAACGGTATTATATCGGAATGATTAAGATGTTGACAATTGAATTTATTGCCAGAAATATCCGACTTGCAATGACTTTGTATACTTTATTGAATAGAAATGAATATTGTAGCTGAGAATGCTAAAAAGCAATAATTCAAATTTTTGACCAGTTTAGCTTTAGTTTGTTTTTTTCTAGTATCTGGTTCATCCCGACATAATACCGTTTTGAGACGATAGGTCACAAATGATCCAAAATGTGATCTGTCGTGTCAAGAAGGTATCCAAGAATTGATGAATCCACAGACAATCCTACAAAAATAATTATAAATGGAGCACATTCAACAACACGGCTTAAATCGAGACGACCTTTCTACCAAACAAAAATGAAAAATTTATCCAAGAGATATGTTTGTCTATATCTGCAAACCTTAATATACGACATACATCATAAGTCGAAGTTTATTTTCTTACAGTTAGGGTTATTAGTAGTCCGTGCTCATCTTTCATGTTGGAATTTTACAGTTTTCTGTAATTTTTTTTTAACGATGAAGTGCCGAAAATGATATTGTAGGCAACCAATTACAAATCTTATTCAGCCCAGTTAAAGTAAGGATTCCATCACTTCAAAATGCCTTCACCTTGACGGTCTCAAAATACCCAATGTCGCCCACATCTAATTCCTCTGCATACAATACACAAAGCCAACCTTGAGGAAACAAGAGCGATACGTGCCCATATCTTGCGCATGCGCTTGCGACTATTTACACGCGTATTCCGGTTCAGCAGACATCATTTGAACGGAGATTTAAACCTAGTTTACCTACGGTTGCTGTGAAAGTTTGAACGGGAGAAATTCACTCCGCAAAGAGATGCTAATCCTTTCACTCAAGGTCTCCTAATCTCAATGGGCCAACTTCTCTTTACTTTCGTTTCCTCATATTTTCTTTCCTCCCCATTCACCTCATCTGATGATTCGTCTCTATTTGCTCTGTGTCGGCAATTTTCCAACGTCTTACCATCTTTTCAATTAGATAGTTTCATCCCATATCCAAATCCTTTCGATGGCTTCAACATGCCTATGTAAATTATCGACAACGGTTGGTTTGTAATAGAAATAGTATTTGTTGTTGTCAGGACAGTAATGAATATAAATCTTTCTTTCTTTTCTTTCTTCTATTCTTTCTTTCTTCTCTTCTTCTTTCTTTTCTTTCTTCTTCTTCTTCTTCTTCTCTTCTTCTTCTTCTTCTTCTTCTTCTTCTTCTTCTTCTTCTTCTTCTTCTTCTTCTCCGTCTTCTTCTTTTCTTCTTCTGTCTTCTTCTTTCTTCTTCTTCTTCTTCTTCTTCTTCTTCTTCTTCTTCTTCTTCTTCTCTTCTTCTTCTTCTTCTTCTTCTTCTTCTTCTTCTCTTCTTCTTCTTTTCTTCTCCTCTTCTTCTTCTTCTTCTTCTTCTTCTTCTTCTTCTTCTTCTGTTCTTCTTCTTCTTCTTCTTCTTCTTCTTCTTCTTCTTCTTCTTTCTTTCTTCTCTTCTTCTTCTTCTTCTTCTTCTTCTTCTTCTTCTTTCTCTTCTCTTCTTCTTCTTCTTCTTCTCTTCTTTTCTTCTTCTTCTTCTTCTTCTTCTTTTCTTCTCTTCTTTTCTTTTCTTCTTCTTTCTTCTTCTTCTTCTTCTTCTTCTTCTTCTTTTTTCTTCTCCTATGGTATAAAAAGTATATCTATAGCAAGTGGAAAAAACCAGACCGGATCCACTTTTTTTTTAGCTCCAGGGGTATGGTCAGGATGCATTTATCGCACATCGTTGTCCGATGTCCACCAGTCCCCAAATTAGACAGTGATCCATTAATGACGATGGCTCCTTTAAAAAACCAACATGGTTAAGATTAATGAAGAATTTAACACGAGTCGTCCACAATACGATACATTTATTGGAGTCTCGGAGTCCTTGGTGATATATATATATATATATATATATTATATATATATATATATATATATATATATATATATAAAGCTAACACAAAGAGAGAGAGAGAGAGAGAGAGAGAGAGACAGAGAAAGAGAAAGAGAGAGCGAAATAGAGAGAGGAGAGACAGGAGAGAGGGAGGAGAGGAGAGGGAGAAGAGAGGAGAAGAGAGAGAGAGAGAGAGAGAGAGAGAGGAGAAAGAGAGAGAGAAGACACAGAGAGAGAGAGAGAGGAGAAGAGACAGAGAGACAGAGAGAGAGAGAGACAGAGAGAGAGAGAGAGGAGAGAAGCACTTAAGGTGGCTATGGATCTTCAGTCACGGTCAGCGGTTGATTTCAGGGCCAAAATATACTTTACTTTAAATTTTAGAGTCAAAAATAAAACAACTTAAATGTTTATTCGACTAGTTTTAATTAAATATATGATACTGACGTAATTTTCAAAAGTGTTTGCACTGTGTGTTGATTGAAGAATTGAAGACTCATTCTATAAGATAATAGTTAAAAAGGCATCCATGTCTATAGCTTGACAGGCATAGCATCAAGAGGTCACAGAGGAACCATCATTTCCACATAATTTAGTCTTCGTTCTTTGATGTTGCAAGTTGTTTATTTTTGTGTGTGTTGTGTGTGTGTGTGTGTGTGTTTGAATTCGTGTGTGCACGCACTACTCAATTGGATTCAATAGTCTGATGTCACGTCTCCCAGCAACGGCGGCCATCGTGGTTCTAAACAAAGAAAATCGGTACTTTTTATTCTTCATGCTGGCTAGAACTTTTCATATGCCTTGTGATCAGAATGTGTAAAAGTCAAAACATGATCAATTTATAATGTTTTTTT
>NC_088362.1:6461498-6471498 GCF_034508935.2 Berghia stephanieae
TGCTGTTGACCAGGGACCCCTTGTAAAGCGCTTTGAGCACATTTAGTGAATATTGCGCTATATAAAGCTCAATTTTTATTTTTTTTAATCTACTCTACCACCTCTACTCTTTTTTTTTTTCAAAAGGAAACTTTTTTAAAAAAAAAAAGGATAGAAGACAAGTTTACCCTCGTGACATTCTTTACAATCGCAGTGTGATAGTATGTAAGGTATTGAGTATAGATAGTTCGAAGATGACGTCACTCAGGTCTTTGTTATTGTTTTTTGCCATCCGCGTTTATGGGTAATGCTCACTGAACTGTATTATCCTGACTGTAAACGTTCATGGATACACACAGTTTTGTGTGTTGGTCCGTTATACTTCCGGATGGCAATGTTATGAGCTTCTTCGCCAAGCGCATACTATCTATAGATATGTTTTTCTTTGGAACGGATGACCGTAAAGAAGAACGAGTCACCAACGGCCATAAAAACGGCTTTCAGTCGCCAACAACAGCGACCATTGTAGGGCTTATTTATGATGTCAATTTAGGGCCTAGATGACACATCAAGACAGGGCCCGATAGCTCTCCGAGTCGCAGGACAAACAAGAGCCTCTCTCTCAACCCTTTAAGTACTACGACAAAGACGCAAAAACTAATATTATAGGCAATAAACTATCAAGGCTTTGAGTCTAAGTAAAGCCCTATAGCCCAATTCATTTTAACTTCAAAGCCTATGGCTGTGTACAGTGTACAGTGTACACTAGCGGAGCCCTCCTCTTCGCCTGTTGTCCCCTTCCTCTAATTTTTTTCTCTCCCCCCCCCCCCACCTCCTCACCCCCCGCCTCCATTCATTCTTTCATAGGTTTCGTTTTCACCTGTCCCCTTCCTATCCGTTGCCGTATTTAGACTAATTAAGTCTCATTTTTTACCTGCTCCTCCAGCCAGATGACGAAGTCAAAAGGGAATCAATTTTTGGCTGCTTGTGAAATCTAAGCGAGACATTAATTTCTTGCTTTCTGAAAGGAGAGCTTTGGAAAGTTTGATGTCTTCGTCAAATTCATGTCCATACAATCATAGGGTCAAAATGATACCAGGCTACTAGAAGCTGTGGACTGTAAAAAGTAATAAACAAAAATTAATATGAAAGCTTAAAAAACAAAACAAAACAAAAGAACAAAATACAAAAAAAAAAAACCCAAAAAAACCCCCAAAAAAACCAGGAAAGTTTCGGGCTCAAAACCTTTCTTCAGTCAATAACAAACATCATAAAAACATAAATACATCACTTAAGAACCAGATAGACGGCAGAGAAATTTCTTTTGTGGAATCAAACCAATGGTAAAAAGGTCTTAATGGGAGCGATCTTTATTCATGTTTTCGTCCAACCTGGTCATCGATCACATGATTTGTGGCTGTAAAACGGTTGGACATTTCTCAATGTATCTAAACACGCTGCTTTGTTTATGAAAGTTGTAAACATACCCATGAGTCATGCTGAGCAAAATGACCAATTGTAACGTTGGATACTTCTCAAATAGGATTCAATAGTCGTAACGTCACTTCCTTCCTAATGACGCATGGTAACTTAGTAACTGGCTCTAAACTATCGGAACAATGGCGGACGCCCTTATGAAATATTTCTCCGACGAGCATAAAAGCGTATCCAGAGGAAAAACAACATTATAAATCTGATCATGTTTTGACTTTTACACATTCTGATCACAAGGCATATGAAAAGTTCTAGCCAGCATGAAGAATAAAAAGTACCGATTTTCTTTGTTTAGAACCACGATGGCCGCCGTTGCTGGGAGACGTGACATCAGACTATTGAATCCAATTGAGTAGTGCGTGCACACACGAATTCAAACACACACACACACACACACACACACACACACAAAATAAACAACTTGCAACATCAAAGAACGAAGACTAAATTATGTGGAAATGATGGTTCCTCTGTGACCTCTTGATGCCTGTCAAGCTATAGACATGGATGCCTTTTTAACTATTATCTTATAGAATGAGTCTTCAATTCTTCAATCAACACACAGTGCAAACACTTTTGAAAATTACGTCAGTATCATATATTAATAAAACTAGTCGAATAAACATTTAAGTTGTTTTATTTTTGACTCTAAAATTTAAAGTAAAGTATATTTTGGCCCTGAAATCAACCGCTGACCGTGAACTGAAGATCCATAGCCACCTTAAGTGCTTCTCTCTCTCTCTCTGTCTCTCTCTCTCTCTCTGTCTCTCTCTCTCTTCTCCTCTCTCTCTCTCTCTCTCTGTGTCTCTCTCTCTCTCTCTTCTCCTCTCTCTCTCTCTCTCTCTCTCTCTCTTCTCCTCTCCTCTCCCCTCTCCTCTCCTCCCTCTCTCCCTGTCTCTCCCTCTCTCTATTTCGCTCTCTCTTTCTCTTTCTCTGTCTCTCTCTCTCTTTCTCTGTCTCTCTCTCTCTCTCTCTCTCTCTCTCTCTCTCTCTCTCTCTTTGTGTTAGCTTTATATATATATATATATATATATATATATATATATATATATATATATCACCAAGGACTCCGAGACTCCAATAAATGTATCGTATTGTGGACGACTCGTGTTAAATTCTTCATTAATCTTAACCATGTTGGTTTTTTAAAGGAGCCATCGTCATTAATGGATCACTGTCTAATTTGGGGACTGGTGGACATCGGACAACGATGTGCGATAAATGCATCCTGACCATACCCCTGGAGCTAAAAAAAAAGTGGATCCGGTCTGGTTTTCCACTTGCTATAGATATACTTTTTATACCATAGGAGAAGAAGAAGAAGAAGAAGAAGAAGAAGAAGAAGAAGAAGAAGAAGAAGAAGAAGAAGAAGAAGAAGAAGAAGAAGAAGAAGAAGAAGAAGAAGAAGAAGAAGAAGAAGACGGGAAGAAGAAGAAGAGAAGAAGAAGAAGAAGAAGAAGAAGAAGAAAGAAGAAGAAGAAAAAAGAAGAAGAAGAAGAAGAAGAAGAAGAAGAAGAAGAAGAAAAGAAGAAGAAGAAGAAGAAGACGAGAGAAGAAGAAGAAGAAGAAGAAGAAGAAGAAGAAGAAGAAGAAGAAGAAGAAGAAGAAGAAGAAGAAGAAGAAGAAGAGAAGAAGAGAAGAAGAAGAAGAAGAAGAAAGAAGAAGAAGAAGAAGAAAGGAAGAAGAAGAAGAAGAAGAGAAGAAAAGAAAGAAAGAAAGAAAGAAAGAAAGAAGAAAGAAAGAAAGATTTATATTCATTACTGTCCTGACAACAACAAATACTATTTCTATTACAACCAACCGTTGTCGATAATTTACATAGGCATGTTGAAGCCATCGAAAGGGATTTGGATATGGGATGAAACTATCTAATTGAAAAGATGGTAAGACGTTGGAAAATTGCCGACACAGAGCAAATAGAGACGAATCATCAGATGAGGTGAATGGGGAGGAAAGACAATATGAGGAAACGAAAGTAAAGAGAAGTTGGCCCCATTGAGATTAGGAGACCTTGAGTGAAAGGATTAGCATCTCTTTGCGGAGTGAATTTCTCCCGTTCAAACTTTCACAGCAACCATAGGTAAACTAGGTTTAAATCTCCGTTCAAATGATGTCTGCTGAACCGGAATACGCGTGTAAATAGTCGCAAGCGCATGCGCAAGATATGGGCACGTATCGCTCTTGTTTCCTCAAGGTTGGCTTTGTGTATTGTATGCAGAGGAATTAGATGTGGGCGACATTGGGTATTTTGAGACCGTCAAGGTGAAGGCATTTTGAAGTGATGGAATCCTTACTTTAACTGGGCTGAATAAGATTTGTAATTGGTTGCCTACAATATCATTTTCGGCACTTCATCGTTAAAAAAATTACAGAAAACTGTAAAATTCCAACATGAAAGATGAGCACGGACTACTAATAACCCTAACTGTAAGAAAATAAACTTCCGACTTATGATGTATGTCGTATATTAAGGTTTGCAGATATAGACAAACATATCTCTTGGATAAATTTTTCATTTTTGTTTGGTAGAAAGGTCGTCTCGATTTAAGCCGTGTTGTTGAATGTGCTCCATTTATAATTATTTTTGTAGGATTGTCTGTGGATTCATCAATTCTTGGATACCTTCTTGACACGACAGATCACATTTTGGATCATTTGTGACTATCGTCTCAAAACGGTATTGTCGGGATGAACCAGATACTAGAAAAAAAACAAACTAAAGCTAAACTGTCAAAAATTGAATTATTGCTTTTTAGCATTCTCAGCTACAATATTCATTCTATTCAATAAAGTATACAAAGTCATTGCAAGTCGGATATTTCTGGCAATAAATTCAATTGTCAACATCTTAATCATTCCGATATAATACCGTTTTGAGACGAGAGGTCACATTTGATCATCCGATTTTAAGTGATGTTGTTCTCTGAAAAAAAATCCAAACAATTTTTTTAAAGCTTTTGGTCAGAAAACTCGTCCTTCAGATGTCGATCTATTTAAATGACCTCCTCGCATTGTCAAAGTCTCTGATACTTGGGACTTCAAGGAAACACCATACCAATTTTTAAGGAAGTCCAAGGTGCGGCTAAGTGGTCTTATGTGGTATGATATTCGCTTTCGGATCAAACGGTCCTGGATTCGAGCCTCATTCGTTGCATAGTTGAGTCCTTGGAAAAGACTCTTTATTCACATTCTCTCACTGTATGTACTCAGGTTTAAATCGGTACCTGGTCGTTAACAACACTGTTTATGTCGGAATAAAAATTGCCTAACAGGCGTCATGTCTTGTTCTTCTATATGTTACGTGTTGCTGTGAGTGAGGAACCCTCTGTAAAGCGCTTTGAGCACGTTTAGTGGATATTGCCCTGTATAAAAGCTCAAGTTTTGTTTTAGATTATCCTTTTTACAACAGTTGAGCCATTTTAATTGATCGATATTTGAAGGACAAGTTTCCTAGCCAAAATTGTTTAAAATGCGTTGTATTTCAGAGTCTGCACCACCACGCAAATAGCAAAAAAAAAAAAAAAAAAAAAAGCCAAAAAAAAAAAAAAAAAAGAAAGGTCATTTTCTAACAGATTATTTTAGACGTTAGTTGGGAACGTGTTTGCAAAGAAAGCAATATCAATGGTTAAAACCAAATCGTGATTAAGCTTGATGACCATAGACACACGTTCAACTGCAGAGGTTTTCTTTCCTTTTCTTTTTCTCCTCCTCACCAATGACCGTTGACCTACGAACTTTACACTAAATAGGGTTCAACAGTCGTGACGTCACTGCCCTCGTAACGACGCATAGTAACTGTTTCTAAACTCTCGGAAACAATGCGGACGCCGTTATCTCCATCACCGCCCTTATGAAATACTTCTACTACAAGCATAATAGTGTATCCAGAGGAGAAAAACATGATAAATCTGATCATGTTTTGACTTTTATACATTCTGATCAAATGATATGTGAGAAAGTTCTAGCCAGCATGAATAATAATAATTACTGAATTTCTTTGTTTAGAACCAAGCTGCTGTTTGTTGGGCAGACGTGACATCAGACTATTGAATCCAATTGATGGTTCGCCCGTTACTAAGCATTAACCAATCATAATATTTCCTACCATTTATCCCATTTCGTCCCCTTGACTATTTATTTCCTGTATGAAAAGACCTGAGATACCCTGTTTTGTTTGTTTTTTAAGGGTTTTACGGCGCTTGCAACACATTAAGGTCATATCAGCGCCAGTGAGATACCCTTAGTACATGACAAACACACTAATAAGTCAGGCCCAGTTACAGTAAGTGAGTATTTCTCACACTATTTTGACACACTGATGAAGGAATTGCATCACAAAACCTGACGATACGATGCACTTTTTTCAATCATCTGTGTTAAAAGTGTGAGTGATGCTCAGGATCTGTGGGCTGTGAGAGAGAGAGAGAGAGAGAGAGAGAGAGAGAGAGAGAGAGAGAGAGAGAGAGAGAAGAAACCAGAATCATAATCTGCCCAACCGAGTGAGGCTTTCAATTCATCATTTTGAATCATCCTCTTTCTTCAAAGAAACTCGTAGCAATCTCACCGTAGAGACTCTCCGATTCAATAATGCCCAAAGACTGTATAGATAGAATGCGCTTGGCCAAGGAGTTCACAACATTTCCATCCGGAAATATAACGGACCAACACACAAACTCTGTGTAACCATGAACTTTTATAGTCTGGTTAATACAGTTTAGTGAGAACAACTCACAAACGCGGATGGCAAAAACCATAACAAAGGCCTGAGTGACGTCATCTGCATACTATCTATAGTGTTTGTGTTACCATCATGTCATGAAATGTCTCTATCAATTGTTAGTTTGCTTAAATTAATATTTCAACAATCTGACTGCAAATGTGACCTATCGTCTCAAAACGGTATTATGTGGGGATGAACCAGATAATAAAAAAAACCCAACTAAAGCTAAACTGGTCAAAAATTTCAATTAATTGCTATTCAGCATTCTAAGATACGATATTCATTCTCTTCAATAAAACATACAAACTCATTGCAAGTCGGATATTTCTGGCAATAAATTCAATTTTCAGCATCTTAATCATTCCGACATAATACCTTTTTGAGACGAGGGGTCACCAATTAGCATAGCATTATTACTATTATTTAATTATTCTGATGTATTTACTTAATTATTTATTGACTCGTTTATCTTTAAAAATTTATTCTTACTCCTGTCTTAGGCTGTATTCTCTCACCCATTAAAAAACAAAACAGGAGGGGACTTAACACGATTTCTTGAGGTATTCCGTTGGTAAAATTTCAGGCTCATTATTCTCCTTAACTCTCCCCTTACAGATGATTTTCAGTATTTTCCCAAAACTGGCAGGCTTACCCAGCAGAAAAAAAATGATATTTTAAACTCAAATAATCTCTCTACAAATCAACTTTATGTTCTTATTAATTAAACACAGATCATTGGGATGTACAAAATAAATCTGAATAAGAATACCGCATAGTATTGTATCGTAACAAATGTGACGATTTTGCTGTAGGTGGTAAGGAGAGGGTTAACAACGATCTCTGTACTCAACAATTTTCGAACCATGAAAAAAAAGATGTCATTTTGTCTTTTATTTCTCATATTCGTTTTTTTTAATTTATTTATTTTTTTTTTTTTGGTTGGTTCTTCTTTTTCTTTTTTTTTTCTCCGGTTCTCTTTAAACTGCCATGTGCAATTTAATACAGTTCTAGTCTGCTCTTGTTTGATTGTAAGGTATACCATACCAGTAATCGAATCAAATATCTAAACCCATTTTATGTTGGCTCGAATAATTATCTGCTCATGTTACGTCCAATTGACGTCTAATTGCCACATGTCTGTTCAACCTGATTCCAAAATTACATCAATACTATGGAAATTAATTATCTACGTATATATCTTGATAATTAATTACCCCTTTGATCTCTCAGGCATGGCTCTCGTGGTAGCAAATTACACGGACAAACGTAATAATGTTAATACGGTTATCGTCGTTGTCATCTTTATTGTTTTATTAATATAGGGAATGAGATTAGCGAAAGAGTAGCGTCCTACTTGATTGGACGTCACCCATAGTCTGTGACGTCACCGGCGGAAAAGTTATTAGAGAGAGAACGTCATGTCGCGGACGAGGACGAGAGACGCATGCGCACAACCAACATGACGTTCTCTCTCTAATAACTTTTCCGCCAGTGACGTCACAGACTATGGGTGACGTCCAATCAAAGGACACTACTCTTCCGCTAATCTGATTCCCTGTTATCATTGAATCTATTCTTCATAAATCATAGGGTTGGATCCAACATTGTTCTGTACAACGTATGTTAAATTTTGGTTAACGAACAAAGAGTTAGTGGTAGATCTAAAAATTATAAAACTATTTATTTACATATGGAGATACGGGTAACTTTTTACCCTTTTTCTAAATTTATCACCAGTTGACTTAAATGATTATTTAGAAAATATGCCGGGGCATACTGTTCGGTCACGTGACCAAGGGCATAGCGAATAGCACCTGTTTAGATGATTTGGAAGATTGGCTTTTAGTTTAGCTGAAAAAGTAGTAGCAGCATAATTATTCGTTGTGCTAAAACAGCATAATTTCAGGTTCGTAGGATTTTGATAATTATGTGTAATAAATCAATATGGGTGAACTGATTTTTCTTTATCTACCCAATCGGGAGAGGAATGCGTTTGTCAACGGAAAATATATGATTTAGGTCATGGTTGAACTCATTATCATTATATTTATAGATATCTGTCAAATCGAAAGAAAAACTTTGTCAACAGAGTTACGTTTCTTCAAAGTTCGAAGTCTTCAAATTCGTCGTCAGCTAAACAATGATTTGACATTGTATAGGGAATGAGATTAGCGGAAGAGTAGCGTCCCTTGATTGGAAGTCACGAGCGGAAAAGTTATTAGAGAGAGAACGTCATGTTGGTTGTGCGGCATGAGACACTTCACCGAAAGCGAGGACGAGAGAGACGCATGCGCAAAACCATTTTGACGTTCTCTCTGTAAGGTGACGTCCAATCAAGGGGCGCTACTCTTCCGCTAATCTCATTCCCTATTCGATTTGTCGACAATTTTATGTAAGTATACTGCATCTAAATCAATACTTTTCCCCCTTTGAATTTAGATTTGATAGATCTACTACTACTACTACTACTACGACTACTATTACTACTACTACTACTACTACTACTACTACTACTACTACTACTACTACTACTACTACTACTACTACTACTACTACGACTACTACTACTTCTACTACTTACTACTACTACTATTACTACTACTACTACTACTACTACTACTACTACTACTACTATTACTATACTAACTACATACTACTACTACTACTACTAATACTACTATACTACTATACTACACTACTACTATACTTCCACTACTACTACTACTACTACTACTACTACTACTATACTACTACTACTACCAAATACCCTCATTAATTCCTCATTACACTTACTCCTGATGCCATTGCCACAACCATCTAGTGACTGAACACCCCCCCCCCACCTCTTCCCCCATTCCACCACCAAGGTCAAGGCCATCGCCTCGATTTCAATCCCATACCATCAACATGCAACCACTCATGAGTGGACACAGCCATGATCAAAGAGAATGGCCATATCATTAATTCCTTGCCACTACTAGAAATGAATATTATATGATGCGAGACATTGGAACATAACAACGAATGGACCCTACTTACTAACCGGAGTTGATCTTTGAACCTTGCGATATATGAATAAGAAATAACACAATAGACTTCAACAGTTGTGATGTCACTTCCTTCGTAACGACGCACGGTAACTTAGTAACTGGTTCTAAACTATCGGAACAATGGCGGAAGCCCTTATGAAATACTTCTCCGACGAGCATAAAAATGTACCCAGAGGAGAAAAACATAAATCTGATCATGTTTTGACTTTTATACATTCTGATCATATGACATGTGAAAAAGTTCTAGCCAGCATGAAAAATAAAAAGTACCGATTTTTTTGTTTGTTTAGAACCAAGCTGCTGGTTGCTGGGCGGACGTGACATCAGACTATTAAATCCTATTGTGATCCGAAACGGCACAGTCCACCGACATTGCAGCCTCAGAGGCCTTCGTGATTTCTGTGCAGAGGAATGTCCATTCCTGTCTGATGACATATCTCTGACGTTGTTGGGGACTATAGTTAATGTAATCTTTTGAGATCGTTGCTGAGTGTTATAATACTAACGAAAGAGTGAAAATGGAGAGGCTTCGTATGGAAACAAAACAGACAATGGACGTTTCGGGTACAAACCGGTGTTTGTAAATGTTGCTGCTCGAAGTTCGAAGAAATAAATAATAATGTGAAATTGAATAAAAGCTTCAATTTGATATACGAAAACATATAAAATGGACGTTTCGGGTTTCCCCTTTATCAACAATTCACTTGTAAAATTACATATCAATCTGGTATTGTGTCCTCAAAGAGTACAGACGATA
>NC_088362.1:6474901-6487401 GCF_034508935.2 Berghia stephanieae
GAAGTAAAGTGTGTTGTCAACAACAACAAAAACTGGTTCCAATCTCATTGGAAGTGTCAAACCACTCTTCCGGAGAGACTGAATACATACATAACCTTGTGTAAATTATCTTCTGGTTTCAGAGCGATGGTTTCTTATTTTCTAATCTAAGAGTTTTCTGATTAAATTGTTTTGATGTGTTTTTTTTTTTTTTGTTTTTTTTTTTTTACTTCAGAGGACAATAGAATAGCAAATTCATTTTGAGTCACTGATTATTATATGATAATAATAATAATGGGTAGCTGCAAATAGACTACGGTCAAAACATACAAGAACAGCTGCCAACATGCACAAATGGGGGCTCCAAGAATCACCAACATGCCCAAATTGCAATCAATCACCACAAGATGCAAACCACCTCGTACTAGATTGCCCAGAGACAAAACTGGAAGGGGGATTTGAAACCATCAACAAATGTGATGATGACTTCCCAACCTGGATTGATACCTTGAACATAGAAGTGTAGCCGAACGATACTACTACTACTATAATAATAATAATAATAATAATAAAATAATAATAATAATAATAATAATAATAATAATAATAATAATAATAATAATAATAATAATAATATTAATAATAATAATAATAATAATAATATAAAATAATAATAATAATAATAATAATAATAATAATAATAATAATTAATAATAATAATAATAAATAATAATAATAATAATAATAATAATAATAATAATAATAATAATAATAATGAAAGAAGAAGAAGAAGAAGAAGAAGAAGAAGAAGAAGAAGAAGAAGAAGAAGAAGAAGAAGAAGAAGAAGAAGAAGATAATATATGTATAATTTGTCTCAGAAGAATGTAATAATTAGGCACGGGGTAGAAGTAACCCCGGGTATACTACGGATATAGTCGGTGTTAGGGTTGAGTGAGTTAAACTGGAGACCTCTATGACTCCCTAGACTCAATGCCTTCTCTCCTTGATTATATCTTGTGTCTTAGATGACATGACAAACAAAAAACAAAACAATTCTTGATGTTTCGTAAAAGCGGGGGGGGGGGGGGGGGGGGGGGATTCAAGATTATACTTTTGGATTCGAAAGCGCGACGGCCCTCTTTACAGGAATATCATATGAAGTATACACCTTTAGGCTGTCCGAAAGCCCGAGCAACTACTTAGCCCATTACTATAATTATTATCAACTATTATGATACAATCACTTCACGTGTTTTATAACCTTCCGTATAATCCTTACACCCCTCTAACCTAATCCCTCTTCAAAGCTCTTCACAGCCTGTATATTAACCCTTTCCCTGTCGGATTCGATTTAACTCTTTCCAGGACATGACCTTTTCTTGTCGGCACCAGATAGCCGTAACAATAAATTGAGCTTTTATATAGCGCAATATCCACTAAATGTGCTCAAAGCGCTTTACAAGGGATCCCTGGTCAACAGCAACATTTAACATGTAGGACGGGACATGACGCCTGTTATGCGATATTACAATTTTTTCGGACAGAGACAACGCTGTTAACGGTCAGGTACTCATTTTACACCTGATTACGATGAGAGAATGTGAGTAAAGAGTCATTTCCAAGGACTCAACTATGCGCCGAGCGCGAGGATCGAACCCAGGACCTTCCGATCCGAAAGCGAGTGTCATACCACAAGACCACATAGCCGCGCGAGAACATCGATTGACGAAAACGACCGTCCACAAGTCAAAAAGTCTCCAATCCGATACCACAAAGAATATCGATTGGTCAAAATGACTGTAACTTGTTAAATTGTCTCAATAAATACGGATACCACAAAGAATATCGATTGGTCAAAATGACTGTAACTTGTCAAAAAGCATCCAGCCTAAAATTCGAACAAGTCCCAGATAGACAACTATTATTGTGAGGTAGGAACTTTCAGGTCAAAATTTTTAAAATGGGAAGCAGGAGTAATGACGTCACACCGTATACTCCTCCCATTCCAAACTCATTGGAAGTGTTATGTAACCAGTCCTTCGAGGAACTAAAAATGAATAGGTTACATATTGAATCATAAGGTGATATAACTATAATTTTAGAAGCAGGATGTAAAGGCAGATTCTTAGAATTGAAAAGAGCGAGGATGGATGATCTTTATTGACTACGCCAGCGTTTGTTTAGGCTAGAAAATATGATGCCATCAGTTTGAAACCAGAAGATTAGTTGCACAAAGTATGTACCCAATCCTCCGGAAGAGCGGTTTTACACTTCCAATGAGATTGGAATCATTTCTTTTTTATTGACAACACACTTTTGTTCCCTTTATCATTTGGGAAGTCCGAAGTGGTTGGTCTGTAGGTATTATTCATTCATTCATTTTCATTAATCCTATGATCTTCGGGGGGGGGGGGGGAGAGAGAGAGACATGAGATGCAGATCTCACCACTTTCCGCCATTCTTGTATACTGTTGGCTTTCTCCAAGAGTTCCTTCATCTTCATTCCTGTCCATTCCTTGATATTGTCCATCCAACATTTCCTTTGTCTTCTTCTTCTTCTTCTTCTTCTTCTTCTTCTTCTTCTTCTTCTTCTTCTTCTTCTTCTTCTTCTTCTTCTTCTTCTTCTTCTCCTCCTCCTCCTCCTCCTCCTCCTCCTCCTCCTCCTCCTCCTCCTTCTTCTTCTTCCTTCTTCTTCTTCTTCTTCTTCTTCTTCTTCTTCTTCTTCTCTCTTCTTCTTCTTCTTCTCTTCTTCTTCTTCTTCTTCTCATCTTCTTCTTCTTCTTCTTCTTCTTCCTTCTTCTTCTTCTTCTTCTTCTTCTTCTTCTTCTTCTTCTTCTTCTTCTTCTTCTTCTTCTTCTTCTTCTCTTCTTCTTCTTCTCTTCTTCTTCTTCTTCTCTTCTTCTTCTTCTTCTTCTTCTTCTTCTTCTTCTTCTTCTTCTTCTTCTTCTTCTTCTTCTTCTTCTTCTTCTTCTTCTCTTCTTCTTCTTCTTCTTCTTCTTCTTCTTCTTCTTCTTCTTCTTCTTCTTCTTCTTCTTCTTCTTCTTCTTCTTCTTCTTCTTCTTCTTCTTCTTTCTTCTTCTTCTTCTTTCTTCTTCTTCTTCTTCTTCTTCTTCTCTTCTTCTCTTCTTCTTCTTCTTCTTCTTCTTCTTCTTCTTCTTCTTCTTCTTCTTCTTCTTCTTCTTCTTCTTCTTCTTCTTCTTCTTCTTCTTCTTCTTCTTCTTCTTCTTCTTCTTCTTCTTCTTCTTCTTCTTCTTCTTCTTCTTCTTCTTCTTCTTCTTCTTCTTCTTCTTCTTCTTCTTCTTCTTCTTCTTCTTCTTCTTCTTCTTCTTCTTCTTCTTCTTCCTCCTTCAAGGGTACTACCCTCCATCACCGTTCAGCACAAACCTTCATACCTCACATTGTGGCCACCAAACTATGACAGTTTCCTTCTTCTAACTGTGGTGATGAGGGGTTCTTGTCGTCTTGCACGATCTTGCACTTCTTCCAGTTCGTCTTTATTGGTTCTATGTTCTCTGGACAACACCCGGGAGCTGCGTACGCTTATGAAGGACAGGACAGAATGGCGACTGTGGCTCATATTGGGCGCCCCAAAGGGCGGCCTAAGTATGTTCTGTAAACGGCACCCGCAGGAATAATGAGGTATAATGCAAGTATAATGAATTTTCGAACAGATTTGGTCTTGTCGTCAAAGGGTTAAATCTCTGAATGTCACACGTACGTGCTACTGGACTGATCGACAGTAAGGTATTAATAACCACTCCGTTCTGTCGTACTCTGGAAAAACCCATATTTGAAAATTTGGCCAGAAAACTCGTCCTTCAAATATCGATCGATTTAAATGACCCTCATCTTGGCAAAAACTCTCAAACCTGGGACTGCGAAGTCCCAGGTTTGAGAGTTTTTGTCAAGATGAGGGCCATTTAAATCGATCGATATTTGAAGGACGAGTTTTCTGGCCAAATTTTCAAATATGTGACCCTCCGTCTCAAAACGGTATTATGTCGGGAGGATTCAGACCCCAAAAAGTGAATTTAGAGATAAAATTATGAGAAATTGGAGCTTAGAAGTTTTCGCAATGCAAGAAATAGTCTTTATACTCCACGATATCGTACAGAAATTAAACCCAAGTTGGGTATTTGTGGCTATGAATTTAATTTCCCTTACCGAGTGGATCCCGACATAATACCGCTTTGATACGGTGGGTCACATATGGGTTTTTCCAGATTGTGTTTGTATTCGTTAAGAATTAGCAAACACTTCTCACTCTCAGCTGATTTCTGCCTTAGTGTTAAGCCAATTCTTCAAGCCGTCACGACATACGGTGATGTTGTTTTCCACAACTAACCATTGTGCTAGTTGTATATAATATGTTTTTATCCATTTGATTTGATCCTCAACAGAAAAATTATTGAATAACACATATATTATTGTTATGACCCTATGTCAGGTTTGAAAGAAAATAATAATAATGATAATAATATTAGTAATAATAATGATAATAATAATAAAATCAATAATAATAATAATATTAATAATAATAATAATAATAATAATAATAATATAATAATAATAATAATAATAATAATAATGATAATAATAATAATAATAATAATAATAATAATAATATAATAATAATAATGATAATAATGAAATTAATAATAATAATAATAATAATAATAATAATAATAATAATAATAATAATAATAATAATAATAATAATAATAGACAAAGCAAGCGTCGACATGAAAAATTTCCGCCTTCGACATAGGTAAAATATCGCAATAAACCGTTACCTAATGGAGTTAAAAGTTACAAATCATGTACTCGGTATCACGTATCACGTATCACGTAATACGTAACACTTAAGTAACAGAATGGTTATTTTTAGCGTAAGCTGACGTGCTCAAATTTGTATATAAGTACGGGCCGTTGTAAACAATGAACAGATGAATTCGCTTTGTCAAAACAAACAAAAATATTTTTTAAACGAAAAAAAACAAACAAACAAACAAAAAACCCACCAGCTCTTCTACAATCAGACTTTCTTGCGTTACTTGATTCTCAAAGGTGAAATGCTATATAACGGAGAGAAAAAAAGTCTCACAATTTTATGTTTTACGGTCTTCAAGACGCACTCTGACAGAACGATTTTTCCCCTCATTTTGGACAGAAAACTTTATCTTCAAATATTGATCGACGAAAAATAATATATAATATAGATTCCCAGTTCCTATTGCTTGCACCGCCCCCCCCCCCCCCCCCCCACCTTATATTTGAAACCACCGTTAGCAACCATCTACCTGAAGTTTTATATATAAAAGTTGATATTTATGTCGATTTATCCCGCGTATGGCAGTTTAGCAGTTGTAGAGCCATGTTGCCATCTGATTAACTTATTCAATCCTAGAGATTTTTTCCTGCTTTTCAAAATTGGAAAGAAATGTATTAAAATTTATCATGTACATACATAGATAGTTTTAATCAACTACCATTAACGTGTAAACATTAAGAACATTCGCTTTGATACTACGGCTATAATTTGTCTCATATAAATGTAATAAATAGGCATGGGGTAAAAGTAACCAAGGTAAACTACGGATATTGTCGGTGTTAGGGTTGAGTGAGTTAATCGATTGATATTTGAAGAACGAGATTTCTGGCCAATCTTTATTTATTTTTTTTTCCGAGTTTGGCAGTTTAGTAGTTTTAGAGCCGCCATGATCCCATCTGATTAACCCTCTCCTTACAACCCATAGGAAAATCGTCACATTCGTTACGACGCAACAGACAATTTTCTAATTCTGATTTCTCTTGTACATCACAAAATTTTAAGAAATGCTTTGATTACAGCTATACATACTAAACACTGTGTTGAAGAGCTCACTTGTTCCTTTTTTTTGAGTAAGAAAAGTCTAATTTTGTGCTGGATGGGTGTGAATTTTCGGGGGAAATTCTAAAAAATAGCTGGCAAGGAGAGAGTTAATCCTGTAAGGACTAAGGACGAGATTTACCACTCCATCAAGTCGTACCGTCCTGGCTCCAGCACACGACACGACAGTACTAACAACTACAACGATGCTACTGTCAATCGAACTAGTTGTTGTCCGTCGGAGCATAGCCATCGTTATGTTATAGCCTGATACTGAAATCCAAAAGGACCGGCAGTTTGACGTCATTATTTGGTTTTTGCACCGCCTAGTGAGTTGTCGTTAGTAGTACCGTAGCCATCGTTATGTTATAGCCTGATACTGAAATCCAAAAGGACTGTCAGTTTGACGTCATTATTTGGTTTTGCACCGCCTAGTGAGTTGTCGTTAGTAGTACCGTAGCCATCGTCATGTTATAGCCTGACACTGAAATCCAAAAGGACCGGCAGTTTGACGTCATTATTTGGTTTTTGCACCGCCTAGTGAGTTGTCGTTAGTAGTACCGTAGCCATCGTTATGTTATAGCCTGATACTGAAATCCAAAAGGACTGTCAGTTTGACGTCATTATTTGGTTTTTGCACCGCCTAGTGAGTTGTCGTTAGTAGTACCGTAGCCATCGTCATGTTATAGCCTGACACTGAAATCCAAAAGGACCGGCAGTTTGACGTCATTATTTGGTTTTTGCACCGCCTAGTGAGTTGACGTTAGTAGAGCTCATGGAAACAAGTTATTTCATTGGTTGAACTATTGAATACAACTCACGATTTGTTCTCTTTTGTGGCAAAAGACTGGCATTTTGACGTCATTTTTTGGTCAGTGCCAGGCCATAACTTTACGAAGGCCACGATACTATCGATAACTTAACGATGGCTACGGTCCGAGTAGGTAGTAGATAATTTGTTCCTTTTTCTTTTTTTTTTTCTCTTCGAAGTTTTTAAATGAGTCATTTATTATTAATCATTTTTCTCTTAGTTTTAATTGTAATTGTATGCAGTATGAATGTGCGGCTATGTGGTCTAGTGGTATGACACTCGCTTTCGGATCGGAAGGTCCTGGGTTCGAAGTTCGAACCTCGCGCTCGGCGCATAGATGAGTCCTTGGATAAGGCTCTTTAACTCACATTCTCTCACCCTACTCAGCTATAAAATGAGTACCTGTAATATCGCCTAACATGCGTCATGTCCCGTCCTACATGTTAAATGTTGTTGTTGACCAGGTACCACTTGTAAAGAGCGCTTTGAGCACATTTATTGGATTTTGCGCTATATAAAGCTCAATTATTTTTTTAAAGTATGACTTATATTCCAGATACCAATACCTCTGGAGACGATTTTATGCTCGTCGGAAAAATATTTCATAAGGGCGTCCGCCATTGTTCCGATAGTTTAGAGCCAGTTACTAAGTTACCATGCGTCATTACGAGGCAAGTGACGTTACGACTGTTGAAGCGTATTACCATTAAAAACAGAGTTCCAGCGGATTCCACAAAATAAGAGCGGGAAAAGAAAAAAGAGCGGTTAAAACTTTTGATTATTGGAACTTTTATTCGAATGTAAAAGAGTTGGAAAATCTGTAATTTTTGAAACAAAAAGAACACCGTCTTTCTCTCTCTCCCCCCCCCCTCCTCTCTCTCTCTCTCTCTCTCTCTCTCTCTCTCTCTCTCTGTCTCCTTCTTCCTCTTCCTCTTCTCTGTCTCCTTCTCCTCCTCCTCCTCCTCCTCCTCCTCCTTCTCTTCTCCCCTCCTCCTCTCCCCTCCTCCTCCTACCTCCTTCTCTTCTTCTTCTTCTCTCTTCTTCTTCTTCTCTTCTTCTTCTCTCTTCTTCTTCTTCTTCTTCTTCTTCTTCTTCTTCTTCTTCTTCTTCTTCTTCTTCTCTTCATCTTCCTCCTCTATCCCCTCTTCCTTTTCTTCCTCTTTCTTCTTCTCCATCTTCTTCTTTTCTTCCTCCTTTTCATTCTACTCCTTCCTCTTCTTCACCGTCCTATTTTTCTTGAAAGAGAGAAAGAAAGAAAGAAAGAGAGAGAGAGAGAGAGAGAGAGAGAGAGAGAGAGAGAGAGAGGAAGATAGAAAAGTGTACACGCACAACCAACCGTGCTCCACTGTAATAATGAAAACCATGTAGGCAGGTAAAATGACTATTGAATGTACAAGTACATACCAAAACATGTTTGACCTCTGTACTGCTGACCTTGGTAATCGCCATAAAAGAAAACGGGGAAAGGGAATTACCTACATGTCAATAAATAAGTAAATGAAAAAAATGAAACAAGAAAACCAATACAGGTAACAGCTGTTTGTTTGTATTGCAATCACAACTACAGTAATTCTTGGAGTTAACTCACTCAATCCTAGAGATTTTTGAAACTTTTCAAAATGGGCAAAAAATGTCTTTAAAATGAGCATGTACATAGATAGTTTTATTCAACTACCATTAATACGCCTATAATTTGTCTCAGAAAAATGTAATAATCAATAGGCATTGGGGTAAAAGTAACCTGGGTAAACTACGGATATAGTCGGTGTTAGGGTTGGAGTTGAGTTAATAATACTATTATGGTGGCGTCTGTCTGGATTATCTGTTGTGTAATGGAGATGGGAGGTGGAGGTGGGGGGGGGGGGGGGGGGGAGGAGGGCAGTGGCTAATAGGGTGAGTAGCCTTTTAAAACTCACGCCCAAACACAAACATCATTCGAATCTGATCTCTTTCTTTCTTCTTCTTTTTCGTCTTCCTGTTTAAGTCTTAAATTTCAATTTTCAAGATTACACGGACCACGGTGATTTTTATTTTAGTTGTTGTTAAGACTATTCCACTGTCTCAATGGCTATAGGCAGTGTTAGTAGGAAAAAAAAGATACCGAATGAAATGGAAATATGATTCAATGTGGCCTCTGTCTACGGCTGAACGTGGCAAATAATCTTATAGAGCTACAAGATCCATTGAGCTGGTGCTTACCCCGGTTTTGTAGAAGTAAACAGACTTCTTGCCTATCATATTCGATGCCAGTCTAATGGAAATACTTTCTGCCAGATCAAACACACCAAGATACCCAATTACTGCTGGATTGAAAATGGTAGGGAAGGGAAAAGAGAGAGAGAATGAGAGAGAGAGAGAAAGAGAGAGAGAGAGAGCAGAAGAGAAGAAAGAAAGAAGAAGAGAAGAAGAGAGAGAGAGAGAAGAGAGAGAGAGAGAGAGAAGACAGGACAGACAGACAGGAGAAAGAAAGAAAGAAAGAAAGAGAAAGAAGAGAGAGAGAGAGAGAGAGAGAGAGACAGACAGACAGACAGACAGAGAGAAAGAAAGGATGAAAGAAAGAAAGAAAGAGAGAGAGAGAGAGAGAGAGAGAGAGAGAGAGACAGAGAGAAAGAAAGAAAGAAAGAAAGAGAGTGAGAGAGAGAGAGAGACAGATAGACAGAGAGAGAGAAAGAAAGAAAGAAAGAAAGAGAGAGAGAGAGAGAGAGAGAGAGAGAGAGAGAGACAGACAGACAGACAGACAGAGAGAAAGAAAGAAAGAAAGAAAGAAAGAGAGAGAGAGAGAGAGAGAGAGAGAGAGAGAGACAGAGAGAGAGTGTGTGTGTGTGTGTGTGTGTGTGTGTGTGTGTGTGTGTGTCAGAATAAAATCTATATTCCCAGAATTGAAATCTCTCGACCCCTTTCCTTGTCAAGTGAGGAATCTAAAAACAGATACATATCAGGATCAGGATCATAACAAACATTTTTTAAAAAATGTTTACATAACTTTATCCTTCGCCTTTACAACCGATTATAGGTCAAACTGACCCTTACTTTGTTCATATGTGACCCACCGTCTCTAAACGGTATTATTTCGGGATGACTCGGGTGCAAAAACATTGAATTTATTGACAAAAACATGAAACTTGGGGTTTGTTTCGATTTGTTATGTTAGAGAATGGAAACAATTTCTCACATTGCAAAAGCTCAAAAATTGGTATTAACTATCAATTTAATTCTATAGTCACTTTTCGGGGTCCAATTCATCCCCACGTAATACCGTTTCGAGGCGAAGGGTCACATATACTATAATATTTATCATTGTGTGTTCTTTGAATCAATGTATGAAGCTCTAAATCAAACAATTTGCTAACTTCAAACAATTATTGTTACCTTTGATGATAAATTTAAGGCTATGTGCGGCTATGTGGTCTAATGGTATGACACTCGCTTTCGGATCGGAAGGTCCTGGGTTCGAGCCTCGCGCTCGGCGCATAGTTGAGTCCTTGGAAAAGACTCTTTACTTACATTCTCTCACCGTACTCAGGTGTAAAATGAGTACCTGACCGTTAACAGCGTTGTCTCTGTCCGAAAAATTGTAATATCGCCTAACAGGCGTCATCATGTCTCGTTCTACTTGTTAAGTGTTGCTGTTGGCCAGGGACCCCTTGTAAAGCGCTTTGAGCACGTTTAGTTTATATTGCGCTATATAAAAGCTCATAAAAAAGTATAATCCAGTTTTAAAAGAATAATATTCTCTGTCATCTTGTGAATTTATTTTAGCACAAAAAGAGTGACGTATATACTGCAGTAATATTACCGTCCCCCTCCCCCCCCCCCCCCCCCCCCCCCCCCGACAGAAACAACGCTGTCAACGGCCACATGATTACAAGGAGAGACTGTGGGTAAAAAGCCTAAAGAAAAGGACTCAAATATACGCTCCATAGAACGGGACTCAAACCCTGGACCTTCTGGAACGAAGGCGAGTGTCATAACAAAAGACGACGAAGCCAGTTTCTCATTTACTTAGATCTGAGTGTGATCAGAGTGTGTGAATAAAATAGCCTCGTTCAATGGCTCAATATTGCTCTTGTCATAGCGTCACTCGAATCATGAATTTACAGATCCGATTGCGAATATAGATAGAATGAAGTTGATGTCACTTGGGTCTCTGTTACTGTTTTTTTTTTTTTTGCCATCCGCATTTATGAGTAATCCCCACCTAACTGTATTATCCAGACTATGGTAACACATAGTTTTGTGTGTTGGTCCGTTATACTTCCGGATGGCAATGTTTTGAGCTTCTTAGCCAAGCGCACACTATCTATAAACCAAAATACCGCAATAAAAAGAAGTTGTCCTTCAAAGCCATCAGACACATGGAGCCGGCGTTTATCCCGGTGTCTATAGCGTGAAACGGACAATAGCAATTGCTTGATATCCTTTGGATAGGACGCTATTCCATCGCAAAGTACTTTCCGCCAGATATATCAGACCCAGCTACCCAATAAAAAATCTCGACGGCACCTGGGATCGATCTCCGTCCCTTTCTTTATGAAGCAAGTGCTCTACCCACTAAGCTATCGTAACCCCTAGCAGAATATCGCAATACCGCTCACAAATTAATGGCAATCAAATATTATTATAAACTATTTTACTCCCATTGCAAATAGAAATAGTTAATATCCGTTGTGTTCAACATCAAAGTAACTGCTAAGGGCAATAGGGAAAATCGATTATTGATTTTAATTATAAACGTTTGCTAATAAAATACAGCTATTGTCTGTTGTTTTTTTTTCTCATTTAAAAATGATAAGATTACAACACTATACAGCATTGAGGTATTATGTGTCTTATTCGTCTCTTTCTCTGCGTCTCAGCTTAACCCTTTCCTTACCAGCCATTTTCAGAATTTTCCTTAAAACTTCACACCCACCCAACACAAAGACAGACATTTCTTACTCAAATCGAGAAGCAACAAGCCGATTTTATACATAATATTGTTCGACAATATGAGATCTATCTATTGCAGAATGTCAAGTTTATATAGCTATAGAAAAAAGAAATGAAATCTGGATGAGAAAAATGACGGTTGCATCGAAACAAATGTGACGATTTTCCAATAGGTGGTAAGGAGAGGGTTAACCAGTTCATGTAGTAATCTTCAAAATCATGTATATAAAAATTTGGCCCGAAAACTTGCCCTTCAAATATCGATCGATTTAAATAATAACCCTCATCTTTGCTAAAAACTCTTAACTCACTCAATCCTAGAGAATTTAGCTACTTTTTAAAATTGGAAAAAAAAAGTATTAAAAATGAGCATGTACATAGATAATTTTATTCAACTACCATTAAAATGTAAAAACTAAAAAACATTAGCTTTGATACTACGCCTATAATTTACTTTGTCTCAGAAACATGTAATAAATAGGCATGGGGTAAAAGTAACCCCGGGTATACTACGGGTATAGTCGTTGTTAGAGTTCAGGGAGTTAAACTTCACCAGTTTGAGAGTTTTTGCCACTCGATAATTGAAGGACGAGTTTTCCGGCCAAATTTTTAAATTCGTGTTTAAATGTGATCCAACGTCTCAAACTTGATACTCGGAATGAACTACGTAAAAATAATAATTTAAGCTTTTATATAGAGCAATATCCACTAAACCTGCTCAAAGCGCTTTACAAGGGTTCCCTAGCCAACAGCAACACTAGAACGTGACATGACACATTTTTATAAATTTCGGACAGAGACAACGCTGTTAAGTGCCAGATACTCATTTTACACCTGAGTTCAGAGGGAGAATGCATTAAAGATCATTTTCCAAGGACTGAACTATGCGTCCCTCGGGAATCGAACCCAAGA
>NC_088362.1:6489901-6492401 GCF_034508935.2 Berghia stephanieae
GTTATATAAGAGAAACAACCTTGAGGTAATAGTTTAGCGACTGGACTATAGCTAATTTGAATACATGCTGACCAGCCGTGGGCTTCAGGTTTTGCTCACAAACTGGCAAGGGCCACCCTATACGCATATTATACTAAATGTAGTTATTTTAAAAAATTATGCCTTTTGCGCCACGACATCATAAGATATCGACGCCTATGCATTCCACGAAGGAATATAGATAACTCATCAAACAAGATGTCTCATGTCAACAGGAATCACCCACATTAGCCAAGGGAGCAAATTGGGGGTTAATAATCTTGCTCAAGGAAAAAAAAAACGAAAGTGCCTGAAGCGGGGCTCTAACCCGGGTCATCCGGATCACAGTGCAATGCCTTAAACACTCGGCCACTTCGCAGTGTTGTAGGTATAGACACAACAAAACATTAGGATTTAGTTCAGGTGTGAATGACAATGTCAATAAAACACTTTGGGTAAATAGTAAATAGCATAGCGATTGGATGGATGGATGGATGGACGGACGGCATTACTCATACCACACGTTGTGAGCTCACATCGTACAGGAAATAAATAAAAGATGCCTTATAGATCATAATTTGTGACCCCTCTAAACGGTATTAAGTCGGGATGATTAAGATGCTGGAAATGGTATTTGTAGCCAGAAATATCAGACTTAAGTTGGGTTTATATGCTTTATAGAGGAGGTGGAATATCATATTTTACTGTGCTAAATACCAACGTTTTATATTTTTGACCAGTTTAACTATAATTTGATTTTTTTAGCATCTGGTCCATCCCGACAGAATACCGTTTTGAGACGTTGGGTCACATTTTAGAATAATGTAACCTGACTTCCATCAGCTTGGGGGATACCTGGAATATCTTTAGGATGTTTCTTTTGTTTGTTTATTGTTTGTCTTCATTTTTTTTTTTTTATTTGTTTTCATTTCTTTCATTATATTCTTATAAACCTGGATTTACTGCTGACAATAGGATTCAATAGTCTGATGTCATGTCCACCCAGCAACCAGCAGCTTGGTTCTAAACAAAGAAAATCGGTCCTTTTTATTCTTCATGCTGGCTAGAACTTTTTCACATGTCATGTGATCAGAATGTACAAAAGTCAAAACATGATCAGATTTATAATGTTTTTCTCCTCTGGATACACTTTTATGCTCGTCGGAGAAGTATTTCATAAGGTGGTCCGCCATTGTTCCGATAGTTTTTAGAGCCAGTTACTAAGTTACTATGCGTCATTACGAGGGAAGTGACGTCACGACTGTTGAAACCTATTGCGTTTAGGTTTGATGGGTTAGTTAAATCACTCACATCAAGACATGAGGGTAGGAGTTAAGAATGGGAAAGACGGGGGAGAAGGCGGAGGAGGGGTGAAAAAAAAAAGGTTTTAAAAAAATAACCCTTTATTCATCCCTAAGGGGAAATTTTTCCTTTAGGATTTATTCAAAGGGAATACTGGAATAATCCAGGCGTCAGCCGCAGTGCAGCACGGCAAAGTGAGCTAAGGCAAGGTGACTTGCTAAAGGACACACAGAGCGGCGGTTAGCCGAACTCGGTACCTTTCGGGTACGAAGCAGAGACCATACGGCTGACGACATTATAATTATCATCATCGTCATTATTATTATTATTATTATTATTATTATTATTATTATTATTATTATTATTATTATTATTATTATTATTATTATTATTATTATTATTATTATTATTTATTATTATTATTATTATTATTATTATTATTATTATTATTATATTATCATATTATTATATTATTATCATAGATATTTCTATTAATTATATTATTTTTATTCATTATGATTATATAACTATATAATATACATAGTCATAATAATAAAATATAATAAAATAAAAATATCAATAATTATATTTATTATAATACTAATAATACTTATGCTCTAAAAATTCTAACTCACATATTCCATATTCATCATCCATCATCATAATATCGTATTAAATGAATCATGACATTATCACACTTCGTCCCCAATCTCCTACACCATCATCTCGTACGTATATTTCCAATGTATATTTATCATTTCATAACTTGCACAGCAGTCTCTTAAGCAACACGATAAAAAAAATAACATTTATATCACATAATAAAAAAAATACTTATTTGAAACGAATGGACACACATCCCTAATTGGATTCAATAGTCTGATGTCACGTCGCCCAGCAACGGCGGCCATAGTGGTTCTGAACAAATAAAATCGGTACTTTTTATTCTTCATGATGGCTAGAACTTTTTCACATGTCATGTGATCAGAATGTGTAAAAGTCAAAACATGATCAGATTTATATTGTATTTTTCCTCTGGATACGCTTTTATGCTCGTCGGAGAAATAGTTCATAAGGGCGTCCGCCATAGTTCCGATAGTTCAGACCCAGTTACTAAGATACCATGCGTCATTAAATGGGAAGTGACGTTACGACTGTTAACTCACCCAACCCTAACACC
>NC_088362.1:6497401-6502401 GCF_034508935.2 Berghia stephanieae
TTATTTGTTTTTTTCCATCCGCGTTTATGAGTAGTGCTCACTAAACTGCATTATCCAAACTATACACGTTCAAGATTACACACAGTTTTGTGTGTTGGTCCGTAATACTTCCGGATGGCAATGTTATGAGCTTCTTAGCCAAGCGCATGCTATCCATACTAACACTCTTACAGTATCCGTCTCTGCCTATAGCTAGATACTCATTCGCACCTGAGTCGAGTGGGACTAATAGCAAAAAAAAAAAAAAAAGAAAGGAAGAAATAGCTCTTAAAATGAGTTTTAAAAGCCTGGACAAAGTTGTTGGAGTTAGTTTTTTCTAGTTTTTTTTAATTGAGTATTTATATGTGTGGCTATGTGGTCTACTTGTATGACACTCGCTTTCGGATGAAGGTCCTGGGTTCGAGCCTCGCGCTCGGCGCATAGTTGAGTCCTTGGAAAAGGCTCTTTACTCACATTCTCTCACCGTACTCAGGTGTAAAATGAGTACCTGGTCGCTTATAGCGCTGTCCTTGTCCGAAAAATTCTAATATCGCCTAACAGGAGTCATGTCCAGTCCTACATGTTAAATGTTGCTGTTGACTAGGGACCCCTTGTAAAGCGCTTTGAGTACATTTAGTGGATATTGCGCTATATAAAGCTGAATTTATCTATTTATTTATTTATTTATTTATAAGGCACAATATCCATTAAACATGATCAAATATGCTTTACAAGGATTCCCAGTCCCCAGTCAACAGCAAAATTTGACATATTTTTTCACAGCTTTTCAAAATAATATCAATTCTATAAAATCGGTGTCTCGTTGTGTCAAATGTTAACCCCCCCCCCCCCCCCCCAAAAAAAAAAAAATACCAATAAAAAATTAAAAAATAAAAAAACACCAATCTTTTGGCACAGCCCAAATTATAAATTAATATCAAATTATGAATAGACCTAATATAATCCACTATTCTGAACTATTCAACATTATTATTAATTAAATTTATGAGCCCAATCAAAATACCCAAATCGGTATCTATAATTTATGTAGGGGATGAACCTAGGGGGTGTACGCGTCCTAACCTTGTGCAATGATGGGTCTGATACTGATAAGACATTGGCTGTCATGAACAATAATTTGGTGTCGGTTTGAAAGTATTTCCATTACAACAACGAGCCCATAACAAATTGGTCTATCAGACCTGCAAATAAGTAAACGTCGGGCTGAACCATTCTTATCGAGCTTTTAAAAAGTGCAATATCCACTAAACGTGCTCAAAGCCCTTCACAAGGGGTCCCTGGCCAACAGCAACATTTAACATGTAGGACGGGAAATGACGCCTGTTAAGCGATATTACAATTTTTATAAAAGACAACGCTGTTAACGACCAGGTACTCATTTTACACCTGAGTACCGTGGGATAATTTGAGTAAAGAGTCTTCTACAAGGACTCTACTATGCGCCGAGCGAGGCTCGAACTCAGGACCTTCCGATCCGAAAGCGAGTGTCATACCACTAGACCACATAGCCGCACATCCTTATTCTATGCTCTATCCTTCAATTCTCCGAAATTTGAATTTAAACCGAAAATGGTTCAAATTAGGACATATATAGGCTCAATAAATTTGAGAACTATATTACTTATTCTTTTTTTTTTAATGAGCATTTATATAGGGAATGAGATTAGCGGGAGAGTAGCGTCCCTTGATTGGACGTCGCCTTACAAAGAGAACGTCAACATGGTTTTGCGCATGCGTCTCTCTCGTCCTCGCTTTCGGTGAAGTGTCTCATGCCGCTTTCACCGAGGACGAGAGACGCATGCACAAAACCAATGACGTTTTCTCTCTAATAACTTCTCTGCCGGTGAATGTCCAATCAAGGGACGCTACTCTTCCGCTAATCTCATTCCCTATAGAGCAATATCCACTTCACCTGCTCAAAGCGCTTTACAAAGGGCCCCTAACAAACAGCAACAATATTTAAATATGTAGGACGAGACATGACGCATGTAAGGCGATATTACAATTCTATTTCGACAGAGGCAACGCTATTAACGACCAGGTATTCGTTTTACACCTATGTACAGTGATATAATATGAGTAAAGTTAATAATATGGCGTATTCATTTGAAAAAAAATTGGTTTATTAATTTAGACCTTTTAAGTCAATTTTCAGTAACTGGTTCACCCCGATACAATATCGATATTAGACCTTTAAGTCAATTTTCAGTAACTGGTTCACCCCGATACAATATCGATATTAGACCTTTAAGTCAATTTTCAGTAACTGGTTCACCCCGATACAATATCGATATTAGACCTTTAAGTCAATTTTCAGTAACTGGTTCACCCCGATACAATATCGATATTAGACCTTTAAGTCGATTTTTAGTAACTGGTTCACCCCGATACAATATCGATTTTAGATCTTTAAGTCGATTTTCAGTAACTGGTTCACCCCGATATAATATCGATTTTAGATCTTTAAGTCGATTTTTAGTAACTGGTTCACCCCGATATAATATCGATTTTAGATCTTTAAGTCAATTTTCAGTAACTGGTTCACACCGATATAATATCGATTTTAGATCTTTAAGTCAATTTTCAGTAACTGGTTCACCCCGATACAATATCGATTTTAGATCTTTAAGTCAATTTTCAGTAACTGGTTCACCCGATACAATATCGATTTTAGATCTTTAAGTCAATTTTCAGTAACTGGTTCACACCGATATAATATCGATTATTAAGAATCATTTTAAAATTTGAGAATATTTCTGTAGTAACAAGTTGGTTCACCCCAATAATTGATGAAATATCAGGTTAATGCATCATTCTAAATAATGTTCACCCATTCATTAATTCGATTATAGATCGTAATGCAATTTCATAATGTCATCAAACCCCGAAATGTAATAAGCGATGGTCTTAGATTTTAATATTATTCAGTTGACTGATCAACCATACAACAATATCGATTTTAGATCTTTAAGTCAATTTTCAGTAACTGGTTCACACCGATATAATATCGATTTAATACGGTGGATCAGAAGTTTCAGATTTTTAAAAATTATGAGAAATAAAAGTTATTCTGTGAGTGAGCGACAAAGTTGATGTTTCTATCCCTCACAGGAATAATTGATGAAAACTATCAAGGTACATGACATCCATTCTAAATAATGTACTCCATTCATTACTGTCTATCGATCGATATTGCATGTCTCAAATATCACATCAAGCCCAACAAAATGTCACATGAAAGGCGCGACATGCAGGGTCTTATTTATTATTTATGTCAGTCTGACTTTGAATAAAAACACATACAAAACACAATGCACTTGAAAATATTTGAATTCCGATTATCTATTATTCAACTTGATATCGATATATATTTTTTTAAAATAATATTTATATCGACACTTCATCTATCCCTTTAAAGCAGTTCAATGAATATCCCATCTGTTCTTTTCAGCTATGTCTTTCTCTCTCTCTCTCTCTCTCTCTCTCTCTCTCTCTCTCTCTCTCTCTCTCTCTGCTAATATCTATCTATCTATCTATCTATTTATCTATTTATCTATCTATCTATTTATCTATATATCTACCTATCTATCTATCAATCTATCTATCTATCTGTTTATCTATCTATCCATCTATCTATCTATTTATCTATCTATCTATCTGTCTATTTATCTATCTATCTATCTATTTATCTATCTATCTATCTATTTATTTATTTATCTATCTATCTGTCTATTTATCTATCTATCTATCTATTTATCTATCTATCTATCTATTTATTTATTTATCTATCTATCTGTCTATTTATCTATCTATCTATCTATCTATCTATCTATCTATCTATTTATCTATCTATCTATCTATCTAACTATCTATCTATCTATTTATCTATCCATCTATCTATCTATCTAACTAACTATCTCTCTCTCTCTCTCTCTCTCTCTCTCTCTCTCTCTCTCTCTGACTATATCTATCTATCTATCTATATATCTATCTATCTATCCATCCATCCATCCAAACATCCATCCATCCATCCATCCATCTATATATCTATCTATCTTTTTATCTATCTATCTATCTATCTATCTATCTATCTATCTATCTATCTATCTATCTATCTATTTATTTATCTATCTATCTATCTGTCTATTTATCTATCTATCTATCTATTTATCTATCTATCTATTTATCTATCTATCTATCTATCTATCTAACTATCTATCTATCTATCTATTTATCTATCCATCTATCTATCTATCTAACTATCTCTCTCTCTCTCTCTCTCTCTCTCTCTCTCTCTCTCTCTGACTCTCTCTATATATCTATCTATCTATCTATCTATATATCTATCTATCCATCCATCCATCCAAACATCCATCCATCCATCCATCCATCTATATATCTATCTATCTATCTATCTATATATATATATATATATATATATATATATATATATTATTTCTCTCTTTCTCTCGTCGCCTCTCATTGCATCCATCCCCTATCAAACCACCGCCATCCTCGTAACGGCCCGTGTGACATAAATAGCAGACTAACCGATCTCATTGAAGTTGTGACAAGTCCTGGGGTCATACACGCATCCATGATCACAGGACAAAAACATCAAAGGAAACCAACCCGCCGACCCAATCAATCAAATGTCATTGCTGCCTTGCACCGACAAAACGCCATTTTTAAGAATAAATTTAGCCATAAATTTATTACTCTAAATAACTAAATTTAAATCAAGATGACGTCTAATTTACTACAAATCATTTTAAAAAACTTCATGGCATTCATTCATACCATTTTTTGAAAACAAATTATGAAGAGTTGTCTAAATTTATCAGTTTTTTAAGAAAAATATTTCTGGCCACATTTTTTTAAAGCGTTGTTTTGTGATTGTTTTTTGGTTTTGTCTGTGTACAGCAGATTGCATCAAGGCCCTGTACGGCAATTAACCTTTTTATAGCCTGTTGGAAGACCTCGTCTCGTGCATACAGGGA
>NC_088362.1:6504901-6522401 GCF_034508935.2 Berghia stephanieae
CCGAAGGTGAGTGTCAGACCACTAGACCACATAGCCGCACGTTCAAAGTGGGGAGGTGTCTTTAAATACCCGCTGTCTCTTTATAAAATTTCCATTTTGACATTCCCAAGGAGGAATTTGACTATAGGGTCTCTATTCCAAGGGAAGACTGCTGTAATAACACAGGCGTCAGCCGCAGCGCAGCGCCACAAAGTGAGTCACACAGCGCGACATCTAAAGCATCCTGACATTATACCGATTTGAGGCGATAAGTCACATTTAATGAGTCGAAGAGGAAGGAGGCTACTTGTAGTCCTCTTTGCCTTTTAGAAAATATACATTGAGTGTTTAGGAAGTTAAATTTTTCTTTGTTAATTCCAAGATGTCTTCATGATTGAATAAGAGTGTTGAATTAATCCATTAATTGGATTCAATAGTCTGATGTCACGTCGCCCAGCAACGGCGGCCATCTTGGCTCTAAACAAAGAAAATCTGTACTTTTTATTCTTCATGCTGGCTAGAACTTGTCATACGGCTTGTGATCAGAATGTATAAAAGTCAAAACATGATCAGATTTGTAGTTATTTTCTCCTCTGGATACACTTTTATGCTCGTCGGAGAAGTATTTCATAAGGGCGTCCGCCAGTGTTCCGATAGTTTTGAGCCAGTTACTAAGTTACCATGCGTCATTACGAGGGAAGTGACGTTACGACTGTTGAAGCGTATTAGAGAGAATGTGAGTAAAGAGCCTTTTCCAAGGACTCAACTATGCGCCGAGTGCGAGGCTCGAACCCAGGACCTTCCGATCCGAAAGCGAGTGTCATACCACAAGACCACATAGCCGCTATACCATTGTGTATGTAGTCCTCTCCAAAAAAAAATGTTACAGTAAAACGTAATGAGATCAAAATTTGTTGAAATTACAAAAAAAGAATGAAGTGATTAGAAAAGTGCCAGAAGACACATGGTATCCTGGTAGGATAGCTCTGACAATATAAGTAGCGCTACCCTCTCCCCGGCCAGGTGTAATTGTCGTACCAGTAAGGTCGTTGGTTCGAGCGTCGCCATCGTTAACTTATAGATAGAATGAAGATGACGTCAATCGAGTCTTTGTTATTGTTTTTTGCCATCCGCGTTTATGAGTACTTCTTACTAAACTGTATTAACCAGACTATTAAAGTTCATGGTTACACATGGTTTTGTGTGTTGGTCGGTTATACTTCCGGATGGCAATGTTATGAACTTCTTAGCCAAGCGCATACTATCTATAGCCTGACACTGACCAAAAAATGAAGTCAAAATGCCAGTCTGGACACAAAAGAAAACACATCGTGAGTTGTATTCTATAGATAGAATGCGCTTGGCCAAGGAGTTCACAACATTGCCATCCGGAAGTATAACGGACCAACACACAAACTCTGTGTAACCATGAACTTTTATAGTCTGGTTAATACAGTTTCGTGAGAACAACTCACAAACGCGGATGGCAAAAACAATAACAAAGGCCTGAGTGACGTCATCTGCATACTATCTATAGTTCAACCAATGGGGCCACTTGTTTCCATGAGCTCTACTAACGACAACTCACTAGGCGGTGCAGAAACCAAATAATGCCGTCAAAATGCCAGTCTTTTTGGGTTTCAGTGTCAGGCTATATATAACTTAACGATGGCGACGGTTCGAGCCCCCATCACCGCGAATATTTTTATTCTGTATTGTCTTCTGGCACTTTTCTACTGTATTGTCTTCTGGCACTTTTCTACTGTATTGTCTTCTGGCACTTTTCTACTGTATTGTCTTCTGGCACTTTTCTACTGTATTGTCTTCTGGCACTTTTCTACTGTATTGTCTTCTGGACACTTTTCTACTGTATTGTCTTCTGGCACTTTTCTACTGTATTGTCTTCTGGCACTTTTCTACTGTATTGTCTTCTGGCACTTTTCTACTGTATTGTCTTCTGGCACTTTTCTACTGTATTGTCTTCTGGCACTTTTCTACTGTATTGTCTTCTGGCACTTTTCTACTGTATTGTCTTCTGGCACTTTTCTACTGTATTGTCTTCTGGCACTTTTCTACTGTATTGTCTTCTGGCACTTTTCTACTGTATTGTCTTCTGGCACTTTTCTACTGTATTGTCTTCTGGCACTTTTCTACTGTATTGTCTTCTGGCACTTTTCTACTGTATTGTCTTCTGGCACTTTTCTACTGTATTGTCTTCTGGCACTTTTCTACTGTATTGTCTTCTGGCACTTTTCTACTCACGTCAATCCTTGTTGAAATTATATTTACACACAGACTTTCAAAAACTCTTAGATCTGTTTGGATGTATTTAATCATAAATATCATTTATTCATTACATCTGCTCATGAGTTTTTAACATGCTCTAAATGCAATTCAATAGGGAATGAGATTAGCGGAAGAGTAGCGTCCCTTGATTGGACGTCACCTTACAGAGAGAACGTCAAATTGGTTTTGCGCATGTTTCTTTCTCGTCCTCTCTTTCGGTGAAGTGTATCATACCGCTTTCGCCGGAAGGGAGGACGAGAGACGCATGCGCACAACCAACATGACGTTCTCTCTCTAGTAACTTTACCGCCGGTGACGTCTAATCAAGGGACGCTACTCTTCCGCTAATCTCATTCCCTAAAATATTTTATTTCTCCCAATGACAACTTAGGCCTACATAGCCGTGCTCTGAAAAAAAAAAAAGTCTTTAAATTTTGACCAGGAAACTCGTCCTTCAAAGATCGATTGATTAAAATGACCTTCATCTTGCCAAAAAAAAAAAAAAAAAAAAAAAACCAACTCGAACCTGGGTCTAAAATTGAGTGAGTCCCATGTTTGAGAGTTGTTTTTGACAAGATGAAGGTCATTTTAATCGATTGATATTTGAAGGATGAACTTTCTGGTCAAAATCTTAAAAACAGGTTGTTTTTTAAAATTTCAGAGAATGGCGGTACATATGTGACCCGACGTCTCAAAACGGTATTATGTCGGGATGAACCAGATGCTGAAAAGTCAAATTAAAGGTAAACTGGACAAAATTATGAATGATTGGTATTCAACAATTTGAAATATGTTATTTATTTTCCTCAATAAAGTTTATAAACTCAACCCAAGTCTGATATTTCTGGCTACAAATTCAATTTTCAGCGTCTTAGTCATCCCGACTTAATACCGTTTTGAGACGAGGGGTCACATATAAGACGATACAATTTTTGGGGCGTTTGGACAATGTTTGACACCAGCGCTCCGTATACAGACTACACAATTATTTTTGTTGTTGTTATTTTGGGCTGAAAATATTGATACATTAACTCACTCAACCCTAACACCGACTATATCCGTAGTTTACTCGGTGTTGCTTTTACCCCATGCCTATTTATTACATTTTTCTGAGACAAATTATAGGCGTAGTATCAATGCTAATGTTTTTCGTTTTTGCATGTTACTGATAGTTGAATAAATCTATCTATGTATACATGCTCATTTTTAATTTATTTTTTTTCCAATTTCGAAAAGTAGCAAAAATGTCTAGGATTGAGTGAGTTAAGTGATCCACCGTCTCAAAATAGGTAGGTGAACTAGATAGACGCGAAGAGTAAGATATGAACAATTGAATTCAATAGTCTGATGTCACGTCCGCCCAGCAACGAGCAGCTTGGTTCTAAACAAAGAAATTCGTTACTTTTTATTCTTCATGCATGGCTAGAACTTTTTCACATGTCATGTGATCAGAATAGATAAAAGTCAAAACAGGATCAGATTTATTTATAATGTTTTTCTCCTCTGGATAAACTGTTATTTTGCTCGTTGGAGAAGTATTTCATAAGGGCGTCCGCCTTTGTTCCGATAGTTTAGAACCAAACCAGTTACTAAGTTACTATGCGTCATGACGAGGGAAGTGACGTCATGACTGTTGAAGCCTATTGTATATAAAATGTGTATTTTTCAACTTGATAGATGTTAAGAGTTGAATTTAATGTTAAAATGATCCGGAGACCTGCAATTTTAGGTTTTGAACATTAACTCACTCAATCCTAGAGATTTTTGCTACTTTTCAAAATTGGATATGAAAATATACAAAATGAGCATATACATGGATGGGTTTTTTTTTTCAACTACCATGATGTAAAAACTAAAAACAGTAACTTTGATAGTACGCCTATAATTTGTCTCAGAAAAATGTAATAAATAGGCATGGGGTAAAAGTAACCCGGATAAACTACGGATATAGTCGGTGTTAGGGTTGAATGAGTTAAGAAACTTTATTTATAATCCCCGGTAAAACATAGTCGAGTATAGACATAACCCAAGAATCCTATTTTCATTTATCTATGAAATCGATTCTCTGCACCTACATCATACCAACATAAAACCATTTTGAGATGATAGGTCATTCATTATAATATTATGAAGTATGCGTTTTCAGACCAAAACGTGTTAAAACGCGTTTGGTCATTTTGAGACAGCACTGTAACACAGACAAACACTACGATATCACAGAGACCTGTACATGCGACACACAAATTATGCCAAAATTAATATAAATAGATAAGTCAATTAACAGCGAAACAGTCAGAGAGAAATCACATTATGTTGAAGTTTTTAAACGCCATTTTATCATTCTTCACGTGTATTAGTAACATTATAGGATAATTTTACAATTTGTCAATATAACAAAAAAAAAAAAAACAACCAAAAAATACAAAACAAAAAATACAAACAATAATAAATGATCACCGTTCATGACTGCATAAATATCCTTAAGGTCTGTAGTTGCAAGACCTTTCCATTCTTCCTTTCTTTGGCCCTGGTTAATAGAGAGCTTCAGCAAATCATTTTGGACTTAAATTTTGGACTTTAGACCTTAATTTATCACGTGATAGATAGGTTTAAGTCTAAGTTTAAGTCCAATATTTATTTGCTGAAGGACTCAATTGGCTCTTATATATAACAACTGCGTTCAGAATTTGCAGGACTTGTGACTTTACTTATTGTTAAGCGCTCTGAGCGTAGCTCTCGTAAATTCATGGCCTGCCTGACACTGACCAGAGAATTACGTCAAATTACAAGGCCAGATCACTAAAAGAAAATAAATCGTGAGTTGTATTCAATAGTTCAACCGATGAGATCAATTTATTGTTTCCTTGAGCTCAACTAACGACAAGTAACTTACTTGGTAGTGAAACATCCTAAAAATGGCGTCAAAATACAAGTCCTTGTGTTCAGGCTACAATTTAACGAAGGTTACAGCCTTAGGGCTAACCCACACCGGAGACTGACACCGACGACCCGGCACTGCCGTCCTCTGCCGTCTTCCGGATAAAGACGTCGGGCATGGACAAAATACTAAGAATAAAGAGAAGAGCCGCTAGACCTACCCATACCAAGCACCCGACGTCCTCTGCCGTTTTTTCAGGTGCTTGGTATGGGTAGGTCGAGCGGCTCTTCTTTTTATTCTTAGTATTTGTGACCCGCCGTATCAAGCGGTATTATGTCGGGATCCACTCGGTAAGGGAAATTGAATTCAAAGCCACAAATATCCAACTTGGGTTTAATTTCTGTGCGTTATCGTGGAGTATAAAGACTATATCTTGCATTGCAAAAACTTCTAAGCTCCAATTTCTCATAATTTTATCTCTAAATTCACTTTTTGGGGTCTGGATCATCCCGACATAATACCGTTTTCAGACGGAGGGTCACATTTTGTCAGTGTCCGACGTCTGTCTCCGGAAGACGGCAGAGGAGGGCAGTGCCGGGTCGTCGGAGTCAGTCTCCGATGTGGGTGAGCCCTTACACTGACCAAAAATATTACGTCAAAATACAACACCAGACCACCAAAGAAACCAAATCGTGAGTTGTATTCAATAGTTCAACCAATGAGATCAGTCGTTTCCTTGAGCATTACTAACGACAACTCACTAGGCGGTGCACTGACCTGAAAATGGCGTCAAAATACAAGTTGTCCAAGCGTCAAATTATAAGTTAACAAAGGCCACGATCTAAGCCTGTTGAAACAAAGGATTTATAGACCTAACTTAGTTATCAAATACACTTTTGGAAATCAAAGTATAGCCCTTACTGTAAGCCTAATGTCCAACACACTTAGAACCTTAATCATTTTAACAATATTCCCTTCATTAGACGATTAAATGTTCTTTGACGTTCTTTTTAAGATGGCATAGAACTCATTTTCCACAGCGAAAGTAAAGTTATGTAGGTATATCAATTCTTGTGGTAAAAGTATGCATAACATTTAATTTTAAGCAAGAGGTTCATCCCGTAAAGGACCGTTTTGCGGCGATTGAAGCCTGTATTCTGAAAATGCTTTATCGCTTGTTTTCCAACATGAGTAAAGAAAAAAAAAAAACTCATTAAGAGTCTTCGGCCCTATGGGGACGTAGGTGAAAAGGGTAGTAACAATTGCTTGCTATCCCCTTGTATAATAACAGGACAAGGATCCAGTGCAGAGTACTTTCCGCCAGATCTGATAATATTATATTAGATCCAGCTAATCTGCTACGTGAACGGCGAGAGCAGGCAGAATAAGTAGCCTGACTGGGAGTGTGTGCCCTTTTGCAGGTCAACATATTTTATGTGGAGTCAGAAGTTAGATATGTTAGATCTAACTCAGCCACAAGTGACATATTTATCACAAACTAGAGTAGGTTCATTCAAACTTGTAATTGTTGTTCAAATTCTAGAGGCGATCACTTTGGTTGAGCTCATGCCAGACCCAGCAAGACTACTGCTTGTTCCAATTTTGATACTGCTAGTGGTTTGCTGGGGACTGGTTTTCGCGTGAATAACTGGGGCTTGGTGATATTCAGCGTTAAAGTTGACGGGTTTTCGACGCCCGAACCTTCTGGAACAAAACTGTTTCCATGAATTCACTGTTTTTCTGCTCCAAATCCACATTCCACTCGTTATGCCGATGACTAATGACATAAACATTTTTAACATGAAAACTTCAACTGTTGGTATTGAATGATCTAGAGGACAATAAAACGATGAAGAAGATGACGATGATGATGATGATGATGATGATGCTGATAAGGATGAAGATAATGATGATAATGACGATAATGAAGATGCTGATGTTGTTGCTGGGCAAGGAGTTTGCATAGCTGTGCTCCTCCACAGTTTAAAATTAAGTCTTTCATAAAGATGACAACCGATTACACAGATGGCAGGCACTGTGTATAGAACAGAGAACACACCGATTTTGGCCATCAATTTTTCAAGTTTTCTAATATTGATATTTGCACTATCCTGCTTCAGATTGTGCCGAATTCGCATCATGGCAGCAAATCCTGCTAGAATAAATACACATCCTACGAGAAGGTACACGACAAGAGGAACGAGTACAAAAGCCGTCAGAGCTACAACGTCCTGAGACCCCACGTAACACAGCCCTGTCAACTCATCCCCGTCCACTCTCCTCATTGTGAGAATTATTATAGTCTTAATGGCGGGAATCGCCCATGCCGCGAGATGGAAGTAGCTTGAAAACGCCTCAATGGCTTCCTGTCCCCACTTCCGGCCAGCTGCGAGGTACCAGGTCAAGGTCAGAATTACCCACCAGACAGATCCGGCCATTCCAAAGAAATAGATGAGAAGAAAAACGATTATACACCAAGTGCTTTCTAATCCTTCCTGGATCAAAAACGGTCGCCCGTCCGGAGCGTTATCACAAGAGATGGCTTTAGATCCTATGGAAAGTCGGATTATGTACGCAGAGGATTGAATAAGGTAACACATGGATAAAAATATGATTGGCCTTTCAGGGTATTTGAATCGTGTTGTGTCGATAATGAAAGTAGAAACTGTTAAAATGGTGGAGAATGCGCAGAAGGAAGCCCAGACTATCATCCAAATTTCTGCGAAATCTTTGTCTTCCTGTCGAAACAACACATCAATACCGCACCTTGGAGCACAACTGTTGTTGGATTTTGTCAACGTGTCGACATGAACAAAACGAGCTGGGCATGAATCACGGCGACTTGAGGTTTGCGTGTCGTCCGGTGTGTCTTGTTTTACTTTAGAAATCAAATGTGTGTTTTTATGAAGGTTCTTTTTATTGATCAGTTTGTTCCAATCTCTATAGTTCATATTTAACTTTCCACCGGGAAGAGATTTCGGGTCGAAGTCGGGTTCTTCTGTGACATTGGGTGCGGCCATGCACAGACTTTCCCGAACGGATTTGTCTGGCAATTTGTTGCAATCTAACATGGGAGGCCACTCGTAGCTCAGGGTTAGGAGAAGGGGCTCGCATTTGGCCTTGACCTGAAGACACATTGATCGACAGGCGGGGATTTTGAGAGTATCATCGACAAGCTCAGTGCACATTGGTGCGTACAGCGAGCACAGGAAGAACTTGAGAAGTCGGGAACAGCCGGTCTGGACTAGAGGAAGGAAATCTTGAATCCGGGCCTCAGCCTCTCGCTGGTTGTCTTGACCTGGATGAACAAAAAAAAAATCAGACATGATTATTAATATGTGTACCCTGTTAATCTCTTTGAACATATGTGACCCTTCAACTCAAAACGGTATTAAGTCGGGTTGGTTAAGATGTTGAAAACTGAATTTATAGCCAGAAATATCAGACTTGTGTTGAGTTTGTATGTTTTATTGAGGAGAACGGATACCATTTTTTAGGGTGCTATTCACAATGATTTATATTCCTGACCAGTTTAACATTTAACTCGGCTTTCAAGCATATGGTTCGTTCCGACATAATACCGTTTTGAGACAATGGATCACATATTTGGTGGATATTGCTCTAAATAAAATCTCTATTTTGTTTTACCACAGCATGTTGACAATACGATATACCTCATTCAAATGATTTAATTTTTTACCCATGGCCTCTAACCATCTAAACTAGGAAAGCCGAGGACATAACTGGGGAGGTTCTTGCCAAATCATATCCCATGTCTCCTGTACGATCAGGAGCATGAGGTTAGGTGAGGTGAGGTGTCTCCATCCGGATAATGTCGGGTTGTTTCAAGTCGAATTAAATGGGGTTTGTTTTTGTGGGTTTTTTTTTTGTTTTTTTTTTTTTGTTTTGTTTTTAAGGGTTTACGGCGCTTGCAAGTCGAATTAAATATCAGATACATGAAATTTTAGATTTACTTTCCTACAATAAAAAAAAACAAATTAAAAAAAAAAACAACAACACACCCGATTTATATCCTTTCACCTCAATAAAACTTCTATAAAATTAAGAGTTTGAAGTAAACAAAGACATCGTATTCATTCAAATCCAATACCACACCTCCCCCAAACCTCTCCTAACCCAACACGTTTTTCTTGGTCCTTACTATAATATAGATTCTTTTAAATGTTCAATAAGACATCATACAATGGTAAATAACAACAATATTATTTACAAGCAAGGCACATTACATTCACGATGACTCATCTTTCAAAAGATGATGGAGGAAAGGAAGAAAACGGATACTCTCCCTTCATTGACCACAGAAAGTGTTTGCTCACACTTCAATGAAAAATATTTTTTTAAATTGAGCTTTATATAGCGCAATGTCCACTGAATGTGCTCAAAGCGCTTTACAAGGGGTCCCTGGTCAACAGCAACATTTAACATGTAGGACGGGACATGACGCCTGTTAGGCGATATTACAATTTTTCGGACACATACAACGCTGTTAACTGCCAGGTACTCATTTTACACCTGAATACTGAGAGAAATGAGTAAAGAGCTTTAAAGGACTCAACTATGCGCCGAGCGCGAGGCTCGAACCCTGGACCTCCCGATCCGAAAGCAAGTGTCATACGACTAGACCACATAGTCGCACAAAGTACACAGAAAGTCTTTGCTCAACCTTCAATGAACCATTTCAGCTATTGTTTTCATCTGACCACAGCAACCTGACACAGCGGTATATGATAATATTATGGTCTTTGCTTCGTAATTCCGAGTTTGATTACTCCCCCCCCCCCCCACACCCCCACCCCAGGAATTACGTAACTTTGAGCAAGTAAGCGAGTTTTTCAAGTCTTCCCTTGAAATAGACCGTTAAAGAAGAATTTCCATGTGGAAATTGAGACGGAATATGATTCATTTTGTTGATACACATCTTACAATGAAGATAATATCACCAAAGGGCATTGATGCCATTCTTTTCTTGGTCGATATTATAGTACTGAGAAAAAAAACATACAGCATCTTTTATGGTTTGCCATATAGGGAATGCGATTAGCGGAAGAGTAGCGTCCCTTGATTTTTACTTCACCTGACAGAGAGAACGTCAACATTGTTTTGCGCATGCTTCTCTCTCGTCCTCGCTTTCGGTGAAGTGTCTCGTGCCGCTTTCACCGGAAGCAAGGACGAAAAACGCATGCGCAAAACCATATTGACGTTCTCTCTCTTATAACTTTTCCGCTCGTGACTTCCAATCAAGGGACGCTACTCTTCCGCTAATCTCATTCCCTATAGAATAATTGTTTGTCATAAAGAGAGTATAAGTAACACCACCATCAAAATGAAATTGGCACACATTTCTTATCTGCTTTGATTTTTATTGTTTTTGTTTGTTTTCTTTTATTGTTTGTTTCTTATTGTAAACGTAAACTAGCCCTACTTTCTTTGCTCTGATTCCAAAACTTGCTCTAAAAACGTTTCAACTGTGAAGATATAGTATTATTATTATTATTATTATTATACTATTTTGGGAAATATAATATATACTTTTATGCTTAAATCTGACTGGTCTTCGGAGCTTTGTTCATCGGGGGGCGATACAACACGCGCATATAAAATATTATTATTCATTAAGTACACCCCCCCCCCTTTTTTTTTTTTTTTCTTTCTTTCTTTTCCACTCTCCTTTTAAAAAGAATTCCTTTTCACCTCTCCCAGTCAATATCCCCACTCTAGCGATTTACAAGCGGAGTTGTCCGCCCTGAAAGAAATTCTCATGTTAGAATTTTATAGACCTGTAGATTCGCCAGGCCTGAACAATGAGGAAATGAGACATGAACATAAAAAGGAAACACCAGTAGTTTTAAGAGCTTTGTTCATTCATAACTTTATGACTGTACGAATTTTTGGCGGTGCTCCTTATAATATGTCAGTGTTTGCCGAGGTGTGATTTGTGAAAGGGAAAAAATAATAATATATGGTTATTTAGAGAGTGGATATTGTGCTATAAATATGCGGCTATGTGGTATTGTGGTATGACACTCGCTTTCGGATCGGAAGGTCATGAGTTCGAGCCTCGCTCGGCGCATAGTTGAGTCCTTGGAGAAGGCTCTTTACTCACATTCTCTGACCGTACTCATGTGTAAAATGAGTACTTGGCCGTTAACAGCGTTGTCTCTGTCCCAAAATAAAATTGTAATATCGCCTAACAGGCGTCATGTCTCGTCTTACATGTTATGTGTTGCTGTTGGACAGGGACCCCTTGTAAAGCGCTTTGAGTGCGTTTATTGGATATTGCGCTATATAAAAGCTCATTTATTGTTATTATTATTATTATTATTATTATTATTATTATTATTATTATTATTATTATTATTATTATTATTATTATTATTATCATTATTATTATTATTATTATTATTATTATTATTATTATTATTATTATTATTATTATTATTATTATTATTATTATTATTATTAAATAGCTGGCGGCAAAAAGAGCCAGCAAGGATTAGTCATGTGATTCAGCACTCCAGGATTTAAATTTGGTAAGGTACTCGAATCACACGCAAATAATAATGGTTCGAATCCGTCCATTCCTCCTTTCCCAATCCGACAGTGTTGATGCTATGCATTTAGGTAAAATGCTCACAAAATCCATCAGTCGGATATAACGTACCAATACACAAAACTATTTGTAACCTTGAACGTTTATGGTCTGATTGATATAATTTGGTGAGAACGAATCACCCAAATGGCAATCTAAAAAATAATAACAAAGAGCTGAGTGGTGTCAATGTCGTTCCGTCTATACATTTAGGAGGTTAAATCAAAGGGTCCCTGACCAACAGCAACAGGTAACAAGTAGAAAGAGACATGACGCCATTTTACACCTGAGTACGGTGAGAGAATGTGAGTAAAGAGCTTTTCCCAAGGATTCAACTATAGCCGAGCGAGGCTCGAACCCAGAACCTTCCGATCCGAAAGCGAGTGTCATACCACTAGACCACATAGCCGCACGTCGGTAGAGCGCCAATATTCTCCTCTCACATCTACTGACAATATGAATACGATTCAATAGCCTGATTTCACGCCGCCCGGCAACGGCGGCCATCTTGGTTCTAAACAAAGAAAATCATTACTTTTTATTTTTCATGCTGGCTAGAACTTTTCATATGCCTTGTGATCAGATTGTGTAAAAGTCAAAACATGATCAAATTTATGGGATTTTTTTTCCTCTGGATACGCTTTTATGCTCGCCAGAGAAATATTTCATACGGGCGTCCGCCATTGTTCCTATAGTTTAGAGCCAGTGTTACTAAGTTACCATGCGTCATTAGGAAGGAAGTGACGTTACGACTGTTGAAGACTATTGCGATATATTATTTATTTAAGTTGACCATTCATTGTTTCGCCAAGAAATCACGCACTCAGACTTGAAGAAAAGTCTTCTTGTTTGTCTCCAACTCAAGTTTATATCGAATTAATCCCTGTGTTAAATTGGATTTATCTGGAAAACCTTTATCATATTTTTACATCTTGTGCCTTTATGTAAATCTCCATTCATTTATTCATTTATTTATCTCTCTATTTATTTATATTTTAATTTAATTTATTTATTTATTCATTCTAAATTGTTTTTATTTTAAACACTATCCATTTTAAAATATATCTGTGTTGATAAAAGGGAATACAGAATTGTAAACCAAAATCTCTCTTATATTGTAAATGGAGGCTTTACACATTATTTACATTCGTTTTAATGGAGCTTCTAATGGAGCTTTATATAGCGCAATATCCACTAAATGTGCTCAAAGCGCTTTACAAGGGGTCCCTGGTCAATATAAACATTTAACATGTAGGACGGGACATGACACCTGTTAGGCGATATTACAATTTTTCGGACAAAGACAGCCCTGTTAACGGCCAGGTACTCATTTTACAACTGAGTACGGTGAGAGAATGTGAGTAAAGAGCCTTTTCAACGACTCAACTATGCGCCGAGCGCGAGGCTCGAACCCAGGACCTTCCGATCCGAAAACGAGTGTCATACCACTAGACCACATAGCCGCACATCATCAATATTACGATTAGAAACCCCTTAACCCCCTTTTTAATATCTGACAGAACAATGGAGGTGTTTATTCAACTGTAGTGTAATATCATTGATAATGATATGGCTGTGGTCGATGTAAGCTGATATGTTGAAAACAATTGAAAAATGATAGAGTCTGATAATTTTTGAGGCTTGTTAATACACCTTTCGTAAACAATATTATCACAAATAGGAAGTTGTAATTATTATTGATGATGATGATGATGATGATGATGATGATGATGATGATGATGATGATGATGATGATGATGATGATGATAATGCTAATAATAATAATAATAATAATAATAATAATAATAATAATAATAATAATAATAATAAAATGATGATATGATGATGATGATGATGATGATGATGATGATGATGATGATGATGATGATGATCATCATCATGAGGAGGAGGAGGAGGAGGAGGAGGAGGAGGAGGTGGTGGTGGAGGAGGAGGACGATGATGATGATGATAACAATAAGAAGAAGAAGAAGAAGAAAAAGAAGTAGTAGAAGTAGTAGTATAGTAGTAGTAGTAGTAGTAGTAGTAGTAGTAGTAGTAGTAGTAGTAGTAGTAGTAGTAGTAGTAGTAGTAGTAGTAGTAGAAGTAGTAGTAGTAGTCGTAGTAGTAGTAAGTAGTAGGTAGTAGTAGTTAGTAGTAGTAGTAGTAGAGATAGTAGTAGTAGTAGTAGTAGTAGTAGATAGTAGTAGTAGATAGTAGTAGTAGTAGTAGTAGTAGTAGTAGTAGTAATAGTAGTAGTAGTAGTAGTAGTAGTAGTAGTAGTAGAGTAGTAGTAGTAGTAGTAGTAGTAGTAGTAAGTAGTAGTAGTAGTAGTAGTAGTAGTAGTAGTAGTAGTAGTAGTAGTAGTAGTAGTAGTAGTAGTAGTAGTAGTAGTAGTAGTAGTAGTAGTAGTAGTAGTAGTAGTAGTAGTAGTAGTAGTAGTAGTAGTAGTAGTAGTATAGTAGTAGTTAGTAGTAGTAGTAGTAGTAGTAGTAGTAGTAGTAGTAGTAAGTAGTAGTAGTAGTAGTAGTAGTAGTAGTAGTAAGTAGTAGTAGTAGTAGTAGTAGTAGTATAGTAGTAGTAAATAGTAGTAGTAGTAGTATAGTAGTAGAAGAAGAAGAAGAAGAAGAAGAAGAAGAAGAAGAAAAGTGGAGGAGTAGGGAAGAGGAGAACGAGGAAGAGGAGTGAGAGAAAGGGGAGACAGAGGAGGATAAGGAGGATGAAGAGGAGGAGGATTGAGAGGAGAATAAGACAGAGGATGATAAAGAAGAGGAGGAGGAGGAGGAGGAAGAGGAGGAGGAGGAAGAGGAGGAGGAGGAGGAGGAGGAGGAGGAGGAAATAAAGAACAACAATAACAATTTTTAATAGCAGACAATTGACTGACTTTTTTAAAAATCACCGGGTTGAATTTTCAAAAGTTCTGTCATGAATTTTTGTCACATGTAGAGAGAGATCTAGTTTTTATATTTCGGTAATAAAATATTACGTGAATGCACATGGCAAGAAGCAATCATAATAAAGCAATGACATTTTTTTTTTTTTTATTTCATTGATGGTTATCGCTTCTTATTGTTTATTTTTTATGAGGAAGAGATAAATGATTTGCGAGAGACCCCAAACAAAGCGATAATGGCCGCTAAAGAAAAACTAAACAGCTGCAGATAATATTTGAGATCATATTTCAAAGGTCTCAGCATTTCAATGCAACTTTACACATTAAAAAATTAAAAAGAACTTGAGCTCTTATAAAGCGCAATATCCATTAAATTAAAACGTGCATAAAGCACTTTACAAAAGGTCTCTAGCCAACAACAACACTTAACGTGTAGGACGAGACATGACGCCTATTAGGCGATATTGCAAATTTTATTTTATTTCCGACAGAGACAGACAACGCTGATAATGGCCAGGTACTTATTAAACAACAGTTGAGAACGGTGAGAGAACGTGAGTAAAGACAAAGAGCCTTTTCCAAGGACTCAACTATGCGCCGCTCAGATCAGGACTCGAACCCAGGACCTTTCGATCAGAAGGCGGCGATTGTCATACCACAAGATCACATTATGGCTGTACATTTCGAATCTCAAGTTGTGACCCATCACCACAAAACGGTATTATGTGTCTTGTGGACCAGAAGGGATTTGATTGTTAAAAATAACAAGAAGTGTGAATTTTTAAAATTTCTGTCAGTTTGATATATGTCGATACCTTTATTTGACCCATCGGCATATCGAGGGTAGGGTGCAAAACTTGATTTGATTGTTAGAGATTACATAATGAGTGTAATTTTTTAGTTTTGTCAGTTATATATCTCTAAGTGACCCATTGCCTTGAAGGGTTTTTATAAGGCGATTTGATTGTTAAAAATGACAAAAGTGTGAAATATTCGTTTAACTCAAGTTACGATAGTTTGGCACTGAGAGATATGTTATGGGTTGAAATACTGGGCACCTTGTGTCAAATCGACATTCCTGTCGCAGTAAAAGCAAAAAAGTTATTCAAATTTGAAGAAATATCTTAACTGAGAGGTGACACATTTGTGGAAATAAGAGTTGACTTAAGATAGTCTTACAACCAGTTTTTACTTTTCCCTTCAAATTTATATATCGTAAGTAACGTTTTTTCTGCTGTAGTGGACAAAAGGAATTTTTATAGTTAAAAATGACAAAAACTGTGACGTTATAGTTTTTGTCGGGTTTATAGGGAATGAGATTAGCGGAAGAGTAGCGTCCCTTGATTGTACGTCACCGGTGGAGAAGTTATTTGTAAACAAACCAACTACAAGCCAAGCGCTCCAAGTAAAAAATTTATTATTCATATTTCTGTACAAAAATGCATATCATAATCAACGTTATGCATTTATCTAGAATAATATGAGCCATTGCCTCAAATCGGTTTTATATCGTGAAGACTTTAACTCATAAAGGGATTTGGTTGTTAGAGATTACATAATGAGTGTAATTTTTTTGTTTTTGTCAGTCATATATCTCTATAAAAGAAACATTGCCGCAAATGGGCTTTCTGTCATTATTATTATTATTATATTATTATTATATTATTATTATTATTATTATATTATTATTATTATTATTATTATTATTATTATTATTATTATTATTATTATTATTATTATTATTATTATTATTATATATTATTATTATTATTATTATATCATACATCATCATCATCATCATCACATCTCATCATCATCATCATCATCATAATAGTCTCGTCGTCGTCGTCGTTGTCGTCGTTTTTTCAATATAAAAAATGTTTATATATATATATATATATATATATATATATATATATATATATATATACATATATTTGTGTGTGTGTGTGTGTGTGTGTGTGTGTACGTGTGTGTTTATATGTATGTATTTCAATGTTATTATTATTATTATCATCATTATTTTTTAATGTAATAACTGGAGCCATTCGATCAACAAGACACCATTAAAACATTGCACGTATCTCATGACAAATTTGCACATAATACAAGCGTAAAAACAGACAGGCTTCACGCTTGAAGTCGAGTTTTGTTCTCAGGCGATCTTTCTTTCATGCAAGCAATAAAATGCCATGAAAAATTCATGTGCACTTGGCTAGCCAGCTTGTATTTCATGGTCGGGTCGGTAAATTTGAATCTAGTTGAGATAAGCGAATGCTAAATTTGTGGATGATAAAAGAGATCTTTTATCATCTTTTTTTTAGATGACCAATTATCGTTAAAAATAGATACTTTATCATATTTCTAGATTAAATCGATAACGATATAGCGATATGATTAGAAAATAAGATATCGTCATAAAATTGATATTAAATTATAACATTGAATGAGAGGCAACCCAGTCATTGCCCGCATGAGAAAAGTCTTCAAAAAGGGTACCATTATAATGTGCGGCTATGTGGTCTAGTGGTATGACACTCGCTTTCGGATCGGAAGGTCCTGGGTTCGAGCCTCGCTCGGCGCATAGTTGAGTCCTTGGAAAAGACTCTTTACTCACATTCTCTCACCGTACTCAGGTGTAAAATGAGTACCTGGCCGTTAACAGCGTTGTCTTTGTCCGAAAAATTGTAATATCGCCTAACAGGCGTCATGTCTCGTCCTACATGTTAAATGTTGCTGTTGACCAGGGAGCCCTTGTAAAGCGCATTGAGCACGTTAAGTGGATATTGCGCTATATAAATGCTCAATTATAATCATACATTATATTAACCCTCTCCTTGCCAGCCATTTTCAGAAT
>NC_088362.1:6529901-6534901 GCF_034508935.2 Berghia stephanieae
CTCTTCTCTCTCTCTCTCTCTCTCTCTCTCTCTCTCTCTCTCTCTCTCTTCTCTCTCTCTCTCTCTCTCTCTCTCTCTCTATCTATCTATCTATCTATCTATCTATCTATCTAACTACCTATCTAACTACCTATCTATCTATCTGTCTATCTATCTATCTATCTATCTATCTATCTATCTATCTATCTATCTATCTTTCTCTCTCTCTCTCTCTCTCTCTCTCTCTCTCTCTCTCTTTATCTATCTTTCGTTCTATATATCTATCTATCTACCTATCTATCTATCCATCCATCTATCTATCTCTATCTTTTTTCTCTTTATCTTTTTCTCTTTCTCTCTATCTATCTACCTGTCTATCTATTTAACTAACTACCTACAAATGCCTTACCCGAGGACATATAATATTGACTATCATTGCCATCCATTCTATCAATGGCTACCATCAATATCGCTTGACTTTGCCACACGAGGAATGATACCAAATTAATCAGTCATTTGGATGGATGAATGAGTTGGGAGATGTCTATGTATACATTAATGAATGAACTCATTACATATGTAATCAAAAAAAAATCAATAAACAACTGGAATAAATAAGTCATTAATTGAATAATACTAATTGTGACCCTCCGTCTCAAAACGGTATTATGTCGAGATGCTTCAGACCCCAAAAAGTGAACTTAGAGATAGAATGATGAGAAATTGGAGCTTAGAAGTATTTGCAATGCAAGAAATAGTCTTTATACTCAACGATAACGTACAGAAATTAAACCCAAGTTGGATATTTGTGGCTATGAATTCAATTTCCCTTACCGAGTGGATCCCGACATAATACCGCTTTGATACGGTGGATCACAATTATCAACTATAATTAATTCAGGAATTTAATACTTACCTGCCCCTCCCCCTCAATCTCTTAAAACAAAAATAATAAAAAACCCAATGATTGACAGCCCGAATTAATGAATGGCAAATTAATGAATATATTTGGCATATTCATTAACACAAACGAACTGAATGGGAAACTGACTGAGAGAGATGGATGGAGAGAGGCAGTCAGATGATTAGAGGCTATGTGGTCTAAAAAAAATATTTTAAAATGGAGCTTTATATAGCGCAATATCCACGAAATGTGCTCAAAGCGCTTTACAAGGGGTCCCTGGTCAACAGCAACATTTAACATGTAGGACGAGACATGCCGCCTGTTAGGCGATATTACAATTTTTCGGACTAAGACAACGCTGTTAACGGCCAGGTACTCATTTTACACCTGAGTACGGTGAGAGAATGTGCGTAAAGAGCCTTTTCCAAGGACGCAACTATTCGCCGAGAGCGAGGCTCGAACCCAGGACTTTCCGATCCGAAAGCGAGTGTCATACCACTAGACCACATAGCCGCACGTGGTATGACACTCGCTTTCGGATCGGAAGGTCCTGGGTTCGAGCCTCACTCTCGGCGCATCGTTGAGTCCTTGGAAAAGACTCTTTACTCACATTCTCTCACCGTATTCAGGTGTAAAATGAGTACCTGGCCGTTAACAGCGTTGTCTCTGTCTGAAAAAAAAATGTAATATCACCTAACAGGCGTCATGTCTCGTTCTACATGTTAAATGTTGCTGTTGGTCAGGGACTCCTTGTAAAGCGCTTTGAGCACGTTAAGTGGATATTGCGCTATATAAAAGCTCAAGATTTTTTTTAAAAGCTCAAACACACCCACTACCTCCTTCCACCACCATAGCCCCCCCCCCCCCCAACCCCCCCCCCCCCCCCCCTCATCCCAAACAGACAAACAGACAAACACAGGCACACATGAGAACAAGGAGTCATTATGAGCCATTAGGCACCATAGAGCCGGAGTTTATCCCAGTTTCTATAGCGTGAAACGTAAATTAATGTTGCTGATCGAAGCTCGAAGAAATAAATAACAATGTGAAATTGAATGTAAGCTTCAATTTAATATATACGAAAATAGATAAAATGGATGTTTCGGGTTTCCCCTTTATCAACAAAACGGGGTGAATGAAACACTACGGACGAATGAGATAATGTGGTAGTGGCGTTGTTAAAATGAATAAATAAAAAACATTGTTGTAATATCGCCTAACAGGTGTCATGTCTCGTCCGACATGTTAAGTGTTGCTGTTGGCCTGGGACCCATTGTAAAGCGCTTTGAGCACGTTAAGTGTTGCGTTGGCGGGGCCATTGTAGGCGGTTCGTGATATCGCTATATAAATACTCTCATTTTATTTCATTTTTTTTCCTTCTTATATTTTTCTAGTTGTTCTTTTTGTTGTTATTTTTTTCTGTTTTTCTTTTGTTTGTTTGTTGTTTTGTTTTGGGTTTGTTTTTGTTTTGTTTGTTTTTGTGTGTGTTTTTTTTTTACTCTTTTTTTTTTTGTTGTTGTTAGTTTTGCTTTTGCAATGATAGAAATTTTATCTAATCTCCGCTATATAATTTAGCTCCATGTTGTCATAAATTCAATTTCCAGCATCAAGTTCACCTCGACATAATACCCTTTTAAGACGATAAGTAACATTTAATTTGCGAAAAAAATAAAAATCGATGTTTCTTGTAATCTTACATTTTCAAGCCTCTTTTCGTTGTTTTACCATAATATTTTAATACTACACCATCATGATAAGTTTCCAGGCGATGACTCACAATTTATTATAAATATAAAAGGTCAAATGTTGACCCCCGTAATAATGTGATCGTGTGAATAACCTGATGTGAACTCATTGGATTGAAGCTAAAGTTTTCTCATTAATCGCCTTTATAAACACATCAACGTCAGATCAAAGCGAGTCTCCTGTTTGAAAGTCAATTAAAGTCAATACTGCTGGGTGACATAGTAACTCGAAACCTTCGAATTCACGAGAAATTAAAATATCCGCCGCGTTGGAGTTGAAGCCCGTAATGTTGACTGAAAGACTAATGGCGTTTGCGATAGATAGATAGATAGATAGATAGATAGATAGATAGATAGATAGATAGATAGATAGATAGATAGATAGATAGATAGATAGATAGATAGATAGATAGATAGATAGATAGATAGATAGATAGATAGATGATAGATAGATAGATAGATAGATAGATAGATAGATAGATAGATAGATAGATAGATAGATAGATAGATAGATAGATAGATAGATAGATAGATAGATAGATAGATAGATAGATAGATAGATAGATAGATAGATAGAATATGATAGATAGATAGATAGATAGATAGATAGATAGATAGATAGATAGATAGATAGATAGATAGATAGATAGATAGATAGATAGATAGATAGAAGATAGATAGATAGTAGATAGATAGATAGATAGATAGATAAGATAGATAGATAGATAGATAGATAGATAGATAAGGATAGGTTGGGGGGGGAGAGGGAGCAGAAGAGAGAACACAACACAAAAAGAGAGAGAGAGAGAGAGAGAGAAGAGAGAGAGAGTGAGAGAGAGAAGAGAGAGAGAGAGAATGGTAGCTATAAAAGTAAAAAGAGATAGATAGATAGTGGTTGTATAGGAGTGAGAGTAGAGAGAGAGAGAGAGTGAGAGAGAGATGTGTGAGTTGTAGAAGTGTGTGTGTTGGAGTAGAGAGAGAGAGAGAGAGAGAGACATAGCTAGAGAGCGAAAGAGCGAGAGCGAGAGAGAGAGAGAGAGAGAACGCAGGATAGACATAAAGATGGGGAAGGGAGGGGGGGGGGGGGGGGGGGGGAGGGGACGGCACAAAGAACCAACCATGTCTGGCACCAGCGACCTTCCTATTCCTTTGATGATCAAAATTCAAAACACTTGATTACATGATTGCCCCAAATGCTGACGCATGCTGCTGTTTTCTGCTGTACATCAATCGACACCCCGCCGACACTCAGTCGACAGGACGCTGTAGCTACTGTTATTTTGCCGTACTTTCATAAAACACATTTTTTTAAAATGTTATCCAGGAAACTCGTCCCTCAAATAATTAATTATTATCAGTCAATTAAAATGGCCTCTCATCTTGATTTTTTTAAACTCTCAAACCTTTTACAAACCCAGGTTTGGGTTGGGTTTTTTTTTTTTGATAAGATGAGAGTCGTTTTATCATCTTATAATAGCATTCAACTGTTTATTGTTGGCTTTTCCCTGTCCGTGCCTTTACTACGCTAACTCCAACCCTAACACCGACTATATCCGTAGTTTACCCGGGGTTACTTTTACCCAATACCCTATTTTATTACATTTTTTCTGAGACAAATTATAGGTGTAGTATCAAAGATAATGTTTTTAGTTGTTTTTTGTTTTTTTTTTTTGCATTTTAAAGATGGAATAGTTGAATAAAACTATTTATGTCATGCTCAATTTTAATATATTCTTTTTGAAGTGAGTAGAAAAGTGCCAGAAGACAATAGAGAATAACAAATTTTCGCGGGTTGATGGGGTTTGAACCGCGACCTTATGTACGACAACTCCGCCTGGCCGGTGAGAGCGTGACTCTACCGTATGAGCTATCCACGAACCCACACCACTCACTTTTCTAATATATTTTTTCCAGTTTTGAAAAGTAGCAAAGATTTCTAGGATTGAGTAAGTTAATTCCTATGTCCAATACCCAGCCTACAACCCCCAACCAACACCCTTCCCATTTCCTCGTTCCGGTAATCTTTTGCTGTTGCATAAACAGCTAAATAATACTGAAATTGAATATAGCTCAATTTTATTACAAAACAGATCAAATGAACGTTTCGGATTTCCCCTTTATCAACAAAACAGGATGAATGAAACACTACAAATGAATGAGATGTGGTAGTGGCGGTTTTTCCGGTTCCAAAATCATTGGAAGTGTGTGTGTACCCAGTCCTTCGGAGGAATAGTTATGGAGAGAAAAAAAAACAGGTTACACATTGAATCATAACATTTAGCTACATATAGCGCAAATATCCATTCTACGTGTCACGTTAAATGGGTCGCTGGTGCAAATTAACATGTAGACATGACATGACGCTGTTAGGA